>NC_143018.1:123131671-123441671 GCF_055824585.1 Amblyomma mixtum | reverse complement strand
CGAATGATGCCCAGCCCATATCCCCTTGTACTGCCTCGTTTGTGGTTTTGCCGTGGGCACCTAGTGCAAATCTTCCAACAGCTCTCTGATTAACGTCTAATCTCGACTGAACTTCTGCCCTTAAGCACAGAACCGCATTGCCGAAAGTAAGTCCCGGCACCATTATTCCTTTCCAAATACCTCTTAGTACTTCATATTTGTTGTACCCCCATAATGCCCTATGTTTCATTATCCCGGCGTCTCTTCGTCCTTTTGCCCTAAGAGCCTGTTCATGCTTTTCCGTGTATATCTGCCCTTCGTTTAGCCATATCCCGAGGTATTTGTATTCGGCCACTTTGGGTATTTCGTGGCCTTGTATTGTAAGCACCTGATCAGTTGTATCGTTAAAAATCATCACACCTGATTTAGTTGCGCTAAAACTGAATCCTAGAGCGTCTCCTTCGTCTCCACAGCAATTAACCAAAGTTTGTAAATCTTCCTGGCTATCTGCTAACAGTACAATATCGTCCGCATACATTAAACCCGGGAGTCGCTGCTCAACTACATTTACGCCTAATCTGTACGATAGATTATAACCCAGATTACTTTCTTCTAGCCTTCTTTCCATATTTATCACGTAAAGCATGAACAGCAGCGGTGATAGAGGGCAACCTTGCCTTAATCCTTTGTGCACCCCTACAGTTGTGGTACTTTTTTCCCTTCCCATGTAATTTCAACTTCATTATCTCGGTAGATTTCCTGTAGAAAATCAATTACATCATCACCAATACCTAAATCTTTCAATATGCTCCACAGGAGTTCCCTGTTCACGTTATCGTATGCACCGCTTATCTCTAGAAAGGCTATAAATAGAGGTCTATTTTCCGCCTTAGCTATTTCTATGCATTGGGTAAGCACGAACAGGCTATCATCTAACCGCCTACCCCTTCTGAACCCATTCTGAAGTTCTCCGAGTATCCTATTCCCTTCTACCCATGACTGCATTTTTAATTTCACCGCCTGCATTGCCAGCCTGTACATAACAGATGTTATCGTAATCGGACGGAAGGATTTTATGTTCATCTTATCTCCTTTCCCTTTATAAATCAAATTCATTTTACTCTGTCTCCAGCTGTGCGGAATTTGCTTATTTGTTAAGACTGCCTCCAATGCTTTTATCAGCGCGTCCTTGCTTCTTGGGCCAAGTTCATTAATCAGCTTAATTGGAATTTCGTCTATCCCTGCGGATGTGGTTTTAGGAATATTCGCTTCCGCCTTTTCCCAGTTAAGACTAGTCAGTTCTAAGCTGTTCTCTTTTGTGCTGTCCTGTGTTGCCGCCTCACTTGGGGAGATTACCCCATTGGCGTCGCTAAAAGACGCAGCTATATATGACGTAATGTAGTCCACAGCATCGTCTCCCTCTAAACATTTTCCCTCAGCATCTATAATCTGTTCCTGCTTTCTTTGATTTGTTTTTCCCAACCAGCTTATATGGTTCCAGAATTTTCTTGCCCCCCTTTATTTGCCTCGCGAACTTCAGCCAGCCATTTATCAGAGGACTTGCTTTATTTTAGCCTGGACTAGGACCTGAACTTGCTGTTTCTTTTGTCGATAAGATTCCCATTTTTTTTCTATTTCCTCTACAGATAACTGCGCCCTCTTTGCTTCTCTGTGTTCCCTTGAAGCCACCCGTCGTTGTTCGATGGCCTCCTTAATTTCCATATTCCACCAGCTTCGTGGCTTCCTCTTTCCTCTCACGCGGTTAACTCCTTTCACTTGTTTCATTTTTGTAGCGATGAGCAGTTCCAACTGATTATAATCCCAATTTTCCATGTGGCCTTTCTCAATTACTTCTTCTATATCGGCTGATATTAGCGCTATTTGTTCATCATTTAATTTTGCGTTGTCTTTTGGACTTCGTTGCATTTCTCTTTTGACTAGGGCTCCCAACTGTAGACTAATACGTTTATGATCACTTCCTAGGCTGTCCTTCCCCTCTTCGTCTATTTCCATTATTGCGAGCTTGCTATAGATGCCCTGCGACATTAGACAGTAGTCAATGGTTGTTTGCCTGTTACGGGATTCCCACGTGATTTGTCCCTCACATTTATTTTCTCTATTGACAATAACTAAGTTGTGCCGCTTACACAAGTCTAGCATTAACTTCCCGTTACAATCTGTGTATCCATCCAGATCCTCGATGTGGCCGCTCATGTCTCCAAGCAAAATAATATCGACACCGTCTCCAATCTGCTTGATATCGTCATTGAGGCACTTAACTAGATCCTTGTTTTCTTGCCTGCATTTGTCCCCGGTCTCTAAATAAACTACCCCTAGCCATGTCCTTTTGCCAGCAATTGTACCTGATACCCAGACATGTTCTTTGCAAGTTGATTTTATTCTTTGCCAATTTGTTCCTTGATGTATCAGCATACCTACTCGTCCTCCCTTCTTCTCTGTTGTTGTTCTGTTGCACCCTTCCCAGACATAGCCATCGACGAAAGGTGGATCTTCTAGATCCCTCAGATGTGCCTCGCATAGAGCGTACACACCTACTGCTTCGTCCTTTAACTGCTGTTCTATTTCTAGCCATTTCGCTCTCTTTCTACCCCCTTGCATGTTTATGTAACTGATCCTGGCGTTAAATTTCTTTTTCGTAGTTTTCTTTCTGGGCCTCCTAGTGGCCATTTTGTTGGGATCAGCCGCCATTGTTACATTTACATCGCTTCTACCTACACCTACGCCCTGAGCCACCGTGGACCCTCTAAAAAAGCTACCGCTCGGCCTCCCAGGCGCCTGCCTATCTCTTCTCCTACCCTTCCACTGAAATGGATGCCATCTCGTCCAAAGTCTCTGCCCGAACCTGCCCTGTGCACTTCCTTGTTTATTTCTACCACCTCAAAGCCTTTATCGAGGCCTAACTGCCTTATCTCGCGATTAAGATTCACAACGTCTTTAGCAACCTCTGCATTCCTTCCTTGTACCTCCGGCACTGTACACACCATGATCTGCGCTTGCTGTGCTATCGCCCTTATACCGTCAACTCCCTCAGCTAATGCTTTCCCTACTTGCGCGGCGTTACCATTCAGGACATCATTTAGCCCCGCCGCTACCACTACCAAGTAACGCCTTGCAGCCTTCTCGGAAAGTTCACTTTTAGTCGCTGTCAGGACATCGTCCATTGTCTTTCCTGGAAACACCCCGACTGCTACCCGCCTATCACCCTTCACCCGGTCCAGAATAGCTCTTTTGCAGCGCCCCATGTTTGAGTCACCAGCGATAAGCACTAGGGTACTCTGCCACTCCCTCCTAACTTCCGGATCTCCCTGCCTCTTATCAACGACTGTGCCCTCATTTCCTGGATATAGCTCGGACCCCCTCTCAGTACCGTCTCTCGAATTCCCAGCTGCCACCTGTGCATAGCTGTTCTTGCCTGAACATGTCTGACCTACTGGCCCCTCGCTGTCCATGCCAGTGCAAGCCCCATCCACGTGGCTGGCGCTGGAATGCCCGCCATTGTGGCTTGCAATGGCGGTGTCCGCCGTTTTAGACTCGATCTGAGATAGCTGTACTTGAAGCTTACGCTTCTCTGCCCTCTCTATCTGTAACTCTGTTTCTAGAGCATCCACCCTTAGCACTAGTTCGCTGTTCGCCTGTTCAGCCCTGTCCAGGCGTGCACCTAATACGCAGAATTTGCACATAAAATCTGCGCCTTCGGCCTCCTCCACTGAATCGAACCGCGTTTCTTTTAAATTCACCGATTCCTCACACTCCATACATCTAACCTTCAGTTGCTTAACCATGGTAGCAACACTCGATTATTGCTTGCACCAAATGCCCAGATATCTACACGCTCATGACGAAAACACTTGAAACATTGGATCTAAACATAGCGGCGCAATCTGGTGACAGTAAGTCAAAGCGCTCGAACTCTGGACTGGAGAAACTTTCTTTTTCTCAATTTAGTGGTGAATATAACAAGGATTACAGGAATTTTTTTTTTTTTTGAACGGAGGAAACTATGAAAAAAGAGGAAAATGTTCAAGCTGGCACAAAAACTACAGTGTTGTCGTAGCTACTTTGGTTACGTACGCGAATAGTTAGGCTTGACTGGTCCAAAGTCGCCGAATTATCTCAACAACACGGGCTAGTGTTCACATAAACCCCTACGTATGAACGAGAGTATGCGAATTAAGAGCGAATGCCTCCATTTAAAGCCGGAAATGGCGCCGTAGAATGCGGCGGCGATGCTGTGTTAGGCCCGAAGCGGCCGTGCAGGGCGCCGCCATGTTTGTTTACGAGCGAAAGCTAACTCTCTCCGCAACGCTAAAAGGGATTCCGCAAAGTGCTAGCGGCCTGGCAATGGGCACGCATAGGCAGATGTCGCTGACCAAGCCCGGTAAACGGTAACGTAAACACGGTAACAATATGCTATAACTCTCTATTACCAGACGGCGCACTTCCGGATAGCGCTGCGCATCCCAGAAGACGTTATAACATACCGTCTCTCCCCTAATAAGTTACCGTAGGGCGAAAACAAGTCGTGAGAACGGCAGATGCCCCCGCATTTATTAGAAAGAGAAATACGAATGCTTAGCAAGCATTTCCTTCCAGTGAGATGGTACAAGCACTTAAATCACCTGAACTTTTTGCAGGCTGCCTGCCTCAGCTTGCTTGGAAATACCATGGCCTGTAGACAATTTTAATACACAAACCACAAGAAGCTTGGGCGGCTTGGCAACGTACTTACTGCGTTGCAAATGATGTAAGAAACCCAGCTACGACACCTCTTTGCCGTGTGCCACGCCGCTTCTTTGGTTGTTTGATTCCATGGTTTAGATGTGAGCGCAGTGGTGCCATCTAGTGACGGTAAGTCAAAGCGCATAACCTGAGGTGGAGAAAGTTTTTTCTGCATTTAGTGATAAATATGAAAAAAAATTACCAAAATAGTGTTGTTTTTCAAGGAATAAAACTATGAAAATATAGGAAAAAGTTAAAGCTGGCACAAAAACTACAGTGTTGTCGATGCCATTTTCGCAAACCACACGGCATATAGATAGGCTTAACTGCTCGAAAATTGCTCAGCTATCTAAAGAAAACATCGGCTAGTTACTTAAACCCCTACGTATGAACGAGAGTATGCGAATTAGGAGCGAATACCTCGATTTAAAGCCGGAAATGGCGCCGTAGAATGCGGCGCCGATGCTGTGTTAGGCCCGAAACGGCCGTGCAGGGCACCGCCATGTTTGTTTACAAGCGAACGCAAACTCTACGCACAACGCTGTAAGAAATTCCGCAAAGTGCTAGCGCCCCGGTAATGGGCGCGCATGCACAGCAGTCGCGAGCCGAGCCCCGAAAATATTAACGTAAACACGGCGACGATATCCTACAACTCTCTAACGACAGAAGCGAGCACGTAATCACTCGTTCTACGAGCGGCGCTAGCGCCAACCCGTGTCCATCTGCACGCAGCACCGACAGATGGCAACTGGTGTCGAGAGTAGGGGCGCGACCACACCCTGCGTGCGAGGGTAAAGGGTTAGGCCTATAAAAGCGGGCGGAGTCGCAGAATGTTTGCTCCAGTGCTTTCTGGTGACTGCAGCGGCAAGTGAGGAATGGCTCCCCCTCTTTCGAAGCTGTTGTACCAGACGAAAAAGAAGCTCCGCGAGGTGAAGAAGGACCCGGCCCGCATCGACCTGCATCGCCTCGTGCTGCTCAACGCGACTATCAAAACCATACGCGTCTTGAAGGCAGAAATGAATTTGCAAGAGGCGGCGGTTCAACGGCTCGAAGCCCACAGGTTCGGTCCTGAGGGGAGAGCTTGATGATCTTCCACTTGGCCCCGACTTCTTCGCCTGACATTTAGCCCTTGGAGCCTTCGAAGCAAGACAACGGCCCTTGTCAGGGCCACCTACGTGATGCATTGGCAGAGCTTCGCACGCCCCATCCATAGCCCCGTTTCCTCTCATTCGTCGACCTGTGATTTTACTAGATGTTTGTTGATGAAATCCCCCGCAGTGTATTTACAGTTGCGGCAATAAGCACTTCGGCAGTCTTTGTTTGTAAGTGACCTAGAAGGGTTGGATTTGACAGAATCGTTTTGATTATTTCGTTGAAATGGACCGTGGAACTGGCGCAGCAGGCAGCATGTATGTTTTAATTTTATTTGCGGTATTTTTTGCTAAACTGAAGATGCTTGCAGGGGCTCCCCCTGCGTTGTCTGTAAGGCCAAATTCTCAGCTCAGACGTTATTCTCTTCAAAAGCGCTTTCAATATTTGAACTTCAAGGGCATAAGCATAGGAATGTGATTCGCCTGTAGCATATCTACGCATACTTCGAGTTTTTACGTTGCAGTCATGGCCCTCCTTTCACCAAACAACCAAGCCTATTTCTTTTTCTTATTAAGGAATACCACAGAAAGCGTTGTAAATGATCAGGAGTGCAGTGCAAGGTTCCAATAGTTTTTAAAAAATAAGGTAGGTATGCCAGCGGCGTCGATTAAGGTACTTTGAGAATAGGTGACCCCTTCAGCTAGCTGGACTGAACCTCCGTCATGCGAGAAGGGTGGTAAAATCAGCAGGGTTCAAAGGGTTCACGTACGGGAGGTTTGGTGGCATCCGTTTGAGAACATCATTTTTCTACTTTGAAAATGGGGACCTTCTATCCAGGGGACGTTTTTCCGGGACCGAGCAAACACATCGTGTACAAGCTGGCCTGAGCTGGTAGGGTTCCGTGTTATAATCTCGAAGAGCTTACTCTAATCTAAAACGGAGACTTCATAATCCAGAAAAAAGAAAGAAATAAAATACAGGTGTCGCCATCATCCAATTATTTCGGAAGTAATATGCGGGCGCCGACAGCAACTTTAGGCCGCGGATCTAAGACGATAAGCAGAAATGACGTTGCGTGAAAACGATGTCAAGCCTTCCTTTTCGGCAGGGACGTGAAAAGTTCGAACCAACTGCAGCGGACACGGTGACCGGTGCTGCTCTAGCCCAACTACACGGCAAGGCCACGGATGTGTTATTACTGTTGCAAACTGCCTTCCACATGTCGCCGAGTGGAATAAAACGCGACCGATTGGCGATTGAGTGACCTCTAGCCGGAACCCGCCCTATTTGTAAGCACGTCATTTTTCAGTAGTCACCGCCTATCAACCCGTTGTCTGATAATTTCTTTCATTAAAAAAATGCGAGCAGACCGCGTGTTCTTCAAGCCGGCAGCAGTATTTCCTCTATGCCACGTGCACTGTCTTACAGAAATTGAAGTATGGGGGAATGCTTCAGAGCGTGCCAACTTTTCGACAAGACAGCATGTCCATCTGTACAAGGCATTCATCATTGACGGGTTTTGAATACGACCTCCACTCCGAGGAGGAATGCCCGGGGCGGGGGAGGAGGATTGTTAGTAGAAAGGGTGTGAGCGCCCCCCTGCACCTATATAGCGAAATACTCGAACGCACTTCGAGACATAAGCAATATCAGAGGAAACATGTCCAACATTCCCCGGCAATAATTTTGAATATTGAAAAATTTGGAGATATCGTTTTCGAAATACGGAAGGCAGTGATCCATTTTTCTTAAGTGTAACAAAATATTTCATTTAACGTGTTTCCTTCGGTCACTTGAGAAGTGAAGGCTGTCAATAAAAAAAAGGGAATGCTTCTCACTTTAGCGGAAACGCTAAATGCAAAAAAAAAATTCCGCTGCCGTCGGGTGTTGAGCGGATATACTAATTGTTGTCCCGAAGTCTCGTGATATATCAAAACATTTCATTCGTAAATTGTTTCCAGCTGAAAAACGCTTTTTTCCGAAATTGTTGGGATTGTGCCACATTATTTTAACTATATAGCAACGACCGTCTTCAGAACTCAGAAATGCTTTTCTTTCGCACTCCCTCTTCTCTGTTTTCCCTATTTCTGTGGACCTCTAAAGTTTCCCTCTTCCTTTTTTTTTCTTTCCTTCGCGGTGTTTCCTTCCGCCTTAGTGCTCCTCTGGGCTTGCCCTCGGGATGCCCCCTATCGAGGGTTGCAGCTCTCGAATCCAGACCAGTGGGAGGCCGCATTGCTCAGTTCCGACTCGGACACACATATCCGGGTTGTGACAAGAGCCCTAGAAGTCGCCGAACGCCACGGGCTCATGGCCACTTGATGGGGCTGTAACCCCACACCGTCAGATACATTTGTCGACGAAGATAAAGTTTATCCTCCTCCTCAAATGTTCTCCAGACTATCCACTCATGCGTGCCACCTGTCGCATCTCCCCCATTTGTGGAGGCACAGCCTTCAAGCCCATGTTCGCATTCTCTCCACCTTTCCACGTCCCCTCCCCGGGAATCCTTTCTACTTAGCTGGCATATTTCTTTTCCCAGTTTTCCAGGTCTGTCCTTTCCAGCTACCATCATGCCTGAACAAGGTTCACCCGGAACTGTGTTTATTCCACACCTTTTTCCCGGTGACCAGCGTTTGCATCGTCCACACCTCTTGTCTTTCCGAACGCTTCTGAAATAGAGCATGCTCTACATTTCCGTGAATTTTTTCTGCTGAGCTGTCCTTTTCCTTTATCGCATTCCATCAAGAAGTTGGCTAATCTTTCTTATCTCGTGTGAAGCTGTTTGTGCCAGAAGGTGGCAGGGGAAAGAGTGGTGGGATATTGTACATCTGGCTCCTGGAAAATAGATTGAGGGTAGGAAAAACTGCACAAACAGCACCACCAGGAAGTGACGTGTGTGCTGCTTTTAGCCGATGGATTTATTTTCCTGCGAAAGGAGCACTACGCTAGTTGCCTAGAAATTTCGGGTAGCCGAGCAAAAGCCATACTGCACATGCGCGGCGAGCAGTGACGTAACACGGCGCACAGCTGGCGCGTCGCTTCCCTTGCTGCACGGGTGACTCAGAGGTGCGGCCGCCCCTGCCACGCGCTCTCCGTCGCCTCTCTCTCTCTCTCTCTCTCTCCTCGTTGCTTTCCCAATCCTCCAGGTTTAACCAGAGCTAAACCACTGTCATTTTTTTTTCCTTTATCTCACTCTCACCCGCTGTTAATTGGACTCCACAGAAAATGCTCAATCCCCTGGGCTTATCTTTTGGTGAAGACTGTCCAGAACGGCTTTGGACCAGAATCCAAAGCCGTTTTCCGACGCGGTCATTGGATGGATGGATAGATGGATAGGAGCGCCCCCTTTGAAACGGGGTGGTGGCAATTGCCACCATGCTCAGCTTTTTATTATTTTCATTTTGTTTACTGTGTTGGCAATTCTCATTAAGATTCTCCATCACCTTTGCCTACGGTTTCCTACAATTCTAACCTTATGCCACATCTCTGCTTTTCAGCCACCAATCCTCCAATCGCTTTTTGCTGACTTCCACTGCAGATTTATTTACATGACCATTGTTATCTTTAAACCCTAGGGCCTCAGAAAGAGTGACTGTGCCTGCATCGACATCCGGATGGATACCATCACATTTGATTATGAGGTGTTCAATTGTTTCCACAGATCTACCACACACTGCACATATGTCATCTTCTTCGTTAAATTTCTTTTTGTAGCTGCGCGTTCTAAGACACCCTGATCTAGCTTCAAAAAGTAGGGCACTGCCTCTTGAGTTATGATAGAAAAATTCTTTCCTGATCTGCTTTTTCCAGAATCGATATTGTTCTACACTATGTTTCTTTTCCATTGAATTCATCCAATTTTTAACTTCCGCGTTTTTAACCTGTCGTTTAATGCTCTTTCTTTCCCCGTCCTCATGACCGGCATACTTACTGGTTAGTTTTCTACTTCTTTTCCGCCACTGTGAGTCAAGGTTCTTTCTGTATAAATATTTAAATACCTTAGCTGCCCATCTGTTATCGTCCAATTTCCTCAGGCGTTCTTCATGTAGTATTTTACACTTAGCTTCCCGTGCTTCGAACGATGCCCAGCCCATATCCCCTTGTACTGCCTCGTTTGTGGTTTTGCCGTGGGCACCTAGTGCTAATCTTCCAACAGCTCTCCGATTTACGTCTAATCCCGACTGAACTTCTGCCCTTAAGCACAGAACCGCATTGCCGAAAGTAAGTCCCGGCACCATTATTCCTTTCCAAATACCTCTTAGTATTCATATTTGTTGTACCCCCATAATGCCCTATGTTTCATTATCCCGGCGTCTCTTCGTCCTTTTGCCCTAAGAGCCTGTTCATGCTTTTCCGTGTATATCTGCCCTTCGTTTAGCCATATCCCGAGGTATTTGTATTCGGCCACTTTGGGTATTTCATGGCCTTGATCTGTTGTATCGTTAAAAATCATCACACCTGATTTAGTTGCGCTAAAACTGAATCCTAGAGCGTCTCCTTCGTCTCCACACCAATTAACCAAAGTTTGTAAATCTTCCTGGCTATCTGCTAACAGTACAATATCGTCCGCATACATTAAACCCGGGAGTCGCTGCTCAACTACATTTCCGCCTAATCTGTACGATAGATTATAACCCAGATTACTTTCTTCTAGCCTTCTTTCTATATTTATCACGTAAAGCATGAACAGCAGCGGTGATAGAGGACAACCTTGCCTTAATCCTTTGTGCACTCCCACAGTTGTGGTACTTTTTTTCCCTTCCCATGTAATTTCAACTTCATTATCTCGGTAGATTTCCTGTAGAAAATCAATTACCTCATCACCAATACCTAAATCTTTTTCCCTGTTCACGTTATCGTATGCACCGCTTATGTCCAGAAAGGCTAAAAACAGAGGTCTATTTTCCGCCTTAGCTATTTCTATGCATTGGGTAAGCACGAACAGGCTATCATCTAACCGCCTACCCCTTCTGAACCCTTTCTGAAGTTCTCCGAGTATCCTATTCCCTTCTACCAATGACTGCATTTTTAATTTCACCGCCTGCATTGCCAGCCTGTACATAACAGATGTTATCGTAATCGGACGGAAGGATTTTATGTTCATCTTATCTCCTTTCCCTTTATAAATCAAATTCATTTTACTCTGTCTCCAGCTGTGCGGAATTTGCTGATTTGTTATGAATGTCTCCAATGCTTTTATCAGCGCGCCCTTGCTTCTTGGGCCAAGTTCATTAATCAGCTTAATTGGAATTTCGTCTATCCCTGCGGATGTGGTTTTAGGAATATTCGCTTCCGCCTTTTCCCAGTTAAGACTAGTCAGTTCTAAGCTGTTCTCTTTTGTGCTGTCCTGTGTTGCCGCCTCACTTGGGGAGATTACCCCATTGGCGTTGCTAAAAGACGCAGCTATAAATGACGTAATGTAGTCCACAGCATCGTCTCCCTCTAAACATTTTCCCTCAGCATCTATAATCTGTTCCTGCTTTCTTTGATTTGTTTTTCCCAACCAGCTTATATGGTTCCAGAATTTTCTTGGCCCCCTTTATTTGCCTCGCGAACTTCAGCCAGCCATTTATCAGAGGACTGCTTTATTTTAGCCTGGACTAGGACCTGAACTTGCTGTTTCTTTTGTCGATAAGATTCCTATTTCTTTCCTATTTCCTCTACAGATAACTGCGCCTTCTTCGCTTCTCTGTGTTCCCTTGAAGCCACCCGTCGTTGTTCGATGGCCTCCTTAATTTCCATATTCCACCAGCTTCGTGGCTTCCTCTTTCCTCTCCAGCGGTTAACTCCTTTCACTTGTTTCATTTTTGTAGCGATGAGCAGTTCCAACTGAATATAATCCCAATTTTCCATGTGGCGTTTCTCAATTACTTCTTCTATATCGGCTGATATTAGCGCTATTTGTTCATCATTTAATTTTGCGTTGTCTTTTGGACTTCGTTGCATTTCTCTTTTGACTAGGGCTCCCAACTGTAGACTAATACGTTTATGATCACTTCCAAGGCTGTCCTTCCCCTCTTCGTCTATTTCCATTATTGCGAGCTTGCTATAGATGCCCTGCGACATTAGACAGTAGTCAATCGTTGTTTACCACCAACTCGGGCGCCGCGGTGCGGTCGTTTCTTTGGGACTGCGGCAGCTTCCCGGTAGCACCTACACATTGCCCAGCATACTTCCGCAGCGCATTTTTGTTCCAGCAAGCATTGTGTTATCAAAGGGACAAAATTAATGGGATAAAAATTTAATTTCTTTTGACATTCACGTTAACCTTGTCCGCGCTTAGCACAGGCTTGTGCTCATATGGGTACCCTATTGAAAAAACTCTGCGTGAGTTTGCACGAGAACAGTGATTTTTGTACGATCACGTTCATTTTGCACACAAATGCGCAGAAATTGTGCGTTACCTGTACGCATTCTGTGCGTCCTGTGTGTACATATGCGCGTACTGTGAGCTGATAGACGTTCACGCACACTCTTTGCGTGTAAAAAATCGTGGACTCTCGTGGAGAACTCTCTGTACGTGGACATCTGCGTGCTGAGAGGGGGCTTGCCGAAGCTGTGCGTGCTTATGTGCATACTGAGCAAGCTCAGTGAGGCTGCGTGTGGCCATGTGTGCGTTTGCTTGCTTAGTAGCAACTTGTCGAGACTGTAAAGGCCCATTTAGGGTGAAAGCAAACAAAGTTCTAGCATTCAGTTAATGATTACTTCTCAATAATGAGCAATAAGCTCACGTTTTGCTGTTTTATAATTTTCGTCTTGGCGTAAGTACCCATTAATCATTTTCAACTTCAGCAAACAAATAACCAAAAAATTATCTTTTAGTGCAAAATGGTTTCCTTCGATACTGCAGGGACCTGTACATGACAACATGCACACTGAGCAAGAACTTGTCAACATTGCAAGTTCATAGTAAAATAATGTAAAAAACAAGCTGCTAATGACTCTTACAGCATCCTTCAGTTCTTCCTTTAACCAATTCTGAAAGTTACAGATATCTTATAGATGCATGATGAAAGCCATCCAGAGCACTTATGTTGTTGCCCGTCATGCAGACAGCCATATTTCGAAATCAGAAGCAACACAACCATTTGTTGCTTGCACTCGAAAGGAGTCAATCAATGGAATAACTCTGAAAGGGCAACAGTGTTTGTTAGGTGCAACAAACAAGCTTGGGGATATAATCAGGTTCAATCAAACATGACGTGCAGAAAGCGAATTGTGAGCTGTAACAGGAATGTTACGAGGCAATTTCCAAAACCATTTCCAAAGCAATTTCCAAAGTCATTAGCATAAATTTACATACACGTAAAAAGGCCATGTAAGCCTACACGAAAAGACAGTTTTGAATTCACAGTTGGTGTCAAAAGTTCAGAAATTAGTGCCCTCTCTCAAATTCAGTGACAAATCACAGATCGATTAATTAATTCCCAGTATGGCTCCAGAACAAATCCAATGAATCTCAAATGTGCGAAGTATATATACCACACATGTTGCCTGATTAGCACCAGCATTGCATGATGCATGACGAAGTATCACACTCTTCATTCTTCTTCAATCTGTTTTGAAATTTGCACTACCACAAAGACCATCTGGATGCGCTATTATTCCGTCATATTGCTGAGAGTCACATTCGGAGACCAAGAGCAACACAGCAGTGTGCTGCACATGAGTGGATATAATGCACTGGGACAACTGTGCACAGTAAGGAACGCTTGTAAGGCGTCAGGTATTTGCTTGGGGAATGTAATCGAGTTCAGTCATGTTTCATGTGTAGAAAGGAAGATAAAAGTTGTAGCAGAACTATGAAATCCAACATCCAATACTGAACTTCCCCAGGTGATCTACACACACATAAAAAGCACGAAAGGATAAGCTCAGCGGTACTGTTAAGTTTGATGCCCTTTGAGGTTTGACTTGCGCGTCTGTATGCAACCATCAGATACCATCTTGAAGTTACCAGAATGCCCAAAACAACTTTGTTGAACTGTTCTACTCTAAACTGAAATACTTTTCCTTAAAACATTTTTTTTTGCGACATGCTGTGTAGCTAATTATAAAATAAAGAAAAGAAGCTGATAAAATTTTCTCATCTCAAACGTACTGATAAGTACACAAATCTGAGTGCTTTCAAGAGAGGTGATGCACCCGGTATTCAGTGTCCAGAAGCATACATAATGCTGCAGAATCCTATAGCAAGAAAATTTCTTTTAGTTGACAGATGGCTATGCCTGGTTACAAAGTCAATACCAAGTAAGGCACATATCCTAACCTGCAATTACATGAAGCTGCACGTGCTTCATAGGCTGTAACTCCGCCAATAACTGCTACATATTTCCCACCTCTAGCACGAGTGCGGAATCAATATACAGCATGGAAACAGCAGTTTTGTTGCTTTAGCTTCTTTACTATGCTGTCTAGGCAAGGGACGAGTTGAAATATTTGCATGGGCAGTTCTCGATTGAAGTAACGTAAAAAACATCCGCACTCCTTTCTGCTGAAGCGACTGGTGGACCACTTTTGCATGTCGCATCTCGTATGACTTGCTAAGGGTCCAGACTGACACACGCACTTCGTCAAACCTTCACACAAAACACTCTTCGCTTTTGCTATAAGCTCCGGCCACAGGCAGTAAGTGTCCCGTCACCGTTCACATCGCAAAAGAAGGCAGCGCTCGCAGGCGGTCAGTTTGAGCTGACAGCGACAGGTGTTGCAGGCACACCGCCGACTAAGTTTCCAAGGAAGCCACACTGTAGAAGGGCGCCGTCTTGTAATCGAAACACACCACAGAAACAATGGCCACTGTCGCTGCTTATGAGCCAGGCATTTTTGCAACGAAGTTAGCAGTGCAATAGGCCGAAAGGTTCGACTCATCAAACGACGGCACCGCACTGCTGACCTCATTATCGTTGTCGACCAGACATCCATAGCACATATGCCCCGACGGATCGCTTAATTGGGAGCTGCTACTACTCTTGGATGAGAGCGCGCCCACCGGCAGCACACACCGGTAATCCTCCTTCTTTTGCGATTCCAGCACAGTAACAGCGGCGCGCAAGACAGCCCAGCAGCAGCACGAGAAAACAAGCGAAGCTCACGGCGGTGATCTCAGAAACCATGCAGCATGTCGGATAGGCTTTGGATTTGACGAGCTAGACCATGCCCACTCACGCACGCACGCACGCACGAATGTACCGACACGCATATTAATGCGTCCATGCGTCACAAATTTCTCAAGTTTTTAATGCTAATATGTGCACAACAACTTAATTATTTTTGTAACGAAAGTTTCATTTGGTTTTAGTTCTTTGCTATCGCACTGCCCAAAAGCATAGAGCCCGAAAGAGACGACCTGGAGGAATGCCTGGAGGCGATGCCTTTCTAAACGGGCCGAAGGAAGCCGGAACTGGCCGAAGCGCTAGCCAACGAACGCAGCGTCTGGGGAGGGACAGCATGGCGGTCAGCGTTACTATAGAGGCTAGAAGGTTTGACTAGTGTCGTGAACGCGCCAGCGGAGAGGAAATGATTTGCAATGACGGCTCACAGATGGCGCTGCCGCTAGCAGGTGTGTTGCGCGCGCGCTCGGCAGCAATGCCGGGAAACGCGCTTCGCTGCGCGCATCTCGCTGTAACGGCTGCGATATTCGTCCGGCGAAAGCATAAAACATAATACGAGTGTCGATATATGTTCTGCGGTGCATGCGGCGTCGGTCAGCAGCGGTATTCTCAGCAAACCACTTTCGAAGCTACTGCTTCAGGTGGACACAGAGTGTTGAAGCCGCGTGCAGTTATATTTTTGTTTTTTTATGCTTTGGTTGACCCATTTTCGCGGAAAAAGAAACAAAGAAAATCTGCGCAAGAAGACAGCGACGAAGGGAAAGGAACGAGCACAACACGACATGCGCAAAAGCAAGAAAGGCTCGTCATCCAATTAAGAGATTGAGCTTGTCTCGTATAACGACCGAGCGAAATTCGAGCCTCACGTGTGGAAGGCACCACTCGCGGATGGTCGTTACAGCCCTAAATGCGATAATGTAATCACATAAATAAGGGAACAGAACACATTAACGCAATGTTTGTTTACAGGAACATTTCACTGATGCAGTTTCACTGGCACCGCCTCAGTTTGAGCAGATTTTGCTTCTCGCGATTGGACGCCTTATCTTTGCTCATTACCTTAGTAAAAAAAATGCCACCTCGTCAATACATATAACTTAATCACATCCCTTGTAAGAGTGCGGGAGTGCTCGCTGCAGCCAACTTCTTGGAGTTCATGCCCTTGTAGAAAATGAAAAAAGACATCATGCTACAAGCATGCAGCTCGATCGTTTCTGCTGAAAAAAGGCACTGAATGCATTTTCTAGTGTAGTTATTAACACTTCAATGCGTTTTGAAGCGTTCAAGAGACCTCCATGGTCAGCCTGCCTCGTCAGTGAGGCATTCTCATTTTTATCAGCCTGTAGGGGCAAAATAGCCAAGGCAGATGCACATGCGCGGGGCATATAGTAATATTTTCAGTGATTTCCTGACAACGCAGCCAGTGACATATAAAAAATGAATCGGCTGTCGCTTTTCTTTTCTACACTGCAGCCATTATGGTCAAACATGCTGTCCTGCTCTTGCAGCACTGCTGAAGCATGTGCGAGATTTACCCCGTCCAAGAGAGGCTTATCTCTGCCACCTTTTCTTTCCTGCTGCAGAAGAGAACTCACGACCTCAGCTGGGGAATTTCCATCCCTTGGCGACTTTGTTGTAGAAGGCAAGGTTATTTACTGTAAGCAAAAACTGCTCTGGAGAGGGGTGGTCATTCCAGCATGATTGTCTTACAATTCCATAAATTCTCTAATTTGTCTTGGCTCAAATTAGCTGTCAGGAGATATTTGTATTTTATAGTGATGACACGTCGCATAATTCACAAGTGACAGTGTGCTTTTCAGCGTCACACGAAGTACGAGGGCAGTCCCTGCACTGAGAAATACATCGCCGTGCTGAGCGGCGTGCCGTTCCCATTCATTCAAAAAGGCTAGAAATTCTTCTAGAAAGCTCGCACTTGCTGACTCTGGGCGAAGCCCTTTGGAGGGCACCCTTGATGTCATGACAAATATCAAGCGTTCCAAGGGCTTCACAAATACGGAAAATTTTGTCTAGCTTATCCTTGTAAAAAAAAAAAGTCCTTTCAAAACCTCATCACTGAACTGCTGGAAGGCTAAGTAGACACGCATTAAATGCGTTGTCATTGTTGAATCGCTGCGCACAAACATGCCAGGCAATCAGGGGCGAAGTGAGCGAAGCAGAAACGCACGAGAAAGACGCCCTTTCACTCGACGAGCGACACGGGGAGCTGCGGCGGCGGCATCGGTCTTCTCGGCTCGCCTAACTCGCCTGCCGCGAACAGCGCCACCTACGCTAGCATCGAAACAGGTTTCGGCGCGGCGGCTGGCGAGGGCGCCTGCTCACGACACTAGTCAAACCTTCTAGCCTCTATAGCGTTACTACGTTTGTCGTGGTCCTTTGTGGTGCCGAGGGCGTGAACGATCGCTGGCATGAGCATTTGTCACTCTTCCGATATGTGATGTGCCGACAGCAGTGAAATTCGCTGGTGCGATGTACGAAAACGTGGTAAGGTGCTGAGTAAACCTGTGTTTATAGCGTGCGTCAGCGGGCTCGACGGATAGCGCGTCGTCCTTTGCGCGCCTTCACTGGAAACGCTATGCTGACGGTGGGGCTCATTTCCTCCATGGCGGAGCAGCTGGTGGGAGACCACTACCCGGGTGACATCTCGCATCTTGAGGGTAAGTTAATTTTCTTCGAACCTGTTCATTATTTCAAAGCCTTTGCGCACAACTGGCCACGTCAACACAGCTAGTACAGAGACGCGAAGACGCAGTGCCTATCGCGGCAGCACGCAGCGCTGAAAGGTTGTTTGCTGGCGGCACGCGGGCATGAATGCGCGTGTAGTGTCAGTGGTCACACGGTCGTGGTCAGTATGCCATGCAAATATGCACAGCTGATCCGATCGCGGGGTGCACGATATCAGCGCCGTACTGCCGCCGTACTGCCATTCATCTCTCGCCGAGAATGGAATATGTGCCCACCAATAAATCTTCGGCCCGGGCTTTACATTCTCGCCGCATGCTACGCTGTAATTGAAGTAACAGCGCTCGAGCAGTTTAACTACGTAGACTGCGATTCAGCTGTATGCGTTTGGATTGAGCTTCCTCCTCTTGCACTTGTATTTCACTTGTACTTTTATAAATTGTGTATTTAAGGTACGAAGCTCCATATGATCCAGCTGCGTTCGTACTTATAGCCGAGCCAGTGTAGTCGAGCCTTGAATAGCAGAACGGTGAGATAAAAACAAATTGCTCTGAAGTTTTTCGCCTCTATTTTGGCATTCGCTTTTTCATACTTTGGCTCGGAGCTGAAATGGTACAAACAACTGCAAAATGCACACAGGTTCCCTAGCTCCATTTGCCCTAAATCCCGAAGTTGCAGTGAAATTTAAGGGTAATTGAGCCTTTAATATGTACGAAGAATAAACTTGATTGTTTCATGATTATAACCAATGGCGCAAATAAATCTGACTTTGACTTAAATATGCTGAGGTACCTCTCCAATACCTTATTTGATGTTAAAGGAAAAAGTGTGGTTTTTCTGCAATTGGCACTATTAATTCATCATACCTGTGAGAATGTGAAATCAGTGCTAATCATGCCAGATTTCAAATTGAGGGACGCATGCAGAATTTGAAGCAAACCAGCCTTCTACTGAAAATATCGTTCTGCTGTGGTCTGTTCTTTTGAATGGTGGCATGTATTGTAGAAACGATGCTGGATATCGATATGCAAGTGATGTCTCGTCTGAGGCTAGGTTGTGAATGACTGCCGTGGTTATGAATTTCTTGTTGCCTGGCCCACTTCGAAATGTGGTTAAACAGTTGTGTTCCATTCTGCGACCGGCTCCTTTTTGTGCCTTGCACTTTGCCTTACATGCTTGATTCTAGTCCATTTTTTGCACTGTGCTGCTGTTAAATGTGTCTTTTTACCTTGCAGCAATCTCCACATAGCTTTACCAGCAATGCCTCTTCCAAGCTCTCCAGTATGGCTGTGCCAGCCTTTCACTTGGTGCTAGGATGCCCAGCAAGCAAGCAGGCTTTTGAAGTAAGCACTGAAGACATCTTCCGACACAAGTAGCTTTTATTTTCCTAGTCCACTGCTACTTGTGTGACCCCTCGTTATGTTGATTTTGGCAAGTTAGGTTGCCTATTAAGGGCTCTCTTTTGTTTTTCACCTGCTGCTGTGGCCTACTGCATTGGTGTTCGGCTACTGAGCCCAAAGACGCGGCATTGAAGTGTGGTGGCTTCGTTTCGACAAGGCGAAATGCATATTTGCTCGTGTGTTATGCAATGTCAGTGCATGTTAAAGAATCTTTGGTGGTCGAAATTTATGCACAGCCCTCCTCTATGAATGGAGCTATTGTTCAACTTTGAGGCATTAAAGGGACACTGATGGCAAGCTGAAGTTGACCTGTGATGATGAAGTTCCGCATCCTAACCACAAAGACGACACTTTTTCTGAAAGTGGAGCTTTATAAGCCAGAGAAAGCAAAACATACAATTTTCATCAGCACCGGCTGATTTCGGAAGTAAATTGCGATGCGCTGACTCCGTTTTTTTTTTGGCACAGATTCCAGAGGCTAGGCTGAACTGCCATTCACCTCAGAACGGTTATCATGGAGTCCTTTGTGTAGACTTCATGAGTTCAAATCGAGTGGCGGGAAAATTTTTAAATGTAATTTTTGCGCCAATCATTGTGTTGATGGCCCTTGCACTGCTGTTAAAAACCGGGATAGCAGTATGGTATCCCATAAAACTAGGTTCAGGACTTGCAGGAAGTGGTTTATCACATTCCGCTAGCTTGTGAAACTACTTCAGGGATATGTGCAGGTGTCTTTAATGTGTTCCTGAGTGAGCACTAACTCGTTAGGGGGAAGGCAGCTTCTAATCTGGCACTACAGTGCCAATGTCGTGAGTGTAAATCATAAGATGACCCATCAGTATGTACGCCTGATTTCTGTGACACTTCAGTGGTGTATAGAAGTGGTAAACAAATCTGTAAGGTATTTGATGCATATCTCCAAGGCAACGGCTGTATGAGTAGCGAAGCCATTAGTCAATCTTCAACGGAAAGAATTTTCTCTTTTAGATGACGTGCTTGTATATCAGTGACAGTTATTTGTTGTCCTGCCTTTCGCTGGTGTGAGTCATGTGTGGCGCATCTTCATGCGAGCCTTCTTTTCCTTTACAAAAAATTCAATTGATAGTCCAACCTGTTTTCTTCTCTTTTCCTGTGTTGCATCTTTTGGCTGGTTTTAAATCTGTAACTGAGCTCAGACCGTGATAATTACAGCCAGTAAACAGGGCTACTGAATTTGAGCTTGGCATACATGCGTACTGTATGTGTGAAAGTGCAGTTTACAATATTCAGAAATGCTTGATAGCCTTACAAGAATCTAAAATTTTGTTGGAATTCCTATTTGTTCTCTGTTCAAGTGTCGAGAGTTTTTCCGCTTCATCGTGTGATTAGAGCCACTTTGGTACTTAAGCTGAAATCTTTTCTTTAGCCTGCATGTTTCTCACTTTTGGGACAGAAACGTGGAGGCTAATGAAGAGAGTTCAGCTTAAAAGAGTATAGACACCTAATCTTGGTGGCATGTTTTCTTCTCTATAATGATGCGGAAGACACTACTATGCATGAACCACCATCTGGTATTCGTGTGAGACCGCTAAATAATTTATAATCAACTTTTTCTGCCATCCTGTTTCGGTGAACAATTTGACTATGGCTATGACATCAAAGAGAGCTTATAGGTCACGTGAGGCGTGGAAAAACTGCACTTATAATCGCTGCTTCATCGTTTTAATTCGCTACAGCGCTGACGCCAGCATTCCTTAAGAGCCAGAAGTACCAATTGTATTGCAGTTTTTCATGCCTCACGTGACCAATAACCTCGCTTTGAAGTCACAGCCATCATTCAGCTGTCGAAACCGAAACAAATACAGTAGGAGAAAGAAATTTGATTATAAATTATTTAGCGGTCATAGGAGGATGCCATGTGGTAATCCGTGTATAATACTTTATGCCTTATTACAAAGAAAAAAACACGTGCCAAACGATAAGGACAGCAAAGTGAGCTATGGAAAGAAAAATGATAAGTCTAACATTAAGAGACCAAAAGGGGGCGGAGTGGGTGAGGGAACAAATGCGGGTTAATGACATGCTACTTGAAATTAAGAGGAAGAAATGGGCCTGGGCGGGGCTTGTAATGGGAAGACAACATAACCGCTGGTCCTTAAGGGTAATGGAGTGGATTCCAAAAGAATGCAAGCATAGCAGGGGGCGGCAGAAAGTTAGATGGGCGGATGAGATGAAGAAGTTCGCGGGGATATGGTGGCCACACCTAGCAAAGGACAGGGTTAATGTGGAGACATGGGTGAGTCCTTTGCCCTGCAGTGGGCCTTGTCAGGCTGATGATGATGGTATGTGTCGCACCTGCTGCTTCGTGCTATCAGCTGGCCCATGCTTGGCCGACCAGACTAGCCAAATTTGTGATGTGGGTTTTCTATTGCACCTGCATTTGTGTACACAGAGGACTTGAATGGTAGCAGGCGATGCTGTGCATGTGTTCACGCCACAGCACACATGACCCACACTGAAAGCTTCTCTGCCTTTAGTAAGACAGCTGCGTCAGTCTGGGGCATAACGTATCCCAGTGCTAGAGTATGAGTAAATTGCTCTGGAATTTTAATCTGGTATCAGGTAGCATAGCGCAAAAGAAGGCTAGCGCGGCTGCCTAATATTCTCTTGGGCAGCTGTGTTGGATTTTCAGTGCCTGTTAGTGTAATCCGTGAAAGTTCACTGTAACCCATTCGTTTCGATGTAAATTAGGAAGTCCTTAGAGCCCTGTACTTTTTAATGATAATAACAAGGTAATGCAGTAATTCAATTGTACCTGTTCTCTTTCAACACAGTAAAGTGCTGCTGGGTCGAGGTCACAGTTTTACTTTGTAGGTGTGCTCAGGCTGTCATCATCATCATCAGCAGCAGCAGCAGCAGCAGCCTGACTACACCCACTGCAGGGCAAAGCCTCTCCCATGTCTCTCCAATTTTGTCTGTCCTTTGCCACTTGCGGCCACTGTATCCCCACAAACTTCTTAATCTCATCCACCCACCATTTTTTCCTGTGTGTGTCTTCGCCATTCTGAAATTCATTCATACCAATGGGTTGATGCACGTAGTGTCAGGTGCGTAATGTGATACCACCAGCTCACCCCAAGCTGTGCTCAGATTTGCCTCATTGCTGCAGGAGCAATAAGGCAGGCTTGAGGCTGAGTGGTGCAAAAACATGATTTTTCAAGAATGTCTTTGTGGAAATTGCAATTAATCATGTGAATTTGCTTTCATTTTAGGAGCTGCACACAAGCTGTGCGCCTTTCCATGCTGATCATGCTGGCCAGGTACGCTTATGGTTACATTACTAGGTTGTTTTCATAATGGCAGTTGTGGATTTCTGTGTGGTTTTAAAACATAAATTGTATAAGTATTTGCCCTGCCACAAAAGTATAGTGGTGCATTCAAGGCCAGTGTTACAAAGGGATGTTTTGATTGCTGCAAGAACTTGAAGGCCCCTGTGTGGTCACTGTGGAAGGCCCCCTCCCTACTTAGGAATTGCTATTTGGGTTACTCAGTCATTTGGCAGAGGAATAGTGTATAGAGATAAGGGATGGAAGAATGCTTCCAACTAAAGAAAAAAATCCAGCAAGCAGTCATAGAAGCAGAAGTACAAAAATGGCAAGGCTTTCTCTAATTTACATCGAATCTTTTTCACTTAGACTTCTTATTGCATAGAACGGCTGATGCTGGCTTACACACATATTTTCTTTAGGTATGCAGTAGGTCTCACATTCTTGTATGATATGGTCACGGTGCCAAAAAATGATGGTGGTGTTAGAAAACTCGGAATATAGAGGAATTTTATTGCTGACCTTATGGAAAACTATGGTAGCTGTGCAGTCGTTATAAATATCTTCCAATATTTTCACATAACACTCTTCTACACCCTGATTCCACAATGCCTGCATGACAGCTGTGGTTCCACCGAGTCAATTGCTGTCTGGTAGTCAATGAAGGCTATATATTGGGGTTGGTTATATTCTGCCCATTTCTCTATCACCTGATTGATTGCATGAATGTGGTCTCTTGTTGAGTATCCTTTACGAAAGCCTGCCTGATCATTTGGTTGATTGAATTCGAAGGTTGTCCTGATTCTATTAGTGATTACCTTAGTAAATACCTTGTAGACAATGGATAGTAAGCTGATCGGTCTGTAAATCTTCAAGTCCTTGACATCTTCTTTCTTATGAGTTAAAATAATGTTCGCATTCTTCCAAGCTCCTGATACGCTCGTGGTCACGAGGCAAGCGTGTACAGGGTGGCTAGTTTCTCTAGCACAATCTCTCCTCCGTCCTTCAACAAATCTGCTGTTACCTGATCCTCACCAGCTGCTTTACCCCTTTGCATTGCTCCTGAGGCTTTCTTTACTTCCTCCCTCAATACTGGCGGGATGTCCCATTGCTATGCTCTACTGCCTCTCTCCGTAACGTTCTGATTACATTCACTGCTGTAGCGATTTGTGCAGAACTCTTCGGCTACTTTAACTATCTTATCCGTATTGCTTATGACATTGCCCTCTTTGTCTTTTAGCGCATAAATCTGGTTTTTACCTGTGATTAGTTTTCTCTTCACTGATTTTAGGCTACCTCCATGCTTTAGAGCATGCTAGGTTTTCTCCATGTTAAACTTTCTTATGTTGGCTACCTTGCACTTATAAATAACTTCGATAGCTCTCCTAGTTCTATTCTATCTCTGAAGTTAGACGTCCTCATGCTTTGGCGTTTCTTCATCAGACCTTTCGTCTCCTGAGATACCTTGCAGGTATCCTCTCGAATGATCTGACCACCTACTTCTGCAGCACGCTCCAATGAATTTAAATATGTATTTAAAGATAACAGTTAAGGTGGGAGATTGAGCTTCGAGATTTGCACTTCAACTTGGGAGTTATGCCACTGCTACACAGAATACTTGATCGCCGTAGAGATATTTCATCATCTCGCACCAAGCTGCTGTGGCGCCACTGTCACAGTTGATAATTTTGCTGGGAAGCTGTTGTAGCGCTCCCACAGTTTTGAAAAGGTGGTATTCATTGTATTTGTGCTATTGGCAACAGTGATAATATGCTTGCTGCAGTGTTTTGTGGCTAGCCTTCTTTTTTTTTAGTGAAATAAGTTGTACATTTCATGTTGAGTATTCTTTCAGCGATTAAATTGCTTTGATTTTATTCCTTAGTGTATAGTTGCGAGTGCTCCATGTCTGAGTGCAAATTTCTACCACTGAAAAGCCTTCAAAATCTTAATAGATGTCCACACTGTTCTAGGGACTCAGTGGCTATTGGAAATGCCCATTTAGCTGTATTCAAGTGCCGTTGAGTTAATAGCCATTTGAAAGCCTTCAAAATGCCTGTGTGACACGGTTATTAGATTTTGTGCAGGTTTGATGCTGAGCAGTCTGCATGCTTGAGTCAGGTTTTCCAGTGTCTGTATTTCAAACCTGAAACTTTTCGAAATCATCATTGGTTCATTAATGGAAGAAGTACTTGTGCCCTTTTCTGGAATTTCCAGAAAACAGATTAACTGAATTTTTTTGCATATACTCCTACCTTTTTGCAGGTGCTGCATAGTGAGAACCTGTATCAAGACGCCAACCTGCTGGACTTGGAGAAACTGAAGAAATTGTTTAGCCACTGTGTGGCACCCATCATGAGGGATGTGGCATTAATAAAGCCAGTTAAGGTGACCTTATCTATGTCCTTTTGCAAGCATGCTACACACATGAGAGCCATCCCACGAAGCACCGTTTCTGCAAAGCTTGTTATCTCACAACACGCATGCTGAATGAGGCAGTGACAGACAGATGAGGAGGCCTTAATGCAGTACATTAGCGTACCGTGTTGAGCAGTGATGTAGGAGCCTTGCAGCCATGCAAGGTATTATCGGTATCATGATGGTAACTCCATTAGACACTGTCTAGTGCTCTGTGAGCCAGACTCGGCTCTTGAACATTCTGGGACTCACCCTTGGCTCTCGGACATTCTGGAAGCCTCACCCGGCTTGCGCATATTACGCGAGGATGTCTCCTGCTGTACGAGCCTTACGCGGCTTGCACACTTATGTGAGAGATGTCTCGCGTTTGCGAGCTTGCTCGGCTTGCGCAAATTATGTGAAATATATCTCGCGTTCTGCGACCTCGTTCAATCGTCGCATTTTGCGTGGCAATAAACACGCAAAGATAGGCACGCAGAATTCACGCTCAATATTTTCAATAGGGTACCGTCATCGTGGTGCATGGCGGAGAAAACTTTTTGGCCAATACCAAGCTTTAGGTGCAAAGCTAGCATGCAGACAAAATTACAATGCTCTCTCAATCCTTCTTGCCGGCCATAAAGCACCCACTGCAAATGGGGCGTTGTTGTCGCCTCTGGGGAGGTTCCCCAGTTAATAATAATAATAATATTTTTATTCATTCATTCCAATACAAATGTGGGCCTGCCAAAGCCTTAGAAGGCTTGAGTGGCAGCAGACGGCACACAACTCATGCACCGAACACACAGTGCCAAAAAACAGAAAGAAAAAGTGGGGGTTAAGAAAAGTAAAATAAATTCAGAGCGGAGTAAAAAATGCAACACACGGAAAAATAAAGAACACGTAAAATCATAGAATCATAACAGAATGCTGGAAGTAACAACGAAGTTTCTGAAGAAAAGCTTTCACTATTTTTTTGGAGTTAGCAGAAAACATTTCTTTAGGTAACCGGTTAAGCACAGAAGGAACATAATGTTTTCGCAGACGCTGGCCGTATCGAGTTCGGACTCTAGGGACGAGAAAACGATCACGAGTTCTTAGATCTTTGACCGGAATATATTGTGTACAAGAATCGCTTGTCCAGATGTGCTTAAACACTACTGATTCGGCAAAAAGGTGAGAGGAGTCAGGCATGTCTAATAGATCAAAAACACTACTACCTTCATTTCGTGCCTTACCATATAAAACTGATTTCAGGATGTATTTCAGTATGCTATTAACCTTCTTTCGCCAAAAGGCGGAGCAGAAATAAAAGCAGCAAATACCATAACGTAACACACTGTAGGCTAAGGCGTATACAATCTGCTTGCGTACATACATAGGGCAAAGGGACTTTATAGAGTGCAGCAAACATGCAATTTTGCGAAGCTGGGAACAAACTAACGACAAATGAGTATTCCACGACATGTCGGAATCAAAGAATACACCTAAATATTTCACCGTTGACACAGGTATGATTGAAGGGCATTTGCACGGGGCACAATTTGGTTTGTGCAAACGAAGAGACAAATCATTAGGAATTCTCTTTAAATAATTGTGAAAAATACTAATTGAGTTTTTTTATTGTTAACATTAATTAAGTTATTGCTGAACCATTTCATAAGTAGCTCGCTGTCGTTTTGGATTAGAGATAATGCTCTCTTAAAGTCATTGTGTCTAGCAACTAAGAGTGTATCATCAGCATATTGAAAAACACGGCACAGTTTGCAGACAGAGCTCAAGTCATTGACATATAAATTAAACAAAATAGGTGCAAGTATAGATCCTTGAGGAACGCCGGATTTAATCTGCAGCAGGCCACTTCTTAATTTACCTAATGCAACGAGCTGTGAACGATTGGAAAGATAGAGAACAAGAAGTGACAGAAAAGGACCCCTAAACCCATAATTGTGGAGTTTGTCTGACAACACAACATGATTAACCGCGTTAAACGCCTTGGACCCATCCAAAAATAAAGCACAGGCAAATTCATTTTCTTCAATGCAGCTGTTTAGTAGATCACATAGTTCATCAAGTGCGTTCAGCGTGCCACGACCCTTAATAAACCCGAACTGATTGCCAGCGAACACATCATGAGCTTCGAGAAAACTTAACATCACCGTCGAAATGTGTTTTCTAAAACAAGTTATATCAACAAATTATTGTTGTAAGCTCAACTGAGTCGCAACGCTAACAGAAAACCAATTTTGTCATGGTTTATATTATCTGGCACATATAAACGTATTTTCCCTTAAGTTATACAAGCTTCAATATATTTTACAGAGAAGCTCTGCTTTCACGAATTTTGGGACCCGAAGTCACGTTTATTCTATTTGGAAGTTGCCGCCGCGTGTAACCGCATTCTGTAGCCTATTGAGTGAGAGTCATAGAATGTAATAAAATCGTTTATATTTAACTATACCTAAGGTATATACCAAAGTAGAAAGATGGTACTGACAGCCCTTTACCCTATTTATCCCTCAGACATGCGCGTGGAAAGAGCAACTGAAATTCACAGCTGTCATGTTTACATTCCGGTACATAAAATGCCATTTAATGGGAACAATAGCAAGCTCAGCACAAGGATGCCGAAGGCGTACTGGTGATCGAATCACGCGCTTTGCCGGGACAATCTTCAGTCTGCAGCAGGCCTATCCGGTTACTACACCATCGAGTCAAATCAGTAAATTCACATTGTGATGCATGAAATTATCATAGACGGAAGCGCACATCGAAGACGGCAATAAATGACATGCAAGCGCAGAAATCTGCTCTAAGTATCTGTTTCCAGTTCCTATCCTACCTGGTCGAGTACCATCGGATGTCACGTTAAAGGGACCCTGAAAAGCTCTTTGGGAAGGTTAACAAAAGCCCACGAGAGATCGGTATTCCATCACTTGTCGCCGCACCGCAAAAATTGTTAAGCGAACTCCATCAACACCGCAGATATCGCCGATTAAAAATGATGTTCCTCCTCCCCCCCACGTACTACCCTTAAGTCATACACGCGGGGCTCGATCCGAAAAAAAAAAAGAAAAGACGGGCCGATGCTCCGCCCATCCATACGTCAAGCAATGGCGCTCGGCTTGTTTACTTCCGGTGGTCGCAGACACATGTGCGAAAAGTGAGTGCGCTGTTGCGAACGGCGTCGCAACGTCCGATCGCAGCTCGTCGCCTGCGTGCAACTTGCTAGAGGTCAACAACGAGTCGCGCGCGGCAGACGCACCGACGGGAAGCGGAAGCCAAATCGAGCGCGGAGAGCGGCAGCGTCGTGATGACGTACAGCGCGCTCCTCAGGGCGCTCGTGGCCGAGCCGCGCCGGGCCGGCCTGCCAGCCTTGATGCCGGCCGCCGGCGAGTGAAAAACGCGCTAGTATTGGTTGTGTACGTTTACAGCAAGCTCTGGGATAGATGCATGTCAAAAATGCATCACTTCTGACGGTCGTTGGCCAATACCGAGCTGATCGTAAAAGTGATGAATGCGATACTAGCAAATTTCGTCCCATAGCCGCTTTGGTGCTGCTCCGGCGCTTCGCCTGCCGCCTGCTAGCTCCGTTGCTGAAGGCGTCGTGGAAATCGAATATATATTCTATTATGGGACGAGTTCGCAGTAAAGCGATGTGAAGAGTAGGCCTTTTGATATAGCGCAAGCGACTTCCGAAGTGCCGTCAGCCGCGGCTTCGATGCTAAACCATTAGGCCTAGCGACGACTAGGGCAGCCTGTGACCAGCGCGCAGTTCGTCGCCCGGCGTTGCCGCCGTCGGTGTCGTTGCCGAAAGTTCCACTTTTGAACAGACATGTTGTCGTTGCTCTAATCTAGGAAGCATCATCTCTGGTAGAATGGCTGTTTTGTATTTCGTTGTGGGAACGTCAAGTACGCCGAGCATGCCGCCGGCCGACCGGCCTGGATCACGTCTGCCGGCGTCATAAAAAAGGAGCTAAAGAGTGTTCTTGACGTAAATAATAAGCCCCAGGCCAAGAAATGTGAAAAATGTGCCATTTTTGATGATCGCTGACCAATGCTGGTAAAGGTAACAACTGTGATACGAGCAAATTTCTGGCCACAACCGCCTTGCAGCTGCCGCTTTCAGGGTGCCTTTCCAAAGGGACCATTTCAGGGTCCCTTTAAGGTGGGTTCAGACCAGCGGACCGGATCGCGAATGGTCCGCGCGCGTCAGCGCGGTTACCGTGACACGTGACCAAGCATCCGGTAGTCGGTCCGGACGTCGAGCATTCACACGAACGCAGCGGACAATCCGCGCGCACTACTCGGCCACAGCGTGCTTGCGCTGTTTGCGCGGCTTCGAAAACTCAGCTGCCGAGAGTTTCAACACGAACGCCGAGCGAAAACGACATCTCGCCGCACTGGCTGTAGCCATTGAAGCGTCTGAGGGTGAGGAGGAAGCTTTGGCGGCTAAAAACGGTTATGTTGAACGAAATCATTGTTGGAAAAAAGCGTTTGGCATGCAAAACCTGCTGTACGAGGACCTACTTGAATGCCACCCGGAGAGTACAAACACTTGCTGCGGCTGTGTCCGGAGCAGTTTTATCAGATACTGGCTTACAGAGCTCCTTCTTTCCAAATTCACTCAAATTAGCAGAAACAACAAATCAAAGCGGGCATTTACGCACACGCTCAAATATACAGTACGACGCAGTGCAGAATACGCGGAGTGAACAACGCAGTGAGCGAAACACGAAAGCACTACACACAATGCCGCACTCGGGCTGCAAATTCGGAGAAAAGCGCGCCAAAACGAAAGGCGCCATTGCGGAGCAAAGCCGACTTCATTCAGGATAGATAGCCAGACGAGCGCGCCTAGAAGCAAAAAAAAGTAAAAACAATCCTAGTCCGCCGCCAAGCCCTCGGACTGAAAAAGGCGTTTGCCTTTTTCAATCGGTCCGCGGTCCGGGCCCGGAAAAGTGCGCTCCGCCCGCCCAAGGTCGCTGAGAGCAGTGACGTCCACGTCACGTGGCACGCAGACAGCGCTGATGCGCCCGGACCATCCACGATCCGGCCCGCTCGTCTGAACCCACCTTTAACGATCAACTTCGCGTCAGAGAACCGCACTACTGCCTGGTAGAGGGAAAATGATCACCATGGGGCGCAGGAGCAGGGAGTTATAGCGTACTGTTACCGTGTTTACGTTACCATTTACAGTAGAGAGTTATAGCATATCGTTAGCGTGTTTACGTTAACGTCTACCGTGTTACTGGACGCCGGACTTTCCAGTTAGCACTGCGCACGCTAGAAGACGTTTTAGCATACCATCTCTCCCGTAACAAGTAACCGTAAGGCGAAAACGAATGATGATGATGGGAGATGCCCCAGCATTAATTAGAAACAAAATTACGCATGGATTGCAAGCATTTCTTTGCAGTGAGATGCTACATGCTCTTTAATAATCATTTTCTCTTCGTTAAAGGACGTGCACACTACTTTTCTGCCACCGGCCGGCAATCGGCTTTAAATATACCCGGGAAGTAGACAAGTCTACCACACATGATGCACTAAGCTAGCATACGCTGCGCTTACTGCGTTGTGAACGCTGTAATATACGCTGCTACATCTACTGTTCACCGCGCGAAGCGTCGCTTCTTTGGATGTTTGGATGCATGATATAGGTGTAAACATACTGGCGCCATCTGGCGACAGTAATTCAAAGCGCTCGAACTCTGGACCGGAAAAACTTTCTTTTTCTGAATTTAGTGGTGAATATAACAAGCATTACAGGAATTTTTTTCTTTTGAACGGAGGAAACTATGCAAAAAAGAGAAAAATGTTCAAGCTGGCACAAAAACTACAGTGCTGTCGTTGCTACTTTGGTTACGTACGCGGATAGTTAGGCTTAACTGGTCGATAATCGCTGAATTATCTCAACAACACGGGCTAGTTGTCACCTGAACCTGGACGTATGAGTGAGAGTACGCGTATTAAGAGCGAATGCTTTCATTTCGAGCGGGAAATGGCGCCGTAGCAAGCGGCGGCAATGTTGTATTTAGCCCGAAGCGGCCGTGCATGGCGCCGCCATGTTTGTTTACGAGCGAACGCTAACTCTCTCTGCAACGCTAAAAGAGATTCCGTAAAGCGCTAGCGGCGCGGCTATGGGCGCGCATGCGCAGATGTCGCTAGCCGGGCCCGGTAAACGGTAACGTAAGCACGGTAACGATAGGCTATAACTCTATAACAACAGAAGCGAGCCCGTAATCACTCGTTCTACGAGCGGCGCTAGCGCCACCCCGAGTCCATCTGCACGCAGCCCCGACAGCTGTCGACTGGTGTCGAGAGTAGGGGCGCGACCGCACCCTGCGCGCGAGGGTAAGAGATTAGGCCTACAAAAGGGGTCGGAGTCACAGAATGTTCACTCCAGTGCTTTCTGGTGACTGCAGCGGCAAGTGAAAAATGGCTCCCCCTATTTCGAAGCTGTTGCACCAGACGAAAAAGAAGCTCCGCAAGGTGAAGAAGGACCCGGCCCGCATCGACCTGCATCGCCTCGTGCTGCTTACCACGACGCGAAAGAGGATACGCGTCCTGAAGGCAGAATGGAATTTGCAAGAGGCTGCGGTTCAAAGGCTCGGAGCCAACCGGTTCGGTCCTGTGGGAAGAGCTTGATGAACTTATGCTTGGCCCCGACTTCTTCGCCTGAAAATTAGCCCTCCAACCTTTGAAGCAAGACAACGGCCCTTGTCAGGGTCCCCTACGTGATGCATTGGCAGAGCTTCGCACGCCCCTTCCATAGCCCAGTTCCCTCTCATTCACCGACTTGTGATTTTAGTAGATGTTTCTTCATGAAATACGCCCGCAGTGTCTTTACAGTAGTGGCTGTAAGCACTTGGGTAGTCGTTGTTGTAAGTGACCTAGAAGAGTTCGATTTGACAGAACCGTTTTGATTATTTCGCTGAACTGGACAGCGGAACCAGCGCAACAGGCTGCATGTATTTTTTAATTGTATTTGCGCTATTTTGCGCAACACTGAAGTTGCTTGCAGGAGCTCTCTCTGCGTTGTCTGTAAGGACAAATTCTCAACGCAGACATTATTCTCTTCAACGGCGCTTGCTATATTTGAACTTCACAGACATAAGCATAGGAATGTGATTCGCCTGTATACCGCTGCTACATGTGCTTTGTGTTTTTACGTTGCCGTCGTTGCCTTCCTTCTACCAAACAACGAAACCTATTTTTTTTTCTTATTAAGAGATACAACAGAAAGCGCTGTCAATGTTTAGGAGTGGAGTGCAAGGTTCCAATAGTTTTTCAAAAGCAAGTTTGGTGTGCCAGCGGCGTCGATTTAGGTACTCTGAGAATTGGTGACCCCATCAGCTAGCAGGACTGAAACCCCCCATGCGAGGAGGGTGGTTAAATCACCGGCGTTTAAAGGGTTTACGTACGGGACGTTTGGATGCATATGTGCGAGAACATTGTTTTTCTACTTTGAAAATGGGGATGTTCTATCCAGGGGAGGCTTTTTCCGGGACCGAGGCCACACAACGAGTAAAAGCAGGCCTGAGTTGGTAGGGTACCATTCTATAATCTCTAATCTAAAACAGAGAGATTATAAGCCAGAAAAAAGAAACAAGAAATAAAATACAGGTGTCGCCTCTATCGAATTAATTTGCAAGTAAAAACGCTGGCGCCGACACCAACCTCTATGAGGATAAGCTACTAATGACGTCGCCTGAAAAAGGTGCCAAGCCTTCCTTTTCGGCATGGACGTGAAAAGTTCCAACATCTGGCAGAAGGACTTTTTAAAACCAATTTTCTTGGCTATACATGCGCCTTTTTTTTTGCTGGCGGACAGATCACCAAGATAGCCAGCGTGAGCCAGACAAATTATTTTAATGCAGGAATGCCTTTTTTCGCGTGATTTTTAGCTCTTTGTCTGCGCATTTTTGTACCTTGGTCGGTGCAAACCACAGCGAAAGATATAGGTTTTCGTGGGAATCATCTCCACGAAAAATTTCACTCTTTAAAATTTCGCGGGATGTAGGGAGCCCCTGTAGAAATGCATTACGGGTGCCCATGAGATCATTCGTCACGCACGCTCGCCTAGTGTTGTACTACGCTCCCTGAAGAACTCCCTTAAAATATTTCTGCCATTGTGCCCCGTTGGGTAAAAAAGATTCTAATGCATGCCATGTTGCGAACAATGGCGCGAATATAAGCACGGTACTCTCCGCCAGCGTAGACTACCCCGCTGTGAAAAGGCATCGCAGGTGCGATAAAAAACCCCAGGACGGACGCGGGGCTGGCCTTGTGTTGCTGACGGTGCGAAGCGTCAGGTGCTACACGCACTGAAGCAGTTCTGACCGCGCCGCAAAGGGCAGCAGGGAATGGCCCGAAAGAAATTTTCGGCTTCTGTCCAGGCATAATGAGAGCTAAAAAGAATAGACCTGCAACACTGTGAAATGAAATACTCCATAGAATGGAATCCTGGGGGTGGGAGGGTGGAAAAAAAATTCGCTGTGGCTTAGCTTGGTTAAGCCCGGTAATTGCGAAAGCAATATCCGTACCTACGCCATGGTTCAGCTGGTAGTGTAGCTGGTGGTGGTGCTTCTGGTTAGACTTGCGGCGATGCATCTGTTATGCAATCCAATCCAATCTAATGTAATCTAATCCAATCGAATCCAGTCCAGTCAGGCCGCCGTTCATGTGTACCGCCGTCGCACACGGACGGCGCGAGATGGTTGCCCAGCTCTTCGGCGTGACATCACACAAAGGTCATGCGAAAGGTCATTTCACTTGCACCGCCGTCGCACCGCAAAGGCTTGAAAGTGAAAGTAGTATTGCTTTCGCAATAATAGAGAAAATGGGCTCGGTGGCTGTGCATCCCCAAATAGGGAGCTGGAGACAGGTGGCAGGGTACGACTGACAGAGTGGACCAAAGTTGAGCAGTAAGCCCGTACGAAATACCCGGAAGGAAAGAAAAAAAAGAACGAGGGGTTCAATGAACGAGCGAAACAGTAGGTGGAGGGAGTGCGAAAGCACAGGGTTCCTGAGAAATGATAGCAGGTGGTGCCGAGCTAAAGGCAAGAATAGATAAGAATAACCGATAATAAAAGGTAGGGCAGTAAGGTGGAAGAACCGATAAGCAAGAGATATGCAGCAATGAAAAAACCCGTTCTTTTCCTCAGAACACATGTAAGACTTTTTTAAAGAATCAAGACAGTGGCAGCATTTACCACAGATATTCTTTGGTACATGCTCTAGATATGTTGATTTCTGCCGTGTGAGGTTTTAAGTTTGTGCATAAGGAATGCTTACTTGTTTTTTCTATCGCTTCCAGATTAGAAGGCTAATTGTAGAATGAATAACTTAAGATAATGCCAGTTGTGTACACATATTTATTAAAACGGCTGGACACTGCCTTTTGGACGCCCTTTCGAGCTGTGCCTGCACAGAGACTATTTAGTCTAGTTCTCATTGATTGTGCAGTTTCTACAATATATCGGTTTTGACAGTAAGGGCAATTAAGCATCTGGGTAACAGTACACGCTGTGCAGGTAAATGTAGTCTTTTTATCAAAGGGAAAGTCGCTTGTCGTGCTTGTAACAGTAGTGTCGGTTTGCAAATGCTAGCACGTCTTGCATCTAGGCCTAGAACATAAGCCAATTATGGGCGGGGATTCTTATCGAGTCTAACGTGTACTAGGATATCTTTCAGGTTTGGGCGGTGTCTGTATGCAACCATTAGTGTGTCGGCCAATGTTTCTTGCGACGGTTGTTGCTATTCAAAATAATGCGGCACAAACCCAAGAATTTCGGCACAAAGTGTTTTTGAACGGAAAAGAGCTTATAAACGCAATTTTTTTATGTAATATAAGAGTTCATTCTAACAATCATTATGTACGCCGGCGGCAGTGTTGATTTGTTTTTGCTATTAGCGTTTTCGCTAACGCCAAAATAATTCCGCATTAATTTTCTACGGCAGTCTACGCAGCTCGACACAATCGAAAAAGACACGTTAAATGCAATATTTTGTTACACTTCAGAAGAATCGATCACTGCTTTCAATATTTCGGCAACAGTATCTCACAATTGTGCAATATTAAAAAATTTTGTACTGGAATATTGGACAAGTTTCCTCAGAATATTTCTTACGTCTCGAGGTGCGTTCGAGTATTTCGCCATAAGCGCAGGGAGCCGCCACTCCCTTCCTACTTCTCGCCCTCCTCCCCCCGCACCAGGCTTTCCTCCTCGGAGTGAAAGACGTTAGTGACGAACGCTTTGCCGTCTTGTCAAAAGGTTGCAAGCACTCTAGGCATGCCCTTTTCTTCACATTGTATATTCAGTGTGCCTGACATGAATGAAATACTGTTGCCAGCGTGAAGCCAACCTAGGCTGCTGGTATGTTTTTTTTTACGAAAGAAATATAAGTCATTTAAGAGGATGATAGGCGGTGACTACTGTAATATGCCGACCTTACAAAAAGAGCGGGTTTCGGCTAGAGGACCCTCGATTGCCATACAGTCACGCTCAGTGACTCAGCTATTCCAATTGGCGACAGGTGGAAGGCGGTTTTCAATGACACATCCATCCCCTTGCTGTGCTATTCGTGGGCTGACGCAACACCGGTCACCGTGTGATTGGTGTAAACTTCAGCGTGGGTTGATGTGTCGAAATGTAACAATACAAGTTGTTTGCGGCATTGTTAGCTACGCGGTGTAAATCTTACCAGCTGGGTAACCCAAGGTAAAAAAATCGTTACTTTATTGTAACGTGTGCTTAGGCCGTGGAATTTCTGGTGTTTGCATTTTTGATAATTCGGCCCTTTTCGGCTCATCGTACAGGAGACAGCACCGAACAAGGCAACTTTGATACTGAGAAAAAAAAAACTAAATGTTCCCGCAAGGTTTGTGTACTTTGAGTTTATTGGAGGAATCTGTATTCGAACGCTGATATCCATGAAAATATATCTGGTGAATATGTCTCAGTCTGTCAGATGCACAAATATATGAAAAAAAAATGTCATAGTCGCACCTGAGAACCTGGCCGAGCTCTCTCTAAGCACCCAGAAGAAAAATGTTCACTGGAAAGAACAAAGGATTCCGCGCAGAACTGGAACTAAGGTAATCACAAAATGAACAAGGGAAGAGAAAACCTCAGGTTGCTTGAGCCAACGTTCCGACAAGGGGACTTGTCTTCGTCTGGGCAAAGCGTTGATCATTGGCAGGAATTAAATAGGGCCTTCGCTCCGAGGAGGAAGGCCCCGGGGGTGGGGAAGGAAAGTGGTGTGAAAGGGGATGCGTGTCAGGAAGGGCAGGGAGGTGAACCTTGATTCGTTAAGCTGCAATAGTGGAAAAACTTATATCCGGGGGGTGTGTAATGAACAAACGCTTTGAAGGGCTGCGACGGGGGGGGGGGGGGGGAGGCGCTGGGTGGACCTATAAAACTCAGATAAGAGGATTAGTCAGCGTGGTACAGGGAAATGAGAAGAAAGCAAAAGAAATAGGCTGGCACTGGAAGGAGATAGACAGGGGGCGCATTTCCAAGAAAGGACAAGGCGGGGGGGGGGGGGGGGGGGGGAATGGCTCGTGTTTAGAGAAAGCCAAAAGGTGGGGCGGAGGGGGTAACAGGAATGTCATGGTTTCGGAGAACTGATAGTAGGGTATTAGGAGAAAAAAAAAGGGTGAACAAAGGGAGAGGGTGAGAAGGCCGGAAATGGGGTGGAAGATATAACGTGGCAAGGGTGCAAAGAGCGATAATATACATATGCGAGGTTCTAGGAAATGGTCTGACCACGCGCAAGGCATTTGTTAATTTAAAATTATGCTAACCATGAAATGTACCTTACAGATTCCAGGTTTCCTCTGGACATCTTAATCCCTGTTGGTTGCAGTGTTTTAAATTTGTGGATTAGGAATGTTTCTCTGTATTTTCTGGCCGTAGTCGATTTGAAGCCTGGCTGAAGAATGAACAATTTGGGTTCGTCGAATTTGTGATGGTGTTGATTAAAATGGGTCGACACTGCCTTGTGTTCATTCCGTGTTGTGTCAGCCCTGTGCCCGTTTAATCTGGCACTCATTGATTGGCAGGTTTCTCCGATATATTGTTTCTGGCAGAAGGAGCAACGGAGCATGTAGATAATATTGGACGATGTGCAGTCAAAACTGGTCTTTATATCGAAACTGAAATTGCTTGCCGTACTTCTAACCGTAGTGTCCCTTTTTAAATGTTTGAATGTCTTGCATCTAGGTCGAGAGCAAGAAGTTACTGTCGGTGGTGGTTTCTTACCTAGCCTAGCATGCACCAGGATGTCCTTCAGGTTTGTGTTGCGTCTGTATGTTACCCTTGCTGCGTCGGGAAATATTTTCTTGTGACGGTCGTTACCAGTTAAAATGGGGTGGTATTTCCGCACGATATTGTTTATGTTTGGAAGAAACAATATATCGGAGAAACCGGGCAAACAATGAGTGCCAGATTAAACGGGCACCGGGCTGACACAACGCGGAATGAACAAAATGCAGTGTCGACCCATTTTAATCAACGCCATCCCAAATTCGACGCACTCAAATTGTTCATTCTTCATTCAGGCTTCAAATCGACTAGGGACCGAAATTTGTGGATTAGGATCCACAAATTTAAAACACTTTAACCAACAGAGATTAACATGTCCAGAGGAAACCTGGAATCTCTAAGGTACATTCCAGGGTTAGCATAATTTTAAATTAACAAATGTCTTGCATGTGGTAAGACCATTTCCTAGAACCTCGCATAAGTATATTATCGCTCTTTGCACCCTTGCCCCGTCATATCTTCCATCTCATTTCCGGCCTTCTCATCCTCTCCCTTTGTTCAACCTTTTTTTTTTTCTCCTAATCCCCTACTATCAGTTCTCGGAAACCATGACATTCCTGTTACCCCCTCTGCCCCCACATTTTGGCTTTCTCTGAACTCGAGCCATTTCCCCTCCCCCCCCCCCTGCCACCTCGTCCTTCCTTGGAAATGCCCCCCCCCCCCCCTGTCTTTCTTCTTCCAGTGCCAGCCTATTTTGTTTGCCTTGTTCTCATTTGCCTGTGCCATGCCGCCTAATCCTCTTATCTGAGTTTTTGCAGGTCCACCCAGCGCCCCCCCCCGTCGCAGTCCCTTCAAAGCCTTTGTTCATTACACACCCCCCGGATATAAGTTTTTCCACTATTGCAGCTTAAAGAATCAAGATTCACCTCCCTGCCCTTCCTGACACGCATCCCCTTTCACACCACTTTCCTTCCCCACCTCCGGGGCCTTCCTCCTCGGAGCGAAGGCCCTATTTAATCACTGCCAATGATGAACGCTTTGCCCAGACGCAGGCAAGTCCCCTTGTCGAAACGTTGGCTCAAGCAACCTGACGTTTTCCCCACCCTTGTTCATTTTGTGATCGCCAAGGACCATCTACTACACCCTCTCTCTACCATGGAACTAAGGTAGGCAGTCTTAAAAGTAAGATAATGTCACGTGCTGCGCATGGGCTCTGAGGAACAAAGAAGACGTGCGGCGGCTGGAAGAAGAAGAGAAAGTCAAGTATCCTGCCGCCGGCGCACCAGGCTCTTCTCGACCTGCCTTGTAAATAGTATTTGTAAATAGAACCTGTAACAGTGTGGTGGAGGTGCTGGGTCGATCACCACGGACCCCTCTCGCAACCGCTGCAGCCGAAGAATCGCCGGATTGCCACCGTTGCCCGTACAAATGCCCAAGGAAGCCGACGCACGTCCGACCGGCGCAGCAACGCCCGCTTGGCAGCACTACCGTGAGCCGCGGACGTTTTCCGGGAAGGCTGGCGAAGACGTGGATGATTGGCTCACCAATTACAAGCGGGTGAGCAAATACAACGGCTGGGATGCCACTCTTCAGCTGGCCAATGTCGTCTTCTTTCTCGATGGCACCGCGCTAACTTGGTTCGAAAACCATGAGGCATCAATAACGAGTTGGGACCGCTTCATGGAAGAGCTCCGCAGCTGCTTCGGGGATACCGTTGCCAAACGCAAATGCGCTGAGCAGTCTTTGCTTCAGAGAGCGCAAGTGCCTGGAGAGACCTGCACGACTTACATAGAAGAGGTCTTGAAGCTGTGCAAAGTCGTTAATCCCAGTATGTCCGACGAAGATCGCGTTGGTCATCTCCTCAAGGGCATCGCAGAGGACGTCTACAGCTTTCTTATTAGTAAACAAAATTTAGACTCGCCCACGGATATCATCAAGCACTGCCGCACCTTTGAAGCTCTAAAACTGCGTCGAATTACTCCCAAGTTCGGTCGCCTGCCTAACGTCACCACCGTCGCCAGCGTGGATTTCCACGAGCCTGTGAATGCGGCGACTCTCCCTGACGTCATTCGTCAAATCGTGCGTGACGAACTCTCCCGGCATCAAGATGTTGCGCGCCGCAGTGAGGTCCCGTATGAGAGCTGTTCTCTGCAGGCGGCTCCCGCCTACCGCTCCTCCCCTTGGAGTTCGTCTGGCCAGGCCCCTACCAGTGCTGACACAACGGGAACGAATATGGCAGACATTGCTGGAACGACGGTATCTTCAGAGACAGAAAACACTTGGGCAACCACTGGCGAGTCTTCTATGAGAGCTGACCGAAGGCCAGGACTTAACGATATGCCACCACTGCGGAAGTCGAGAGTAGCGCCGCACTGGTGCAAAAAGTCAATACCGAGGATGATGTCATGCGTAGAACGAGGGAGCACCGTGAATTCAGTTCGGAACATGTGGCCAGCGATCACTACATTCACAAAACAAATACCAATCGGAACCAATGATTCTCCCCCTACACCCCGGAATATAACAGCACGATCCCAAGCGAACATTATTTTACGACCCAGGCGGTTCTTGAAAGTTGAACTCATCACTGACACCGTGGCACCAGTGTCCACTAAGGCCATGACGCAAATACCGTCCACTAAAACTTCAAGGCGGTTCCTTAACATAACAATGGGCAGAGGAATTGGCACTATCGATGATCCGGCGACCGCAGAAGGTTGAAGCTGTAAGCAGTGTCAAAGAACCCAAATCAGTGAAAGAGCTCAGGAGTTTCCTAGGACTTTGCTCATATTTTCGGCGTTTCGTTCCCAAGTTTTCTGATTTAGCCTACCCGCTTACAAGTCTCCTGCAGAAAGACACCCCTTTCCACTGGACTCCCGAATGCGACTCCGCGTTTCGGCAGCTCAAGTTTCTCCTCACCTCGCGGCCAATATTACGTCATTTCTGCCCGACATCACCGACTGAACTCCACACTGACGCCAGCGGCATCGGCGTGGGTGCTGTGCTTATCCAACGCCATGAGGGCAATCAACACGTTGTCGCTTATGCAAGTCGCACCCTCAGCAAGTCGGAACGCAATTACACTGTAACAGAGCAAGAGTGTCTCGCCGTTGTTTTCGGCGTACAACGGTTTCGTTCGTACCTTTATGGACGTGCTTTTACAGTCGTCACAGACCACCATTCTCTGTGCTGGCTGGTCAATCTACGCGACCCCTGCGGTCGGTTGGCCCGCTGGGCGTTACGCCTCCAAGAGTTTAACTTCAAAGTGTCTTACAAAAGTGGCCGCCAACACGCCGACGCAGATTGCCTCTCGCGGCTGCCGCTCACGGTTACTACTTCCGATGATGAAAACTTCGACGACTATCTCGCTGCCGTTTCCCAAGAGTTTCCAGATCTTGGCACTTTCCAGACGGAACAACGCAAGGATCAGCACTTGGCGCCGCTTTTTGCCGAAGTCCGTGACCCGACATCCGCAAGCCCTTTCTGCATTCGCGACGGTTTACTCTATAGAACGAATTACTCGCCTGGAGGTGCGCGCTTTCTCCTCGTCGTTCCGGCTACTCTGTACTCCTCTGTTCTGCAGGCAATGCACGATGACGTCACGGCTGGGCACTTGGGGTTTGCCAGGACCCTTAACCGCATCAAAGAACGTTTTTACTGGCCAAAAATGCGTCATATGGTTCAGCGCTACGTGGCCACCTGCGAGCAGTGTCAGCGGTTCAAGCTTCCCACGACTTCTTCGCCTGGACGCCTGCATCCTGTGCCACCTCCAAGCACGCCATATGAACAAGTTGGACTCGATCTGCTCGGCCCGTTTCCCCGCTCGTCCAACGGTAACCGCTGGATTATAGTGTGCGTTGATCACCTCACCCGTTACTGTGAGACCGCCGCCCTACCTTGCGCCACCGCTGCCGAGGTCTCGCTCTTCCTTCTTCGTGCTGTCATCCTCCGGCATGGACCTCCTCGAGTTGTTATCAGTGACCGCGGTCGCCAGTTTACGGCAGACGTTGTGGAAGAGCTTCTGCGTCTTAGTTCATGCCATTTTCGCCACTCGACGCCGTACCACCCCCAGACTAATGGACTGGTCGAACGTACCAATCGGACACTCACGACCATGCTGGCCATGTATGTCGATTCCCGCCATAAGAACTGGGACGACGTGCTTCCCTTCATTACATACGCCTATAACACGTCGAGGCATGAAATAACTGGTTACAGCCCATTCTTCCTCCTTTATGCCCGTCCGCCTCGAAGCTCCCTCGACAGCATCTTACCTTTCTCTCTCGACACCGAGCCTTCTATTGCCAACACTCTATGTCGCGCTGAAGAAGCCCGTCGGATTGCCCGGATACGCACCTTGGCATCACAGCATCGCTCTAAGCAGCGTTATGACCGCCGGCGCAAGGATGTCTCCTACCTGCCCGGTGACGTTGTATGGTTGTGGACGCCCCTACGCAAGCGTGGTTTATCAGAAAAGCTGCTATCCCACTACACAGGCCCGTTCATCGTTGTTGCTCGCCTCAATGACCTCAACTATGTCATCTCTCCCCAATCAACGCAAGGACGCCGCTCAAGGACAACCCAGGTCGTGCATGTCGCACGGCTGAAGCCATTCCACTCTCGGGATCCCGATTGATTCACTGGCCCAGAGGGCTTCGTCTGCGAACGGGGAAATGTCACGTGCTGCGCATGGGCTCTGAGGAACAAAGAAGACGTGCGGCGGCTGGAAGAAGAAGAGAAGGTCAAGTATCCTGCCGCCGGCGCACCAGGCTCTTCTCGACCTGCCTTGTAAATAGTATTTGTAAATAGAACCTGTAACAATATTACTGTGGTACGACGTGACATAATGGCCAGTAGTATGTCACGGGACAACTAAAAATTCTGCGCCCCATTTTGCTTTTATATTTCTTATTTATTTAGTTATATTTATCTTTTTCTTTAAACTTCGTCCCAAGTGAGTTCCCGTAAAAGCTGTTGCAGAATACAACCCAACAACTTCTTGTTGTCCTTACACAGTGCATTCTTGCCTCAAATAACCTCCCCGGCGCTCCGTAAAAATTGCGAGGACACTATGCCGTTCCCGTGGCTATGTCAATGCACAAATTTATTTATTTATTTACAAACACTGCAGGCCCTTCTCGGGCCCATGCAGGAAGGGATACAAAGGATACAATACAGGGGAACAAGTTAGGTACACATATAATACAATATAAGAACTCATCATTATAGCGGCATCGTGGTGGTAATGATCGAATTCAGGGAAACGAAAATTATGCATCTTTCGGGGATCTTAGGTGTTAATTACGCTTAATTATACATTTTTCGATCTCTGACGTTTTTGACAATTCTGTCACAATTTTCACTATGCCGAGACGACTTCGGATTGAAGTTACGTTACATTAGTCTCGCGGCTATATCAGAACGTACCCTATTTCGACATTTTCGCATATAATTAAACAACTAATTATTCTACCATCATCAAACTTGGCTTCTAGGTTCATTTTTCCTCCTCTCTCTGCAGCAACCATCGGTTCTTGTTTATCTTTTTTTAGTTCTCGACTTAAACGCGTGTGACACGCTTTATCAACGGACGACAGTATGAGCCATTAAAGGCTTTCGCCTTAAAATTCTGCTTTCCTCACTGCCGCTCCGGCGAATAACCGTCGCCGACTCAGTGAAAGAGCGCCGCCGCTTGTGGCGCTCGTGTTGCCCTGGAGTTAGTTGTGCACGGTGCCCACACCCAGTGAAGGTCAATGCCGGTAGCTGAGCTCTAGCACGAAGATATTGCTCGGCGCGGAGTTTCCGCACGTCGGGACGGCCGAAAACGTCAGCAGATATCGATCTCGAGGACCAGGTCGGAGGGTCGAATTCATGGTTACGAAACCATCCGTTGGCGACGTCCACGAGGTAGGAGGGGATGTTGCGCAGTTTAACAAAATCGTCCTAGCAACTGCTGACACGCGCGTAGTAGGCCGACATATCGTCGACGTCCCGGTCGTCGTCGCCACTGAATTGAGAAGGGTCACGCTGGCGCCGCGCCCCGGAACAATGGACGGTGGTAGGGATGGGCGGCGATGGTTGGCCCAGACCGTCTTGCATATTGGCCGGGGAGAACAAAGTTCTGCTATGAAGTTCCAGGATGAATATTGAGACACTTCCATCAAGTGTAAAAGTAATTATTAGAAGCGCAAGTAGGCAGGCGCTCGCCGATGAGCGTCACAACGGACACACTCACAGGCGTCCCTAAGGACCACGACTCCACTTCATCTACCTCTTTGCCGCCACTCGGTCACATTGAAAAATGCTATTACTAACGTCAGTTAAAGACGAGACCGAAGACAATTGAATAAGCAAATCTTCGTCTGAAACTTGTTTCTTTAGATTCTAACAGAAGCTAAGTTACGAAATATGTCAACAGATCTTTAAGGACTGGAACGAACTCAGAAAATATTCGCTACCGGTTCAATAACCTTGTGCAAGTCGAAGAGAATAAATCTGCCGTCAAGCATGCACCATCCATCCACAAAAAAAAAATAAACAAAAGACCTCACAGTTACGCTCTGGCTTCGCTACCGCTGTCCTCACCAAAATGTATTTAGCACTTTTAACCGGCACCTGTCGAACAACCGTACACGGTCAAGTGAGAGAGAACGGGGCCGCGCTTCGTCCGCGAAGCTCTGCCAATGCACCACGTGGGTGGCCCTGACAAGGGCCCTTTGTCTTGCTTGGAAAGTGCGAACAAAACTCAGTCAGCAGTGCTTCAGGCGGGAGCAGGGGCTGCTTGCTGCCGAGCCGCCCAGAGCTGGACCTCGTGCTCCGTCTTTTTCAGCATCCTTGTGAGCAGCAGGTAGCGATGCAGGTCCACGCTGCGCCGGTAATCGTCCGTCAGGCTTCGGAGCTTCTCCGTAGACTCAGACCACAACCACTGCAGGCAGTGACCAATGCGGGAATCCATTCTTCCGTACCAGCCCAGTGGGGAGAAGAGACAGGAATGACATTTGCCCGTTGCGCCGCTTTTTATAAGCCGCAGTATGATACTCTCGCACCGGAACCGGTTCGCGCGTACTCTCGAACCCGGACATCAGGCGCCATTTTCTGCCAAGCTACCAAAACATTACGAAGTGCCTTTGCGCCCTGCCTAACAAGCGAGTTTTGTAGCCTCTGAGACTACTTAAGAATGTCCATGTCATCCTCTTGGAAGTAAAAGAAGTCATCTGGGCCCCACTGCGTTGTCTATGCATGCATTAACAGCCATACGAAAAGAAGCAGCTGAGTTGTGGGGCGCTGTGTGCGATGTGCGTGATGTTTGTGGAGAGTTCTGCCGCAGAGGAATGATCGGCCTGCACCGCTTACACAGGCGTAAAAAATGTCGATGTGCTTCAAGTATGGATTGGTGCGTTGTATATAGAATGATATACGAGGCAAATACGGAACCAGGAGTAAGTACTGTGTTTGAAATTGTCAACCTAACTGCGTGGCCATCGCAATACGTTCAGCACTCAGTGACTGTGTTATGGGAATATAAAGGCACGATGAGAGCTTTCGGGAGGGAATGAATAAACGTCTTTTTTCTCGCCTAGTCTAAAAGGCTATGGCTAATAAGATACCGGCTAAAACATGCTTACACTAAAACAAAGCTTGTGGCGTATACTTCCCTAGTGCGTCCGCTACACGAAAATGCTGACGTAGTATGGGACCCGCATACGAAAACGGATGCCAAAAGCTTAGAGCGTGTCCAACGAAGAGCGCTACGCTTCATTTTCAACGCCTACGGAAGACATGCATCGATATCTGATCTTCTTAGCCGTTCCGGTTTGCCCACCTTGGAATCTCGTCGCAAAATGCATCGCATGAAAATGTTATTCGACATCGTCAATAATCACACCAGAACAAACTTTCACACCTAGATGCAGTATAACAGAACACGAGAAACTCGGCACAAACACGATAAATCAATTGTAGTTCCCAAATGCAGTACCACTGCATACAAGCTGTCGTTCTTTCCGAGAACGATAGCTGATTGGAATGCATTACCTCGTGAACTGGTCACCTTATCGTCAGCCGAAACATTTTTATCTGCAATCAACCCCAGCCGGTCAAGTTAGGGTACTTGGTTCGATTCTGGAGTGTTGCCCTTGTCGCGTGTTGTTTTGTATTTGAATGTAAAGTGTTTGTTACTCGTCTATTATTTGTGTTGTTCAGCAGAAATTTTGTTGCCTACCTATAGGCCTTATTTTTTTCCTTTCCTTGTTTACTGTTGACAAAACACTGTGCAATTGTATCCCCACTCCTGCCTTGGCCACCAAAAGGCGCCTGGCAGTATTGAATAAATAAATAAATGAAATATTCTTACACAATGGAGGACTTGGGAGTCTGTTTCCTTGCTGCGAGCCGCTGTGCCGTTCTTCTCCCTGCGGAGATTGCGTTCCCCGCTGTGGTGCTCCACCGCACACGTGTGGTGACGGCTGGCTGAGGCCTTGGGTTCGCGCGAAGCTCGAAGCCAGGGTGGTTGATGGCTTGTAGCGATCGTAGCAACCACAACATCGACAGAGTGAAACCCTGCGCCAATGGTGCTGTTCGGCGACGCAAGGGAGACAAATGCACCCCGAAGCTACAGCGTTGGCTTTCTGTGTTGACACATTAGCGGCATCCGTCTTCATGGGAGCTCTGATATAGCGCAGTTGTTTGCAGTATCACCAGTAGAAGGCAATGAATTTGGTCGATTTGGTGATCTTCCACGAACCCCGGATTTCGTAACATCGCGGACACTCACGTTCGTAATTTGAGGAGCGCAAGAAGTGCTCGCGTCGGAGAATTTGAGATAGTGGCTTGGCAAAAATCATATCAAATATGCTCTCTGCGCGTATTATCGCGTTAAGGGCGGTCATGCATAGAGACAGTTTTTAGCAATGCTCGCAGCATTACTGACACCAGTCTCATCGTTTCGCGTACTTTTAAACAAAACATTGTTTGAAAAAGTCGCATGCGATGTTCTTGCGGCCGTCGGAGGCATTTGCCCCGGTGGTCGACAGGGGGCATGCTATCAGAGATGACGGATTAAAAATAAAATCTACATAATGACCTTCACCAAGCAGTGCCTTTCGGGAAGGGGGCAGGCGGATCGAGGCAGAGGAAAGAATTCGGAGTTACCGAGCGAAAACATGCGGCACATCAGGGGGGGGGGGGGGGGTGATCACGAACCTTATTACCTCTAAGAAGCAGACCAGCCACACCCCCGGTCTGCGCCTTGCATGCACTCACCGGAAGCTGCCACCACGGTCAAGGAGATAAAGACATCAAGCAAGAAACTGGTTTCGAGCTCTTTTTTTTACCCCTGCCTTTTGTAATCACTAAAAAATAAACAGAAAAGACCAGCGCCTTACACTCAGTAGCAATTAATTGTAAACTGGATAGCTATCAGAGATGAAGGATTAAAAATAAAATCTGCATAATGAGTGCCTGTATTTCGCTGGCGATTTTGCAGTTTTTTTTTTTTTTGCTTGAGATACACAGTATTAGCTAATATGCAAATCCTATTCAGCCGTAAAATCGCGCTTGCTTTTTTTCTGTTAAAGTGTGTGTGACCACCGTTTAGACGGAAATTTTCAATACCCTGACTGTTGCCAGACGTCTCTGTAACACGCAGACGCAAAATTCTGAAACTCCATATTTACAACACAGGTAGCGCCGTCGCAGTCTTGCTGCTCATTAACCCTTCACTGTGCCGAATCTACTTCGAGTAGAGCCATTGCTGAAGGCCATGAATGGCAGGCATAGTGTCAAAAAAACAAAAAAAAACAGGAGGCAGAGCCGTTCACCCCGCTGCTAAGTCTAAAAGGGAATGCAAAAGAAATTCTCCTTTCCTCAGAGTTATCAGAGGAAGGCGCGAAATACGTGAGATCTGCATGTCGTGGCTCCACCTAACAAGCTTTTTTGTTTCTAGCTTTCGGTTTTCCGTCGTCAATGTTTTCACAAACCTCGGAGCACATTTTAGACGCCGGCGCACCGAAATAAAAGGGCATTGTTGTGTGCAAAGGGGAAGTATCGACAATGATCGGGAGCACCAACTCAAGAACCTGCGGCCCCCTCAAAGGAGGCGCTCAAGCCAGTAGCGTCTGTGTATTAGGTGCACGCCTGGACAGGGCTGAACAGGTGAACAGCAAATTAGTGCTAAGGATGGATGCTCCAGAAACAGAGTTACAGGTAGAGAGGGCAGAGAAGCGCGAGCTTCAGGAACAGCTTGGTCAGTCGGAGTCAAAAACGGCTGACACCGGCATTGGAAGCCACAATGGCGGGCATTCCAGCGCCAGCCACGTGGATGGGACTTGCACTGGCATGGATAGCGTTAAGCAAGCAAGGCAGACGTGTTCAGACAGGAACAGCAACGCACAGGTGGCAGCTGGGAAGTCGAGAGGCGATACTGAGAAGGGGAAGGAGCTAATTCCAGGAAATGAGGTCACAATCGCTGATAAGAGGCAGCAAGATCCGGAAGTAAGGAGGGAGGGGCAGATTACAGTAGTGGTTATCGCTGTGACTCAGACATGAGACACTGCAAAAGAGCTATTCTTGACCGTGTAAAGGGTGATAGACGGGTAGCAGTCGGTGTGTTTCCAGGAAGGACAATGGACGATGTTCAGAGAGAGACAAAAAGTAAGGCGTAACTTGGTAGTGGTAACGGCGGGGCTAAATGATGTCCTGAATGGCGACGCCCCACAAATAGGGAAAAGATTAGCTGAGGGAGCTGACGGTATAAGGGTGATAGCACAGCAAGCTCAGATCGTGGTGTGTACAGTGCCGAAAGTACTAGCAAGGAATGGAGAGGTTGCTAACGACGTTGTGAATCTTAATCGAGAGATAGGGCAGTTAAGCCCCGAGAATCGCTTTGAGGTGGTAGACATAAACAAGGAAGTGGACAGAGCAGGTTTGGGCAGAGATTTTGGACGAGATGAGATCCGCTTCAGTGGAAGGGTAGGAGAACAGACAGGCTGGCGCTTGGGACTGTCTGTTAAAGAGAAAATGATCAGTGACGCACCTACACACCATCATACGTTAGGTGATGGAGCGCAACAACGACAAAATCGAGCACGTAAACACTCGTTCTATGAGCGGCGCCACCCCCTCCCGTTCTCCACTGCACGCACCGCTGATAGATGGCGACTGGTGTCGAGAGTATTGGCGCGACAGCAGCCTGCGTGCGAGGGTAAAAGGATTAGGCCTATAAAAGGGGTCGCAGCAACAGAAGCTTCATTCTAGTGCTTTCTGGTGACTGCAGTGCCAAGTAAATAATGGCCCCCCTCTTTCGAAGCTGCTGTACCAGACTAAGAAGAATCGCCGCAAGGTGAAGGAAGACCAGGCCCGCATCAACCTGCATCGGCTCGTGCTGCTAAACATGGTGCTCAATAGGATACGAGTCCTGAAGGCAGAATCGAAGCCGCAAGAATCTGCGGTTCAAGGACTCGAAGCCCACAACTTCGGTGCTGAGAGGAAAACCTGATCACTACCTTTTGGTCCCTCCATACCTTCGAAGCAAGACAACGGCCCTTGTCAGGGCCACCTACGTGATGCATTGGCAGAGCTTCGCATGCCCCATCCATAGCCCCGTTCCCTCTCATTCGTTGACTTATGATTTTAGTAGATGATCATGAATCACGCCCGCAGTGTCTTTACAGTAGTTACTTTAAGCACTTCGGCTATCCTTTTTGTAAATGACCTAGAAGGGTTGGATTTGACATAATCGTTTTTTTTGTTCAACTGGACAGCGTACCGGGTGCTACAGGCAGCATGCATGTTTTAATTGCATTTGGGCTATTTTGCGCAACACTGAAGTTGCTTGCAGGAGCTGTCTCCGCGTTGTCTGTAAGGCCAAATTCTCAGCCCAGATGTTATTCTCTTCAACGGCGCCTCAAATATTTGAACTTCACAGTTATAAGCATACGAATGTGATTCGGCTGTTGCATTGCTACGTATACTGCCAATTTTTACGTTCCGGTGCTTGCCACCCTTCTACTTAGCAACCAAACCCATTTTTTTTTTGTTAATATTCCGGCCGCGGTGGTTGAATTTCGGTGTAGGCTAAATTCTAGAGGCCCGTGTACAGTGCGATGTCAGTGCAGGTTAAAGAACGCCAAGTGGTCGAAATTTCCGGAATCGCTCACTTTGGGCCGTTAAGCCCCATTAACCAACCAGACATTGTTTGTTATTAATAAATACAACAAAAAGCGTTGTCAAAGTTTGGGAGTGGAAGGTTGCAAAGGTTTTTTTTTTTTAAATAAAGTAGTTGTGCCAGGGGCATGGTTATTAGGGACCTTCAGAAGAGATTGGCCCCAGCAGTTTGGGGGACTACGGAAGGAAGCAGACCCAAGAGGCTGGGCTGCAAATGCCATGTTGCGAAAAAAGGTGTCATCCCTTCTTTTCCGGCACGGACGTGAAAAAGTTCGAACCAATTGGCGGAAGGATTTTTTTAAGCCAATTTTCTCGCTCAAATTTTCATACGCCTTGTTTTTTCTTGGCGGACGCTTTTGTCCGAAATTGTTGGGTTTGTGCCATGCTATTTCAACTATATAGCAACGATCGTCTCCAGAACTCGGGACCCTTTGCTTTCGCACTCCCTCTTCTCTCCTTTCCCTCTTTCTGTGGACCTGTAAAGTTCTCTTTCTGTTTTTTTTCCTTCGCGGTATTTCATTCTGCCTTAGTGCTCAAAGGCGTTCCAGTCTATCTACTCATACCGTGCCACCTGTCGCATCTCCCCATGTGTGGACGCGCAGCCTCCAAAGCCATTTTCGCTATCTCTCAACAACCCCCCCCCCCCCCCCCCCCCGGCTCCTTTCTACTGAGCTGGCATATTTATTTTGCCAGTTTTCCAAGTCTAGCTACTATCATGCCTGGACAATGTTCACTCGCTACTTTGTTTATTCTAAACCTTTTTCCCGCTGACCAGCGTTTGTGTCGTCCACTTCTCTTGTCTTTCCGACCGCTTCAGAAATTTTTTTTTATTTATACAGATACCCCTAAAGGCTCTCGAGAGGGTAATACATAGGGGGGGGGGGGGGGGGGCAGAGGCAATTGAACAGACTAAAACAAAACCACAAATATAAAACAACAAAAGCAGAAATAAGACACTTTGCATGACATAAATAAGCAAAAGAATCAAAAGAATGGCAGCGCGACAAAGAACGAAGATTACTGCAGTTTGAAAATTATACAAACAGAACACTAATGCAATGAATCATTTTAGTAACATACCCTGGAAAAAAGGAAGCCATGAACAAATAAAGTAACAATGTATCCCTGCTGAAAAGTTCTATGATGCAATAACCTCATAGATCATTCATCATAGAATATCATACAATCTGTATGATATGTCATACAATCCGTATGATTTTCTATGGCATCTCTATGATGACTGTATAATTTTACAGAAATGTATGACATTTGAATGATAATTTTCTATGATTTTTATGATAAGTCTATGATATTTGTATGATAAACTGTATGAGTTTATTGCATCATAGAACTTTTTTCAGCAGGGATGCGAAGAGTTAAGCAGTAGGTATTGAAGATATAAGATTAAAATATTTATCAGGATCAGTGGTGGTTGCGATATGTGAAGGCAGAGTGTTCCAGTCAGATATTGTGCGTGGTAAGAATGAATGCGCATAGTTAAATGTTCTGCACGTGAAACGCCTAACTTTAAAGGGATGATCGCGGTGGTCAAAAATCGAAGGAGGCAAAGAAAAAAAGTCGTTATGAAGTGATGGATGATGATAAAGCTTATGAAAATGCTATAGTCGTGCAACTTTGCGGCGGAGACATAAATCCTGGAGACCTGCGCGTTTCTTCAAGGCTGTGATGCTGGTGTTACGTGAATAATCGGAGTAAATAAAACGAACGGCGCGGTTCTGCAATGATTGAATGTTATTTATTAGGTAAGATCGGTAAGGGTCCCAAATAGCCGAGGCATATTCAATTTTAGGTCGAATTAGAGTGGTATAGGCATGGGCACGGAGGTGAGTAGGAGCATGCTTTAGGTTATGTTTTAAGAGGCCTAATGATCGATTAGCAGATGCAAGCATAAGGTTAATATGACGGTTCCATGCTAAGTCTGAATGAAGGTGAAGTCCTAAGTACTTATACGTGGTGACTAGCTCGAGTGAGCTATTATTTAAGGACTATGCTGTTTGAATTCGAGACATTCGGTTAGTAAAAGACATCAATTTAGTTTTTGAATGATTAAGTTGCATAAGCCAGGTTGAGTACCATGCTGTTACTGAATCCAGGTCAGATTGAAGGGATTGGCAATCGGTGTTAGAATAAATTTTGCGATAAATTACACAATATTCAGCAAAAAGTCTGATATGGAAAGAAATGGAGTCCGGTAAATCGTTGATAAATATTAGGAAAAGTAAGGGGCGAAGCATACTTCCTTGGGGGACGCCAGAGTGCACTTGGCTTAAAGACGAATTGTCGTTATTGACAGTTTTAAATTGAATAACCGGTTGTGAAGTACTCTGTGGAAATCTTTAGAAAAATCAAGAAATATGGAGTCTACTTGAATGCCAGCATCAATCGATGAATGTATGTCTTGAATGAATCCGGCAAGTTGCGTTTCGCATGAGTAGCCTTTACGGAACCCATGTTGATATTTAAAGATAAAATTATGTTATTCAAGATAGTTAATTACCTGCGAGTGAATTACGTGTTCAAGAAGTTTGCAAATAGTGCTAGTTAATGAAATGTGTCGGTAATTTAGTGGTGAGGAACGATCGCCAGACATGAAAACTGGCACAACTTTAGCTAGGCGCCAGTCCAGCGGAATCACGCCTGATGACAGAGATTGTGAAAAAATAGCGGAAAAGATGCGATGAATACCATCAGATTAATTTTTGAGTATTTTGGTAATAAAGCCAAGGTGATCTGATGCTGATGTTGTTTTAAGCTTCCCGAGTAAGGATAAGATACCGGTCTCACTGATACATATTTCGGACATTGACGTATTAGAAGTGCTGACAGAAATAGGAGGTAGAGAGAGATCTTCAGGGGTAAAAACGGATGTGAATGCGTTATAGGAAAGTTCGGCGCATTCGGCCACTGGAACACTGCTGCCTTCCGCGTTAGTAAGAGTAATGTCAGGATGATTAGCGGGGTTTATTATCTGCCAGAACTTCCGTGGATTGTTTGTTAGCATTGCCGGTAGATCGTGTGTGAAGAAGGGCCTATGTGCAGATATCAATTCAGACACGATATTCCTTATTACATAGTTTGTACCGTTGCCAAGATTCGGAGTGTGTTCTTGTCGGCTTGTCTGTAAAGGCGCTTTTTCTTGTTATTAAGGCGACGTAGATGCCTAATAAACCGAGGCGCTGTGTTAGTGCATGGGATACTGATGACGGGTATGAATCTGTCAATGAGAGTAGCAAGTTTCACGCTGAACAGGTTCCAGTTCGTTTCCACGGAGCGTTACGAAAAATCGTGAAGAAAATTATCAGCAACGACTGACAACTGAGCGTTTATTTCACCGAGGTTTGCTCGGTTGTAGCACCTTATTTGTTTAGTACGAGTTACCTTTTTATGGGGCATAAAATTCAGGTTACCCGTGATTATGGAATGGTCGGAAAGGCCTTCTAAGAGCGCAACGTTGGAGCAGAGGTAAGGATCACTTCTCAGGATAAGATCGAGAGTATTGGCTGTAGTGGCGGAACGACGCGTAGGTTCAGAAATAAGTTGTTGCAAAGAGAAATCGAGACAGGACTGGAGGAAAGCCTGAGCTTCAGGATCATTGGCAGGAGCTGTTAAGGACGACCAGTTAATAGCCGGAAAGTTAAAGTCACCAAGTAAACGTAAGCTTGAATTCGGGAAATGACAAGTAAGTTCGCTTAGTAAACTAGAAAACTGGCTTGCGAATGAAGAATTCATGTCTGGAGGGCGGTAAATGACGCCAATGATGGCGACCGTAGGACCACAACTCAACCAAACCCATACCGATTCTAGATACGACGTGACCTCGATAGGCACAGCAGTCATCACTTTATTGACAGCCAGAAGGACACCGCCACCTCCACGGCCCGTGCGGTCACAACGAAGTATGTTGAATTCGGAGTCACAGGCGAAAACGACATTATCAGGAACCATGTCATTTAACCAAGTCTCGGTAAGCGCGATCACCGAGGAGCAACATGAATCAATTAAAGAAGAAAGATGTACGTTTTTAGAAATAACACTGTGTACAGAAAACTGATATCGTAATTGGAGCAACTCTGCGCGTTTGGCCACACGGATGGTTTGCCAGCCACTTTACGAGAACTGCAAGGGATGCGTCAGTCAAGGGACGCGCGCAATGCGCTACTGGTTTGATCATCCCGGAAATACGAGACACCATTGATAAGCAGTTTATCAAAAGACAAACGGACCTTGTCACCCTCTTTCTTTACTGATTGGGCATGCTTCCACAGTTGGCTGCGTTTCTCACGAACCGTCTTCGAGTAATCTCGCGAAATGCTGAAATCCGTATTTTTGAGCTTGTAGCCCTTAGTCCTAAGCGTTTCGACTTCTTTTTCGTTGAACAGCTTTGCAATAATGGGTCTCTTTTTTTCCTGAGAAAAACGGCCTATGCGGTGAGCACGGGCTAAGGAAGACAACGTGATACCAATGTTTGTTAGAACAGAATTCGTTCACAAGACGCTCAGAGTCTTCCCAAGTTTCAGACTCATCAGTGTCCTGAACACCATAAAAAAGAATGTTAGACCTGCGGGAACGATTTTCCAGGTCGTCAAGTTTTACTTGAATGTCGGATACATCGTGTGTACAACTCGTGGCAGATACTGTGGTAGGCACTGACTGTATTTTAAGTTCCAGTTCCTGCACACGGGTAGCTAAAGACTGTAAGTCACTTTGAAGAACTGGAATAGACTGGATTTTAAGTTCAAGTTCATGCACACGATCGCTTAAAGTCTTCATTTCATTTTGCAAGCGAATATGAATTGTAAGAATCTTGTTAACACTTTCGAGGATATTCGTGTGGTTCGACTCGAGCCTTTGAACAGTTTCATATACCAGTTCGAGCTTTTCCTCTTGGCCCTTCGTCATGGAGCACACTCTGGAGCACACTCTGCATTTCCCAGGATTTTCTTCTGCCGAGCTGTACTTGTCCTTTATCGCCTTCCATCAGGTAGCAGGCTAATCTTTCTTATCTCGGGTGCAGCTGGTTGCGTCAGCAGGTGGGAGGCCAGAGTGGTGTGCCTGTTGTCTGGCTCCTGGAAAAGATATAGCCCTCTCCAGGCCTACGTCATCAGCGCACGTGTTTCTCGTCCGATGGGCAAAACATGCGCCGTACCGAGAAGGCTCACACCGGGAGAAGAAAGGTTGCGAGGCGTTTCGAATCTGGGAACAAAGGCTGTGGGGGAGAGCTCGGCTCCAGAAAAACCGGTTCATGACTGAAAGTCGACGATTTTGCCCATCGGGTCATACCTTTTCGACACCACACTGTTTATATCAGGGAGAGGTCTATTGATGGCAGGGAAAACTGCACTGAGAGCACTACCGGGAAGTCACGTGTGCACTGCTTTTAGCCAGTGGGTTTCTTTTGTCGCGAAAGCAACACTACACTATAGTGGGATGCAACTTAAGAAGGAAGGGGCTTTTCCCGCTCAAAAGACCCCCCTCCCAGCCAATAGGGTTGGCCAATTCTCATGACCCTGCAAGGGTGACAAAGCAGGGAGCGGTGCCACAATAGAGAGAGGGGTCTAACTGGACTATAGAGGGAGGGGACTACCTCCTTATCTACCACTCCCTGCTTTGTCACCCTAGCAGGGTCACGAGAATCGGCTGACGCCATTGGCTGGAGGGGGGATTTTTGATGGAGAAAAGCCGCTTCGTTCTTGAGTTGTATCCAACTATAGACCTTTCCAACAAGGCACCTGTGGTTGGAGCCATGTTTAAATCCCTCTACGGAAGGAGCGACGCCTAGCGGCGGCGCCATCTTGGACTGCTTGCGCCCGTGCAGCGCGTTGGTGTTCACATAGCTTGGTGCTTCTCCTGCTGTTTTCGCTGACGACCTGCGACTGTTTTTGCTAGAAGTTCTATTTTTTTGTTTTGATTTCGTGCTTTTGAAACGTTTCTCGCTCGAAGACACGGGTGTACATTGATTACGAACTGCTTGGGCACCAATTTCACCGTGCGCCATTGCCCGATGGCCTCGACGGATAGAGACACGCTGCCGTCGTGCACGGTGGTACCTCAGCAAACCAAGTTTTTGGATATTGGAGGTAAGACGCCTTTTTGCACTATTTGGGGACTTTCAGCCGCTAATTTTGCGACATTTGCTTGCGCAGAAAGGCCGACGCGATACCCACCCGTCATTTGTATACGCCTTGCGTTACATTACCCGCGGAGCCCGTAGATGCGTTGGCTGCGTTGTTAAATATGTGAAATGGCTTTTAACAGGGTACGATATGTGTACAGAATACAAAGTGACGAGGCGAGGACTGCCGTTGTTACTAAATCTTAGTGGGCTGCCGAGATACGAGACAGCCACATATGAGTTTTCGTTCGGAGTTTGCCCACTTCGGCTGAGTGGGCGCTCCCGTGTGTGTTGTCACCTCGATCTCCCCTGCAGTCGACAAACCATGTAAGTGAACATCTGCGCCCCGAGTTATTCTCCGCTGAACGCTGAAGCGGAGGAAAGGAGATCGACGTGGTCGAAATGTACTAAGCACGACATGCAACTAGTCGTACAGAGCACCCTACCCCTGCTCGATCGAACTGCCATTAACCCTTCGTCTAACCTGCTTTTTTAACGGCTTTGTCTCACAACCATAGCAAAATCATTACGGCTGTGCCGCGCCAGCGGCGATAACCAGGCCGGCGCGCTGCCGTGATTGAGGAGAGGCGAAGGATTACGACGCGCTAGAGACCGCTCACTCCAAACTGCGCGAGGAAGCAAGCGACACGGGCAAAATCTTGGCGCGGAGGGGCCGCCTTCGCCTGGGCCTTCGTTCGGAAATTTGCATACGTGAGGAGTTTACTTCCGATGTTATGAATGCGGCTGCACTGCCAGAATGGGCTTCCAGTATCGTAGAACGCACCTCGTGGGCGACTAGCATACTACGATGTACAGATGACATCTATCCATTTTGTAACGTGTTGCGGCTGTCAGCCACAGTCAGAGGCGCGCGCCTGATTGTTAGCATGGCCTGGTTGGTTGGTTGGTTTATGGGGTTTAACATCTCAAAGCGACTAAGGCTATGAGGGACGCCGTAGTAGAGGGCCCCGGAAATTTCGACCACCTGGTGTTCTTTAACGTGCACTGACGTCGCACAGTACACGGGCCTCGAATTTCTGTTAGCATGGTGTGTAACGCTCGTGGTATGCATGCGCTGAGTATGCTTGGTACTTATCGCCAAATACGGCTTGCTGTCTAGCTTGCTTTTTTATTTTTCCTGCCATTAGACCAAAAGAAGTAATGCCAGGAGTACAAATGTAGATTGTGTGCACAAGCGTAGATTTTTGTATTGGCAAATGAAGTATAAAATCGCTAGGCAAGGGCATTCGTACTGTGGAAATAAACCAGCAGTATTATTCTGTAAATGGATGCACCATTGCAAAAGTAGCAGTGCAAGATTTATAAGGTTTGATCAACTTTTGTAACATTACTCGCTAGAATTTTGTGGCCAGGTGTACTCAAAAAGCCATAGGCATTAATTATTTTTTTTCCATATCTTACTTTCAGACAACTGCACATATGAAGATCCCGAAGGCATTACAGCCTGGATAGACTACACCCAGGAATGGCCCTCCATCTCCAGCCCAGATATTGTGTTTTTCCTTCTTAACTCCAAAGCATGTGACCTGCAGGCAATGAGGAATTACAAGTCACTGGAGTCCTACAATTATGTGCAGAGTGGCTATGTAGGAAAAGTATTAATCCACAAAATCTCTGCTGATTTTTGTTACATCAAGGCAGCAGTGTGCCCATCGCAGTCAGTAAATGCTCCTCCAAGAAATGCCAGGGCATGTGTTAAACGCATGGGAGAAGTTGTTACTGCGGGGTGCTCATGTATGGCTGGCAACGGCAAAACATGCAGCCATGTATGTGCCCTACTTTGGAAAGTGCAGATTGCTGTTTCCCAAGGGCTAACAGGCACTTCATGCACAGAAGTGCTGCGCTTTGGAATAGTGGCACTAAGCGCATTGTGGAGCCTGCAATGCTTGAGGACATTGAGTTTAAGCTGCAGAAGGGAACTGTGGATGGCTCTCCGAGAAAACGCCCCAAGCCACGGTTTCTACCTATGACGCAGGAAAAACTTCAAAAAATGCACGAAGAACCACCATACGCTGATCTTTTCACCCTCCCAGGTGCGTCAGAAAATGTCTTAATCTTTCATTATCTTCATGAAAGAAAACAAGAAAAATATTTTCATCCTCAGTTTTTTCCATGCATCAGTACGACAGAAAGGTTGAAATGGTGTTGACTTCAGATTAGTGTAGCGTAACCCGAATGCTTTCAAAATTGGAGCGCTACTGGATCTAGCCCTTTTTTCTGCTAGTTTTCAGACCAAAGCTGGCACTCATTGCTATTACTGTCACTAGCATTTAGTTTACTGAAACACCGATAATGCTGTGCCAGCTGCCATAGATTTGGATATGTGGCTTTCCCTTTGTATCTGGCAGTTTTCAGAAAGAAAAAAATCTCCCTAAGTGTCCTAGCCTGTTTTGCAAGAGGCCCTACAGTCTTCTTAGTCTTCATAGCGATTTCTCTTCACAACATCAGTCTACGCTTGGTTGTTTCCACTGCACCAACCACAGCATTTCTTGTCCTCCGATATCCGCCATATCAGTGGCAGCCGAAGTGGCATCTAGTGGCCGGAGCAGCGAGAAACCAGGGGTTTGCTCAAATGACATTGCCAATGTTATTGTTTTTATGCAGGCACAATACTCTACGAGTCTCTCCATGCTCCGGAGAGGCAACTGAGGACTCCACCTGTGCCTTCCAAAACCACTCATGGTGACCACTCCGACAACAGCTGCATGCAGTGCAAACTTTTTTACGATGAGTATGTGGCTCTGTCGCCTCTAGCAGCCAATGCTCTGGAGCTTGAGACTGTAAGCCAAGCAACCCTACTGTGGCTCTTCTCACGCAAGCTGCGTTTGACCGCCTCAAACGTGAGCAAAATACCAAAAAAAGACTCAACAAGTTGCGAGAAAGCAGCTGGCAGGATGCTGCACCCAACATTCATGGGGAATGCTGCTACAAAGCACGGAAAAAAGATGGAACCAGTCGCTTTCAAACAGTTTGTTACAAAAACACAGTTCCGTGTTAAGAAAACAGGAACAGTCATAAATACTGACTACCCATGGCTCTCTGCTTCACCTGATGGAGTAACTGAAGGAGAAAATGCCATAGTCGAAATTAAGCGCCCGTATGTGCTTGATTCCATGCCACTTATTAATGGTGGCAAATATGATGTCCGGAGGGGCAAAGCAGGCATGCTTTTGCTGGCACAAAATGGCCCAAATGGCTATTATAGTCAAGTACAGATACAGATGCTGAGCACAAAAACTGAGAAATGCTTCTTTTATATTTGGAGCGCGCAAAGTGATGTTATTGTTTTTGTGCCTTTCGATGTGGGGTACATTGAGAGCAGATTCCCGCGCCAGAAGAAATTCTACTTTTCTGAGTTACTTCCCCGTCTTTCGGACCTCAATGTTCCCGACGAATTAGATACAGTTGAGAGGTATAGCCAAATTTGCTTAATGTGAAACATTCTGTTGCATATATTCTGACAATAACAAAACAAGGCTCCCATAAAAAGTGTGTAGGTCCAGACCATGACGAAGAAATTACTGCTAGATGAGAGCAGATTTGACAGCCAATTTCCAATTTTGAGTAGCAGCGTACGAAATCTATCAGATAGGTTTGGTTTATGGGGGTTTAACGTCCTAAAGCAACTCGGGCTATGAGGGACGCTGTAGAGAAGGGCTCCAGAAATTTCGACCACCTGAGGTTCTTTAAAGGCCGATTCACACGACGGACCGTTCGCCCGCGGCCCGCGCACTGCGTGTTCATGCGTCAGCACATTTAGAGGCGCGCTGCCGGCCGTGAGAGGCCGCGGCCGGCAGAGCGCCTCTAAATGTGCTGACGTATGAACACGTAGTGCGCGGGCCGCGGGCGAACGGTCCGTCGTGTGAATCGGCCTTAACGTGCAGTGACATCGCTGAAGCCTTGTGTTGCGGTATGGCTACTGTGTTCAACTTCGTTGCCCTCATGTAATCAAAATGTCAGAAGTGAGTGTGGTAAGGAGCACTGGCATTGCATCAACCAAAGCAGTAATAAAACTTTGCTGGTTTCACATGTAGAAAGGGGCAAATTTAATGACAGCTCTCCATGAGGGGATTCCTGCTTGCAGCATTCTTTCAAAAAGTTTGAGGGGATGCTTTCATACAAAGCATGTCTAGTGTTGCAGGCCTCACTCCAGGGTACAGATTTGTCAGGGAGAATAAGAGTATTCCCGAAAACGGCAGACAACAGCATGCTCACAAGATACATTTGCTGAACGGTTGTTCAAGTCTGGCTTTAGGACCAAAGATCTATTGTGGCTAGCATAAATACTGCATGCGATAGGTATTCCACAAGTTATGAAATTAATAATAAACCTGACGTAGAGAGAAAGGGAACACACATCTTTATTAAAATGCCTAGTCAGGCATGCCAGCGCCTCCTTTATTTTTACAATGCCTGCTGAGTACGCTCAATCCGAGCGTCCAAGGCTCTCTCCTACCCTCCTTTCCTAGTCTCCCCAATCGGCTAGCCTTCGCGCCTGCTGTGCTTCTGTGAGGGAGAGTACCATCTGAGTGGCGCCAGACGACGGAAAGCGGACGAAAACAATTTTCTAAGCGTTCTCTCTTCCTTCGTGAGGCGGCGCTCTGCATCTCGCATGATCATCATGCTGCCTGTCAGGTATGGACGCGTCATTGAGCGCGCTGCTCGCCGTGGCGCTGGTCATTGTGGAGCGCATGTTTCGAAAGGAGTCACAGAGTGTGCGGTGCAGCGGCGTTGGCATCGCGACGAAAGGCTGTGGTGGCTTGGTCGAATCATGTCGGTCTTTAAGCTATGCTACAGCGCGGAAACATACCGAAAGAGGCACTGCAACTGCTTGACGAAAATATGAAATCAGATGGTAAATGTATTTAGCAATAAGTTACGCTGGTTTGGCTGTGGATTCAATCATGTTCTGTAAGGAAAATGGGAGAATGAAATGAAGAAGACATGGTAAATCTTCCCGCGAAGGCATTTTTCGAAACTACCAGGTAGCAATAGCTTTCAAGTCGTAGCTGCACTTTTGTGAGAATAAGCGGTCATAATTACATCAACTAGATAAAGAGTATTCTCTATCCTTGGCAGCCTGCAGCTACGATTGTTTTGAGAAGCGAAAAATGAACTTCAATAGGAAATATCCGGCGTATATTTTATATACTATTACTCTAAATTGCTGGAAATATATGTGAATAAATGCACGTAAACGACCCATTCTTTTGTACTGTCTGTGCAGCGAAGTTCCTCAGCTTCACATCAACGAGCATAAAATCTCCCACACTTCACAAAAAAACTAAAAGCAGCAGCCGTACTGAACATAATTAACCGGTGCCATTTTACTGCTGCTACGAGGACACCTCGTCAGCGTCGAGGACAACACCATTTACCCGCGCAAAACAATTTTCGTTAACTATGGTGCCACGAACCGAACGAACCTTAAAACTTATAACACTCTACTCGTCTACTAAGGAAGAGCAATAAGTGGCGCAAACACCTCAAACAGCGCATCAAGTATGCCAGCTGCCATCCGCGAGTGATAAGCGGAGCGAACGCCGCAGTCCACCTCTGCAAACGGCAAGCAAAGCCGCCGCTCCCTTCAGCCGATTGTCGTTGGAAAAAGCGCCGCGCCGCGGCTTCAGCGAGAGCTACACAAGAAGGGGTAGGAAGCAAGAATCTGCCAGACGCCAGGAGTAGTAGTAGGACAGCGCTATCACCACCTCGCGCCCATATGCAAGCATGACGCAAGCAGTGCTACCATCTGGCTAGCGCCGCACCGCGGCAACTATCGGAAGTGAGGTGTACCGACGGCTCCCATTGCGAAGCGGGCGATGCGGCTGGCATTGTAAAAATAGAGGAGGCGCTGGGCATGCTAATGTCATATTCATTTAGTGATGGATGACTGGGAGGCCCTTTTTGGCGTCAGTGCAGGAAGGAGCCCGTTCAGAGGCTCCTCAGAAGGGTTGAGTGCCAACCAGAGCTCCAACTTTGCATCTGCTCGAGTGGGTCCTGCTTCAAGGAACACCTCTGCCTAGAGGGCTTCATTTTGGGGCTTTGTGAGATGTCCTTTCATATTGCAGAGCCCTGCACACACAACAATTATGTCACTGATCATCTTCTTTGAGGTGATGGGGAGGGCTTGCTTCAGCATCCGGTATGTTTTTATGCGGTTAATTGCACGTTCGACACGGATAAGCACAGAGGCAATGCGTCGTGACTTGGTGACTTCCTTTTCTGTCAGCTGCTTCCGCCCTGCGAAGTCATTTAAAGTGTCTGAGTCATACGTTCAAGCAACTTCTGAATGCGTACCTTTTGTGAAGACCGGTGTGTTGAGGCGAATCCCCTGAACTTCAAGTTCCTCATCAAGGGTGAACCCCCGGTCCGCCATGATTTCATCTCCGGGCACAAGGTAGTCCCCAATATGGCTGTCCATTGTTATATATTTGTCCGAAGCACGCCCACCATAAGCTTTTGAGACAAACATAATGAACCCATTAGGAGCTATGGCGACAAGAAACTTGACTGTGTTCCGTGCTTTGTAGCTGCTGTTAGTTTGTGCTCTCGCCCTGAGCTTTCTAGAACGCTGCAGAGAAACTTCAGTGCAGTCCAGTATGCAAGTTGTGTTGCCGTAGCTATTGCTGATAAATGATGCTGGCATGCTGTTCCTGATTGCCTTCTTGCGGAGCCAAACAACTGCCCTCTTCATTATTTGGCTAAGTAGCTGCAACATATATTTAATATAGTTTCCGACACTTAAAACTGACACTTGAAAAATACGTGCTAAGTGGCCGTATAAAAGACCGAGGCGAAGCCTCATAAGGCACATAAGAAGTTGATCCTCTCATGACAGTAAAGTTGGCTTATTTTTCAGTGCACTACTGACTTTAGTCAGCCTACTGAAAGCTGGACAAGGTAAACCTGTATAGAGAACAATGTCATCTTTTGATAATGTCTGAAGAAACGAGCTTCTCAGAACCTCATGTGTAGCCATTTGTGCGTATGGGTGGTCTTCATGTGCTCGGTGGTTTGATGAAGCATCACTGCCTGTTGACACCTACAAGAAAACAGAAGCAGTGCATCAAAACAATAAAAATACATAAGCATCTGCTTTGAATTACAAAAATACAGATTTCAGAACACTCGGCAATTCAAATCGGTTTGCAAGTAATCACTCAGCCAAGCCTGTGTATTCCAGAAGTGAAGAAGGCATAATTTCAGTAGAATTTGAGACTCACCTTCCATGCTGAAAATATGCATGCAGCAGGAGCATCATATATGCTCGGTTAATTGTTGCTTATTACCACAACTTTCGTAATCACCTATGTAGAACACACTCACAATGCCTACCCTGGGGCATAGGTCGGAGTTTGTGACAGCTGGTGTTTGCGTTGCCTGACACAAAACATGCACCTTTCGTTAAAAAAGCAACATTCTGAAGTTTGACAAGCTACTGTAGTAACTTGGCCAAAACACATAACAGGTGTTATATAATAGCTCGTGCTTATAGACCACTAACATGACAACACAGCCAAAACAGGGCTAGGTTCACATTCCTGTGCCTTGCCAACTTTCCCCAACAGTAGCTTTGGCAAATACAAATAGTTTCATACAAAAATAGTCCAGTTACATGGAATGAACTTCTACATTTAAGACGCTGCCATCGATAAACACTTTTTTAAGATGACGCATGACAGAGCCTCTTTTGAATCAGTCAGCAAAGATGTTACCTCGAGCAATATGCATGTCTCTTTTTCAATTCTGTGCCCTTGTTTTAGATAATCAAGCTGCAAAGGTGGTACACACTCTTACGCCACACTAATGTGTCAAGTTCTATTTCGCTCTGCTGTGCCTATGGTAGACGGTCAGAAAGCTCATTCAACCCTTAACCAGAGCATCAGTAAGAAGTTGTTTTGCCTAATGTAGCCAGCATGCTCTTTCTCTGTGTGTTAATGCTGCCTGCCAATTTCTGAGCAATGCTATGAACATCAATTATCAATCTGTTGCATGAATGAGCTAATAGCTTTCCTTATGGCCGAATACGTGATATTCACAGCCTGTGGTGTCTTGAATTTCAAGAGCAGTGAATGTGTTGGCATGTTGTTTTGTGAACTGCATTCATGGGAAGACAAGTGTACACTGCCATATTCAACACAAAGGAGAAGCGTGTGTTCCTGAACCAACTTACCACATCTCTGTAATGGTGGCTGTAGTCTGTGTCATCATCCATGCCAGAGTGTGCAGGTGCTACTTGTGTTACAAATACAAATACAAATACCTTTATTTAAACATCAGGGATGTTAGGGGGTACACCCAAAAAGCCTATGACTGGCTTGACAGAGGGGCGCACCCCCGTACATAAAAACCGGCAGCAACAGAACACGGACAGAACAATAAAAAAAGACTACAGTGCATAGGTAAATATCATTCAATAAAGATTAGTGAACACCCTCTTGATATTTTATAGTTGAAGTCGACAAGATTAACACGCAACGCTCAAAGACACTAAAAATGAACTAAGGATAACAATCACAAAAGAAAACGGGATAAAGGAGGAAAAAACTTGCAGTAAGAAAAAAACCGTACCGTTAGGTCCTCAGGGCTCATTGCGCCGATTAAGAAGAATTGGAATTATATGTCGCAGCATTTGACGACCATAATTAGTACAGAAGGATGGCACATACCAGACGTCATTGTTACGCGTTGGGTAGTAATTAGCTTTGGGCCGTAAGTTAGCTGTGATATCAAAGAATGCGTCTTGATTTTTCCGTTTTCTTTCATATCGTTTACTTAGCAATAGATTATATAGGTCGTTAATAGGAGTTACTTTTAATGATGCGAAAAGAGGTTGAGTGTGAGCAGTAAACGGGGCATTTGCAATGATACGAATGGCCTTTTTCTGTATTTTCTGTAGCCTATATGTATTTGACCATGTTGTTGTACCCCACACCAGATGACAATATGAAAGGTTAGATAGAAATAGTGCATTATTAACTAACAGTCTGACACTCAGAGGTAGTAAAGAGCGGACTTTGTATAACATGCCTGTGCATTTTGCAAGTTTCTTAACCAGATTGTCGATGTCTATGTCCCATGAAAAATTGCACTGCAGTGTCACACCTTGACACTTTACTGACGGCGCTATTTCAGTGTTTTGAGAACCAAGCGTTAGTGCAGGTAAATGTTCTAGTGGTTTGTTCTTAGGTCTAAAAAGTGCAGCTTTAGTTTTGGTGGCATTATTTTCAATAAAGGTCCAGTACTCCATTTCACCAGTTTGCGCAGAGTTTCATTAGCGTTTAATGTCAAGTCACTAAGTGTTTTAGCTATAAAATATATGCTGACGTCGTCTGCATACAATATACATTTGGCGCTTTTGTCAATGTTCACAATGTCGTTAAGGTAGATGTTATACAGTGTAGGTCCAAGAATACTGCCTTGCGGCAAGCCAGAATGAATGGATCTAAAGTGCGATGCAGAATTGTTAATTACAACCCGTTGCTGGCGGTGCTCTAAATATGTTATTAAAAGCTGAAGGAATGTGTCGCGAAATCCATAGTGCTCAAGTTTATGAAATAATATTTGGTGATTTATGGAGTCGAATGCTTTGGAAAAATCCACGAAAACACCGAGAGTTAGTTCTCTTTCTTCAAATGACTCTAATATAATTTTCTTCATGATTAATAACGCTGTTGCCGTTTATTTTCCTTTGACAAAATCAAACTGGGAAGGTGATATGACTTTGTGTTTGTTAATAAAGCTTGTAATGTGCTTTGTAAAAGCTTTTCAAAGCATTTCGATAAAACTGGCAAGATCGATATAGGTCGGTAGTGGGAGAAATTATTAGCGTCTCCTTTTTTAAAAATGATGGTAATCTTGGCAATCTGTAGCTTTTTCGGGAAAGTTTCAGAGGAAAATGCCAAGTTTATTATGTGTTCTAATACTGGAGCAAGTATGTGGGATGTATACTTCGCTGGAAGTATTTGGAGGTCGTCTATGTCCTTACTTTTACTATTTTTAAGCGACTGTAAGACCGAAAGAACTTCGTTAGTTGTAACAGGGGTTAAAAACGCGGTTTCGCTGACCTTTTGACTCAAGCTGTTGAGGTAATAGTTTGGTTGCGTGCTGTCTGCAATGGACACGAAGAAATCGTTGAAAGCATCTGCTAGTTGAGAACCGCACAAGTGAGTGCCGTCTGTGACTATTTCATCTACTACAGTCTTCTCTTTTGATTTCAGTAAATTATTGAGTCGCCCCCAAACAATATCAGAGTGCTTCATTACATCGTCGTTAAATTGGTTACTCATGAAATCTGAAATAAAGCACCGGCTTGCGGCTGCAGATTGATTAGTGTTTTCTTATGTTTGAATATGGCTACAGACTTGCCCTCTGCGTACACAACTCCACAGCATAGCTTAGTAACAAGAAGTGCGAAACGACTGCAAAATGTTCAACACAACCAGTGTTCCACTCGCCATGTCGACATGCTACCACCTAGACTACTGTGAATTCTGGCTAGACAGCACAGGTTTTCGCGTAGCCTGGAACAGGACGTCAAGCTCCAAGATTGAATCATCACATAGTTGTTTAAGTTGACCTATGGGTGGCAGTGCCACCTATAATCACTAGTAAAGTAAAAAATGAAGAATGTAAGCTTTGTTTGAACAGCCTTGACTGTGTGTGGTTAGTAAAGAGTGTGGAAATGCTGCAGTGACTCTGCATTCCACTTGCAAAATCTGAAGCATGCATCTGGTAGTCTCCTTCTAAGGTACCATGTGTAGTAACCTATGCTGCCTGCATGATTTGAAATGGAACAGTATTTTATTGCAATGTACAAGCTAAAGAGACATTAAATATCACCACAGCTGCAGCATTTTGTAAAAACAACAGGCATGTACCACTTATTTTAACGGGGAAAATTGTTAGGAAGCTGTACTGCAACAGTTTACTTACTGCATCTGCATGCGGCATAGAAGAGCTTGCCTTACTCCTGAAGTTGCCGGAGGCTTTCACCGATGTCTCTTTTGCCCAAAATAAAAAGTTTCACATTATGACCAATAATATATAGGACACATATGTGGCAGGCTCATAATGCAAGTCAGTGCAAGTGCAGCACTGAAACCATTGCAAAAAAGTCTGCAAGCAAGTCCCGCCACCTGCTTACTCACCATTTCACTGCTCTGCAGACCCTGTGCTGGCTGGGCACAAACAGTGATATTGGCCTCTGATTCCTGCAACGAGAGATCAATATAAATAGCAATGTCGGCTGAGCATTAACACAGAAAACCTGGGTTCAATCGCAGTTTAAAAAATCAGTGCTGCCGACAGTATAGTGCAACAGTTGCCATTCTTACTGCACTTTGAGGCTGTGCAGAAGAGTTTGTCTCACTGCCAATGCTGTCAGAGACCTCCACCACTGTCTATTTTGTTCAAAATAAAAGTTTGACATTATCACCACAAATATATAGCACACAAAATGGCATACACGTGGGACAAGTCAATGCAAGTGCACTAGTGAAACCATTCCAAAAGGCTTGAAAGTCAGTCCCGACACCTGGTTACTCACTGTTTCGCTGATCTGCAGTTCCTGTGCTGGATGGGCTGAAACTGTGATTTCGTCCTTTGATGCCTGCGAGGAGATCGAGCTGAACTAAATTCCTTAAAATAGACAGCAATGTTTGCAACTAAAATCTATGTAGTTCGTTTAGAGTTTTAAAAAATCAGTGCCACTGACCTTATGAAGATATGAGTAGAGGTAATTACATTTCACATTCATTCTTTAAAAAGCCTCCTGTTTGGGTTATTGCATGAGAACAAAGCCTGATTGCATGGCTAAAACAGAATAGCTGTAAACATCTTTGTGGCAAATATGCGCGATATAGAATTTAAAAAAAAGTGGATAGACAGGTGATAGCGCCGATTTCATTTGGAAGGCCGTTCCAGTCCGAAGCCAGGCGGGAATAGGATCGTGTTGCAAAGTAGACTGTAAAAACCCGGACATTTTTTAAAGAAAGGCCTCGCCATTCTACTGTTACATTGCTGCCACATTAGGCAAATGGTCATCAAAGTTCCGACCCGATGCACACACGGGTGGAAGCCTCCACTGGCACTGAACGCCGCGCGTCAGTTCTGTTTCACTCCTCAACATAACTTGCTCTAGGACAACGAAAATAACACTTACCATTACTAGGGCGGCATCGCAGAGCATTTTCAACGAGTTTGAGTCCATTCCAGGCTGCAAGTGTGCGGTAATGATCTGTCAATTCACAGGACTACGGCGACCTTTGGTACAAAAAAAAAATGAACAAACGGCAAGATATGGAGGCTTTTACCGTTTGCGGTGGTGCTTGTCTCGGCGAACCGTTCGCCGATATCAGCGCGGCTGATCGGGGAGGAGTGATCGGGGAGACTGATCGGGCTGATCGGGGAGGTCCCGCAAAGAGATTCTTTACTCGCTGAAAACAAAAGCATTCTGTTACCACTGCCGCGCTACAACGACGCGTCTTAACACTGGTGTGGCACCACAGGGACAGGGACAGAGACATAGTGACAACAACACAAGTGCTCACTAACAATTGACAAAATGTATTGAAAATACTACAAATATGTAGCCAAAACCTATGGTTACATGCACAGTCATAACACGGTTACAAAGGTTACAAGCAAGAACACACGTTGGTGTGGTGCCACACCAGTATCAATTCGTACCAACTCGCACAATTTTCAACCCTTTCGTCTTAACAAACCTTTTGGGCACAACCAGATCATATTTAATTATCCGTCATCTCCCTTTCACAACCTGCAACAAGAGATTGGTAGCGCTCAGCGAATTGTTATTGCACTACTCGTTGCACGTATTACCTTCCTTTGGTAGCCAAGGCGAAGCATGGGTTCCGGATTTTCCTCCGTTCTCTTCCCATCAACAAAATGCAGAGAACATATCCGGGAAGACTCTGAAGGAATGAAGTCTTTCCGGCTGACAGCATTTACCCAACGCTGCCTCAGATCAGGGTCCGCGGGAAATCGGTGCAACAAAAACATGTTGCACCCGCAGTCTTCTTGAAGAAGAGCGTGAGTTCTACAATGCACTTTTCTCGCCGCATTTCTTTTTTTTTTGTTGCTGGTGCATCCGTAAACAGCACAGTGCTGTCCGGAAGAAATTTTGTAGCTTTCAGACATCGTAGGAAGCTGCTATGACCGCGGGAAACGATCACGCACACGCACGCCTGCAGCAGTTACACGAGACGAAGCAGTCCAGCGCCAACGGGGAACACTAGGATGCGCGTTACTCTCGATACCAGTGAGCTACTGCTGGCCTTCTGATCCCTGGTTTGAGGCTTGTTTTTGGAAGATGGCGCTCACCACGATAGAAAGGTGTATAGGGAGGCCTTTTTTTTGGCGGTCGGGGCGGTCATCACAACGAATCCGCGGTATAGAAAAACTTCGTTCAGGGGAGCAGACAAGCCTGCAGAGTGAACACCATAACGATAGGCCTGTTTAAGGATATGGAGCTCACTAGCTATAGGGAAGCCTTTTTGTTGTATAGTTTGGGGCTGTCATAGACTGGCTTTCTCCCAAAAGGACGGTAGGCAAGGAGTAGTTGTAAACTACTTCGAAGACGACGACCTATGACTTTTTTATGCTGATCACAGCAGCAGCGGCAGCGAACAGTTCAGCAGCTATAAGCACCTTTCTGCGTTTGCAGGTCCCCTCCCCTGGATTGCGTAGTCACGACCACTTGCCACTGATATCAGCATATATGAAGTTAACAAGAGGGGCGGTGACCTTCCGTCATTTCCTGGAGATAGTGCGACAGTGATCCCACTGGTCGGCGCTGACATCACTCCGGACTGCTTAAAAGGACCTGGATCCGAAAGCCGGTCATCACAGCAGCAGCGGCAGCGAACAGTTCAGCAGCTATAAGCACCTTTCTGCGTTTGCAGGTCCCCTCCCCTGGATTGCGTAGTCACGACCACTTGCCACTGATATCAGCATATATTCCGTTAACAAGAGGGGCGGTGACCTTCCGTCATATCCTGGAGATAGTGCGACAGTGATCCCGCTGGTCGGCGCTGACATCACTCCGGACTGCTTAAAAGGACCTGGATCCGAAAGCCGGTCATCACAGCAGCAGCGGCAGCGAACAGTTCAGCAGCTATAAGCACCTTTCTGCGTTTGCAGGTCCCCTCCCCTGGATTGCGTAGTCACGACCACTTGCCACTGATATCAGCATATATGCCGTTAACAAGAGGGGCGGTGACCTTCCGTCATTTCCTGGAGATAGTGCGACAGTGATTCCGCTGGTCGGCGCTGACATCACTCCGGACTACTCAAAAGGACCTGGATCCGAAAGCCGGTCATCACAGCAGCAGCGGCAGCGAACAGTTCAGCAGCTATAAGCACCTTTCTGCGTTTGCAGGTCCTTTCCCCTGGATTGCGTAGTCACGACCACTTGCCACTGATATCAGCATATCTGCCGTTAACAAGAGGGGCGGTGACCTTCCGTCATTTCCTGGATATAGTGCGACAGTGCTTCCGCTGGTCGGCGCTGACATCACTCCGGACTGCTTAAAAGGACCTGGATCCGAAAGCCGGTCATCACAGGAGCAGCGGCAGCGAACAGTTCAGCAGCTATAAGCACCTTTCTGCGTTTGCAGGTTAGTTCTTGGGACAGACGATCTTTGTTTCATCTGATATAGTCTCTGTCGCTGCTGCTGGAATCACTGTACATTTGTTTTTATTACTGATTTATTATTTTTGATCATTGAACATGCCAAACTGCGCCGAACTGTCCAAAAGGATAGATGAGTTACAATCAAAACTTGAAGTTGACATTGAAGGTCTTGCGGATAAGATTTTTGACAAAGGAGTATTGAACTTTTAATCCTCAGGAATAGATATTTTAAAAGTCAAAAGCCAGATCGACAGCCTGGAGTCCAGTGTGGCAACCCTAACACAGCACGTAGAGGAGCTGCGCAACGAGAATGCACTCCTTGCAGCTGACAACGAAGAGTTGAAATCTAAAAAATTACCGACGATTACGTTACTTCCTAATGCGAAATTTGAGCGCAGCAAATAAGCTGTTTCACCTTTTCGATAGTGAGTCAACCCCAGCTGCGGGGTTGGTTTCAGGGACAACGCCGCCGATGCCGACACAAACAATATGATACCCTCGCTTCCGCAGCGCTAAGAACCAGGTCTAGCCGTGGGAAGGTGGTCACGTATTCGTCGACGTGCCGGGGCCTACGTGAAATAACCGGCGCGTCGGCAACTGAAGAGCACCCTATCCGCCACACAAGAACAGGGGGGGGGGGGACCTTTTCCTCCTCTTTCTGCATGGCGGCGACGGTGTTCTATGCAGTCACGTTATCTTGACTCTCTAGCGGCGTCAGCGGCATCCAGCGGTATCAGTCGGTCGCTGCTAGCGCTGGGGGGATGAAAGGGGGGCGGAGCTGGTTACGAGGCCGACGACAACGCCGACGACGACGCGAAACCCAGGAACGGACGCCAAAGAGCTGCGCTCTAAAACAGTTCGCTAACTAGCAAGGTTGCAGGTCTTGAGCAGTATTCAAGAATGAACAACGTTGAAGTTAAAGGCGTTCCTTGCACACAAGGTGAAGATTGTGCAACTATCATACAAACCATTAGCGAAAAAATTGGATGCCCTGTGACTCCCGCTGACCTCGATGTGGCTCATCGTGTTCCAACAAAAATCAGAGATCAGAAGAACATTGTGGCCCGCTTTTTCTCGAGAACCAAAAAAAAACAGATTTTTTCAGCAAAGCGCGGAAAGCTCGTCTCACGTTTTTCAACATTGATGTCAGGGCCTCCGAGGACAGTCCCTTTTTGTCAATGATCACCTGACTGCGGAAAACAAGGCATTGTTCTCTAAGGCTTTGTCGCTGAAGAAAGAGAAAAAGTGGAAGTTCCTCTGGACGGACAACTCCATGATTAAGGCAAGGAAAACGACAGACAGTACGGTATACCGCATCACCAACGAGTCCGATCTGTCAAAAATTGTCTAAAACATTGGGCCAGTAAGCCTTGGCTACCTTTGTCCCCCCATGTCGTCCTATTTTTCATCCACTGAACTGAAGAAATTCTTAACGGATGCCACTCGTTCTGCAATACATCTAAATGCAAGAAGTATTAGAAAAAACTATGATGCTATTTACAACGCACTTTCTCTGCTCCCTAACCCATTTTCAATTATTGGAATTTCAGAGACTTGGTTCAGCGAGCATGATAAAAATTTGTTCTCGTTTCCTACATACATCTCAGAATTCTCCCACAGACAATTCTCTAAGCAAGGTGGTGCTGCTTTGTATATATCCCATCAATTCACTTATAAGCGAAGAAATGAGTTAGAATTGAACATACCTCACTGTTAATCTGTCTGGGTCGAATTTGATTCATTATTCTTAGACATCGATAATAGAAAATTAATCTTTGCCTGCATCTACCGGTCACCGTCGTCACCAGTTTCCGATTTCTGTACCGCACTCCAAGAGAAATTACGTATTCTCTCATCTGAAAATGCAAACGCCGTAATAGTAGGAGACATAAACATCAATCTCCTTGATGATTCTGCTCTTGATAGCATAAACTACAGCAGCTCATTCCATAGCTTTGGTTTTGAGTGCATCATCACGGTTCCAAATCGATGCTCCACGTCGGGTAGTAACACAATCATTGATCATGCTTTGACAAATTTATTATCCCTTCCAGAAGCTGGCGTCCTTGAAATAGACATCACATATCATTTCCCTATATTCATGCGCTTTCCCAGTACAACTCAAAACGATAGCAGAACGATATACAGTAAGATTGTCTTGGATAAAGAAAATTACTTGACTGCAGTGGCTGAAGCTGACTGGCAGTCGATTATGTCATTGCAGGATCCTCAACAAGCCTATTCACAGTTTTTATCTCTTCTGACCTCATTACTTGATTCCCACTCAGAAATAAGAAAGTGTAAAAAAAAAACTAGCTTCGCCACAGAACCCTTGGCTTACAGAGAGCCTTCTTAAAGCAATGCGTAATAAAGAAAATCTGTACAAAAAAACAAAAAGGCAGCCCTTCAACCTTAAACTTTTTGCTCGGTATAAGAAATATAAGAATACCTTGTCTGCTTTGTTAAAAACAGCTAAAAGAAATTATTATGAACAAAGATTTCTCGAGTGTGGCAACAATATGCAGAAAAAATGGGACATAGTCAACTCATTCTAAGGACGAAACGATAAGCGCAAAGAAATACCTTTGATCCAACATAACGGTATCGAATACAGTAACCCCAAAAAAATTGCAACTGCTTTTAACTGCTTCTTTAATGAGAGCAGCAAGTCTCTTAGGGAAGCTCTCCAACCCTCTGTATCTAGTCGCCTCCCACACTTTTTTTCTCTTTCCTACCACACCACAGGAAATAAATGACATAATCCGTAATTTGAAAATAACTAGTCCTGGCCTTGATAACATACATCCTGTTCATATAAAAATGATTGCGCATATAATTAGTGGCGTCCTATCACATATTGTGAACCTGATGTTTAAATCTGGCATTTTTCCACATGAACTGAAGCGCGGAAAGATTATTCCGGTCTTTAAGAAGGGTGATAATTCTTTAATGACAAATTATCGTCCAGTTTGCATACTTCCGTGTCTGAACAAAGTAATTGAAAAGCTAATCGCGAATCGTCTCGTTAAATATTTGGATAAATTTAATATATTATCGCCACATCAGTTTGGTTTTCGTTCTGGGTATACTACTGAACTTGCTCTTATAACTATTACAGACAAACTAAGAATTGCCATAGATGAAAAGAAATTTGCAGGAGCCGTCTTTGTAGACTTGTCAAAAGCTTTTGACACCATCAATCATCCAATTTTGTTCACTAGGCTGGAAGAAATTGGTATCGCCGGCCCCCCGTTATTACTGCTACAAAATTACTTGCAAAATAGATCACAAACCGTCACTATTTCAGGTGTCTACTCTGATGTTGCGTTTACAAACTCAGGTGTGCCACAAGGTGCTATTCTGGGTCCCCTATTATTTTTTATTTAAATTAACACATTACCAAAGTGCCTCGCTTCCTCCAATTGCATATTACGAGGGTAATCCCAAAAGTAAGGTCTCGAGAGGGCTGCGGCCTCAGGGAAACTGTTTGCGTGGCTGCTCGCCACACTGCTGTGTTCATTGTTCCCCGTCTTCCATACAAGCCAAGACTCAGTGCGAAAGGGACTGTTAGTCTTGGCAGGGCAGCCATTTGAATTGGAGCTTCCGTTTGTCGCTACCGCCAGGTGCGAACTTCGCACAGTTATTCGATTTTTGAACGCAAAAGGCGGTCAACCAATCGAAATTCATCGCCAGTTGACGGAAGTGCACGGAGAGTCGTGCATTGATGTTAAACACGTCCGCAAGTGGTGTAGGGAGTTCGCCGCTGGTCGCACTGAAATTCACGACGAAGAATAAAGAGCGGAGACCGTTAATTTTTGATGAGACAGTCGCGAAGGTCGAAGAAATGATGCGGCAAGATCGGAGGATCACACCCGACGAACTCTGAATTTTGGTTCCTGGCGTTTCTAGAAGCACTATTCATAGGATTTCGACAGAAAAGTTGAAATATCTGAAGGTGTGCGCAAGATGGGTTCCGCGAATGCTCACAGACGACCATCAACGGCAATGCGTTGACTCCTCCCGCAAATTTCTTCGACGTTATGGAGACCTTTTTGGATTCCATTGTTACAGGTGACGAAACCTGGGCATTCTACTTCACACCTCAGACCAAACAAGAATCACGTGAGTGGCGCCACTCCTCTTCTCCCAAGCCGCGAAAATTCAAGCGAACACAGTGTGTCGGTAGAGTCATGGCAACTGTGTTTTGGGACCGAAAATGGGTATGTTGGTAGACTTCATGGCTACTGGCAGCACAGTAAACGCGGACAGATATTGTGAGACCCTTAAGAAACTCAGACGTGCGATTAAAAATCGCATAAGAGGAACGCTGAGCAAGGGCGTGAGTCTTCCCCACGACAACGCTCGCCCCCACACTGCCTGCCAAACCACTGCTCTCCTGCAACATTTCGGATGTAACGCCATCAGCCACCCACCTTACGGTCCGGACTTGGCATCAAGAGACTACTACTTGTTTCCAAAGCTAAAAGAACATCTCGCTGGAAGGCGCTTCACCGAAGATGATGAAGTGAAAGATGCGGTCAAACGCTTCCTCAACCACATGGCGGCGAGCTGGTAAGACATGGGCATACAAAAACTGCCGCAGCATCTGCAAAAATATATAGACCTCAACGGTAATTATGTGGAAATATAGAAGGATGGCCTGCCTTTTAAGTGACTTGTAAATTGCTTAAAGTAAACATTTCTTTCATTTTATAAAATAACTGGAGACCTTAATTTTGGGATGACCCTCGTATACGGTGACGACACCACAATTTATACCTCAGATTCAAGCTTTACTAATCTCATATCAAAACTTAATCATGACCTGGACAATCTTCTATCTTGGTGCAATCAACACAGTTTGACCATCAATTCTAGCAAAACAAAGTTCGTTGTTTTCAGCTCGCATCAACGGCAGTCACTTTCCATTCCTCCTGTCTCAATTGGTCAGTATCTAATAGAAGCTAGCGATTTCGCCTTATTTCTGGGTGTGCATTTGGACAGCAATCTAAAGTTTCATAAACACATAACCAGTACAAAGAAAAAAAATGGCATATGGTTTGAGAATCCTTATTAAAGCTCGTTCGTACTTTTCTAACAGTACATTAATATCCTTATATTACGCATTTGTACACCCACACATCAGTTACTGTGTAGTATGTTGGGGAACCACGTATGCTACTCATCTAAGATGATTGCAGATAATTCAAAATCAAGCCATTCGTATACTTACCTGTAGTTCTTATTACACTGATGCAGCCTTCATTCTACAGGATCATAACATCCTCTCCGTATCACAGCTTGTTAGATATTCTCTAGGCATTCTCATGTACAAACTTGTCAACAATCTAATCTCTCTTCCTCTCGTACCACAGTGTTATCTTGTAAACGCCAACATAACTCGGTTCGCAATCAATAACAATATTGTCCTACCTAAAGTACGCACCAATTACGGGAAACAGGCAATTCATTTCTCATCAGTTGCTGTTTGGAACACTATACCGATAGAACTAAAAAATGCTCCTTCAATTGTCAACTTTAAAGCACACTTTAAAAGATCATCCTTAGCAGTGAGCCCTAATTCCGATTAATTTGTTTTCATTTCGTCCTACATGCATTTTGCACTGCTTCATGATCTTCATTATAATTCAGTATGACATCAGTTTGCTTAGTTATGTACAACTTTATATGTTTCGGTGGTCCTTTTTAATAGCTTTTATTTCTCTCCCATGTGTCTGCTTTGATTGTATTTCATACGTGTATATTCTGTTTCGTATATTTATCTGATCTGTCGTATGCTGTTAAATGTTTTACTAGATGTATTTAATCAGGAGGTCCCATTACATTCTCTGACTTCGGGACCTCCTTCTGCATAATATGCTGTACTCTCAAAATTTATCAACAAATAAAGACTGATTCTGATTCTGATAAACAAGACGATTCGTAGAGATGACAACCTCAACGTAAAACAAAAAGGCGGCCCTTTGTTGTAGGTTTGGGTGATCATCACCACAAATCCGTCTTTTTTACCACCATGAAGAAGCCATAGGTCGTCGTCTTCGAAGTAGCTCACTACTTGCTGCCTACCGTACTTTGGGAGAAGGCCATTCTGTGCGGTTCGCGTTAGGCGATCACTTCCGCCAGAAGCTCCAGGACTGCGTCCATGCCCGACGCGCTCCAAAGGACGCAGTCCAGCCGCCGGGCCACTCCTATCCTCCTGAAAGAAATAACAGTCGTTATTTTGAGCGGAAAATACTGCCATCTTTACTTACCTTTCGTAAAAACAGTATTTCACGCGATTTTTGCGCAGTGTGAAGAGGCGATGTATCTGCACTGGCGCCACATTGTCTGCGTAGAAATGAAAGCAATCATTATATTTTATAGACTACGTTACGAACTAACTTACCGTGATTCTGTTGAGTTATCCACGTGTTAACTACTTTCAAAATGCGCCAGTGGGTGCTGCTGTGGGCGGCACGGGCGACGGGTGGTAGCGTGAGATGAAAAACCACGGCACAGCGCCCGCGCAGCCCCTCCACAATCTCCCGCAGGGTGGCCACGAGCTGCCTTGCGTCGACCATGGTACGCGCCTGCAAGAAAAAAATAACAGGGAAATGAGTTTGCATGCATAAATGCCAATGCCGTAAACAAGCGTACCCTGGCACGGTCGTTGGTGCCAACCAGGACGGCGACCATGGGCTCCACGTGAGCCACCCTGCGTAGTTGCCCTAGCAGACTTGCCGCAGTCCCTCCCGGCATTAGGGTAGGACTTTCTGCGCGGCGAAATTTACGAGCAGTTAGGCACTGCACGTTCAGAAAATGAACCATAGTTGCTTCTACGGCCATCCTTACCGAACTGGCTTCGCGGAAGTCCACAAGCAAGCTCCGCTAACCGCAGGAGTATGCTTTCTCCAATGAGCTGATGCTCGTAAATTTGCGCGGGTTGGTTTTGAAACATCTGAGTCACAAAGAAAAAAATTACTCTTAGGGAATCCCCAGTTATGCCGCGAGTATATGGAATAAGCAATATTTACTGCTGATGAACGAGGATCCTTGTGACGGGACGACGGGTCGCAATGCGGTTGCTACGCTGCTGGCCCGTAATTTATTCTGATGGGTGCATCCGGTGACCTCTCTCAGCTTACGTCATCAGCGCACGTGTTTCCCGGCTCATGGACAAAACTGGACAAACTGGTCTCGTGGACAAAACTGGTCCTGTACCAAGAAGGCTCTTACTGGGAAAAGAAAGGCTGCGAGGCGTCTCTACTTGGGGACAAAGGCGGCGGAGGATTGCTCGACACCCGCAAATTTTTTTCAGAACCAAAAGTGGACAATTTTCTTTTAATTTCCTGCCTAGCCTCTGCTGCCTTGCTACAGAAGGTCGGCTGCGAACCCCTAAATTGTACTATTGTACTTTCTCGACAGCTCCCAAGGAGTACTCTCGAAGTCACATGGCGACATTTCAAAATTTTTCCATCAGCGGAAACATGGCTCTGTTCGTTTCCACAAAGAATGCGAGAGTGACTTCCAGGAACGAGGCCTTTTCATTGAAAACAAGCCTTCCCGAACGCTAGATTTCCGCAAACTTTCCATTCATCTCGCAGTTTTGCAGGGTGCAAAATGTCCCATGATCTAAAGTGACCATGCACTGCAATGGGCGTCGCGCAGGGAAGCCAGTGCTTTTGTAAAGGAAAACTTCAGGAACCGAAAAGCGGGGAAAGTGGGAAAGCTGCTGGGTGCGCTAACGTAGATGCAAGATCAACAAATAGCACTTGCCTGCAGGCAGGCGTGATGCCATCTTCAACTTTTTGTATCAACACGTGGCTTGTTTACTCGAATATAGGCTTCACAAAACGTTTGACGCCGGGTATAAAAGCTAACTTCATTGGCTCATACTTATCATGTTGGGTATTGTACAATCATAACGAATCACTGCACTGATAACTGGGTCTGCAGGCTTACAACAATTTGCAACCATGCCGAGCCCCTCTGGCCACGCACCGCAAAAAAGAAAAACGTACATGGGTGCTTCGCTGCCTTACTTGGAGGTTTCAGTATACCACGCATCAGACAGGGCATTACAACACCTACTCCTTGCTCTTCATTCTTGCAGCGTCCCCTGTCCTTTTCAGTTCATTTTCTTTTTCCGTTCAATGGTCCATTCTGCCATCCTATTCGTTATGTGAACGCGTAGCATTTTTCTGACCTCACACGTCTGCTGGGTATCGCTTCCTCGACTCAACATGGTAACCATCTTTCGTCCCAAGTATTCGTTTCTGTCCGACTCAGTAAAGCCGGCACAGCTGCACCGGGTCCTCGCCTCCTGGAATATCTGACGATTATGCCGGAGGCTGGATGTCCACGCACTGTGCATGGGCATGCAGGACGCTTTGACAGAGCTGGTTGTCCTGCAGCTGCGAAGGTTGCCGGAAGCGTTTTCAGGAACAGTAACCAATTTTCATGCAATTCCACAGCTGTAGTAGAGGAAAAGCCGCAAACTAAGCTACCTCGCTGCACATGACGCGAGCGCTGCACAGCTTGTACATTCCATTGGGGAAACGTTGTGAGCGACGCTTACGATAAAGAATAAATGTCAGGTTTTTCGAAATGTCCTACACGGTTCTCTGCATCCTGTTACGATTGTGTGAACACGTGCGCTGCTTTTGTCGTTGCGAGATAAGTTGAGTTGAGTTGAGTTTAATGGCGCATAAGCGACTAAGGCTATCATGCGCCAAGCTCAGAGTATGAAAGTTGTTTTATATAGATGTTATATAAAAGTGTAAATGAACGGCGGTGTAAAGGGCCTAAAAAGTTAATTCATGCAACCTAGTAAAAATATAAGACAAAGTTTTAAAATGACTTATGGTAAAAGCTTTAAACAGGGTCGGCAACCTCGGCAGCCATCCTTGGCTGTGCAAGGATCTCGAGGTCCCCAACCGATGGAATAGTGACCTCAGCCGTCTTCTAACGACAGAGAAGGTGGATGAGGTGTGTCAATAAATTGTAAAGCACGGGGTAGGAATTCAGAGTTTTTCTAGTACATTGGCTTCTTTTAAAAAGTTAAAAACGCTTGACTTATCAATAAGAGCTTCTTCACCTAAAATCAATGACGGATGAAAAGGGATGTGTTGGTTGTAAAACAGGGTAAAAAACTTGTTGCTGAGTGTTTTAAGTTCTATGCATGATATTAAAATATGAGCTACTGTGAGTTCATCTCCGCTTTTTTCACAGGTAGGTTTGTCTTGTTTTGTTAGTAGAAAGTTGTGGGTAAGGTGTGTGTGTCCAATACGTAAACGACATAAAATCACTTCAAAAAAGCGTTCCTGATGTGTGCATGATTTCCATTCTCCTAATATTGGTTTTATTAAGTGTAGTTTATTATTTATCTGACTATTTCATGTGCTCTGCCATTTATTCCTCAGTCTGCTCGGAACTAGCTTCATGCAATCATTATGTGGAATGCTTAGTTTCTTTATTTCCTTGTTGTGGGCTTGAGCAGCGCATGCGTCCGCTTTCTCGTTACCATCAATTCCAACATGGCTTGGAACCCAACATAATTTTATGTTATGCCCTTGTGTTATGATCCTTGTTATGTTGTGTATGACAGTACCTATTGATGGCATGACTGCATTTCTGGACTGTAGTGTTTTCAGTACACTAAGGGAGTCTGTGTAGATAATACTGTTTTCGATGTTCTTGCTCATTATTTTCTCCGTAGCGGGAAACACAGCATAACACTCGGCTGTAAAAACTGATGCACACTGAGGAAGCCTTACTATTTTTTCCCAGTTCCCTTCCACTACTGCACTTCCAACATAACCTGTAGTTTTCGATCCGTCTGTGTAGAACTCCGTGTAGCTATCGTATTTTGCCTGTAGTGTAAGGAACTCTTGTATGATGTGTTCTGCTGGAGATTGTCTCTCGTTGAACTGTGTAAGATTTATATCACAGACCGACGGAAAACTGTACCAAGGGCCAAATGCGTTGCAACGTTCTGCAACATTTGGTAATGTTTCTGATAAGTCAAGTTCTAGGCAGATCTCCTCAAACCGCATTAGCAAAGGCCTCGTTGCTTGGGGCTTATTTGTAAATATTATTCGAGAAGGGCATGTAGTGACGATTGAATAACACACGTGTTTTGGTCGCGACCTTATTCTGAGAATGTATGAACATGTAAGTGCTTTTCTTATATCTTCTAGTGATGGCTCATTTGCTTCAACATGAAGGCCCATTACTGGAGACGTTCGGTATGCTCCACAAGAAAGGCGGACACCTATATTATGAGCTGGATCTAATCTTTTTAGATATAAAGGCCTTGCCGAGCCGCACACTATACTCCCATAATCTAGACATGAGCGCCCTAGAGAACGGTAGATATGAAGAAGGCATGTTCTGTCAGATCCCCAGCGTTTCCTTGAGAGTACTTTAAGGATATTCATTGCACGAGAGTCCTTTACTTTCAAGTTGTTTATGTGCGGCACAAATGTAAGTTTTTTATCAAATGTTATTCCTAAACATTTATGTTCTTCTTTTACCGGTAGTGTGGCTCCATTTAGGTTTAAGTTCGGATCGATCTGCAAGCCTCTTTTAAGCGAGAAAACAACAGCCACTGTTTTCTGTGGAGAGAACTTGAACCCATTTTTGTCTGCCCAGATTGCTAGCTTGTTTAATGTGTGTTGTACCTGCCTCTCACACGTTGACAGGCTGGAGGACGTGCAAGCAATCTGAAGGTCGTCGACATACACGGAATACATAATGGAGTTGGAAATTATTTTCGCTATAAAATTCATTTTCACTACAAAAAGTGTGGTACTTAGGATACAGCCCTGCGGTACCCCATTCTTCTGGACAAAGCTCTGCGAAAGGGTTGCACCCAGGCGCACCTGAAAAGACCGGTCTAACAGGAAATCCTTCAGGCAGTTCAACATCCTACCCCGGATGCCAAGATCTGCCAAGTCGCGTAGAATCCCATATCTCCATGTGCTATCATATGCCTTCTCCATGTCAAAGAAGACTGCCGGACAGTGTTGTTGATGTATGAATGCCTCTCGGACTGTGTTTTCTAAGCGAACGAGATGGTCAGTTGTCGAACATCCTTTTTTAAATACGCACTGGTGGATGTCAAGGAGTTCGCGTGATTCAAGAATGAACATGAGCCTAACGTTGAGCACACTTTCAAATGATTTTGCTACACAACTTGTAAGAGCTATGGGCCTATAACTATTAGGAGAGGTGGGCGACTTTCCAGGTTTTAAGAACGGTACGATAATTGCTTTTGTCCAATCCTCCGGCATCTTTCCGGACACCCATATCTTGTTGAAAAATTGCAGAAGTGCTGCTACAGCAGCTTCGGACAGGTGGGCAAGCATTTGATAATCTACATCATCCGGGCCAGGTGCTGTCTGTTTACCGGAGGACAGTACGTTTTGGATCTCCTGAATTGTAAATATCGTATTATATGTTTCGTTTGTACTGCTAGTCGTTGGAAGTTTCTGCTTTTCAGTTGTGTTCTTGTGTTTTATGAATGACTATGTAGTGTGAAGAGCTTCAAATGTCAGAGAAATGTTGTCCTAGTATGTCAGCCTGTTCATCTATACTTGTTTGTGTTCCAGGGGCTGTTAGAAATGGTACTGTAATGGGAGAGAATTGGCCGTCTAATTTACGCACCTGTTCCCACATCTTTTTTGATGTAATTGAACTGTTGATGGATGCAACATATCTCTGTCATGAGGCTTTCACAGCATTGCGACGAACGTACCGAGCTTTAGCTCTCGCCTTTTTAAAATTCACGAAGTTGTCCTGTGTTGGGTACCGGCGAAATTTACCCCATGCTCTATTTTGTTGTTTTTTTGCTTCTTTGCAGTCTTTTGTCAAACACACTTTGTGTTTCGGTCGCACCACTCCTGACGACTGAGGAATAGCAGTGAGTGCGGCACTTATTATACAATCTGTGAACTTTTCGTTTATCTTATCGATGGTGAGGTTTTCTAAAACTATATCTTCTAAATTGGAGTTAGCTCTAAAAAGTTACCAGTCAGCGAGATGAATCTTCCAACGTCGCGGTTTAGTTGAGGTGATTTGTGGTGCAGATGTTAAACTAATTCGTACTGGAAGGTGATCACTGCCATATGGGTTGTCAATTACATCCCATTTAAAATCGTTAAAAACACATGGCGATGAGAAAGCTAGATCGAGGGAGCTCATCCCTCCCGAGCTTGGGCAACAATATGTCGCTTTTCCTGTATTTAAAAGACATATTATTTCAGCGAATAAAATCTTCTATTATTTGGCCCCTCGAGTCACAGCCTTCGCTTCCCCAGAACGGTGAGTGAGCGTTGAAATCACCAACTACCAGGAATGGCTTTGGTAGTTCATTTATCAGGCCTTCTAAATCTTGTATTGTTAATATCATGTGCGGGGGAAGATATACAGAACATATCGTTATGGTTTTGTAGCTAACGACGCTAACCGCAACCGCTTCCAGATTTGTGTTGATTGATTCTTTTGCAGGGACACCGCTCTGACTGACAATTGCGACGCCTCCTGAGAGTCTGTTGGCATGCTCGCGATCGCGTGGGAATGTTTTATAATGTCTCAGGATATTTGTATGTTGTGGACCGAGTTTGGTTTCCTGAAGACACAAAGCTACAGGAAGCACTGACCCAAGAAAATGTGTTATGTCATTGTAATTCCTAAGCAATCCTCTACAGTTCCATCGAAGTAGGAAAGTCATGTTTATGTTTTTGGATGAGAACTGAAGAGATTTACTTGTCTTCTGGGCCCGTTATCGGGGTCCTATCTTTTCTTCGCTTAAGAGAGCGATTCCGGCGCTGCAAAGCGGGCGGATCGGGAGTTACCTCCATCACCTCACTGGAGGTGCTGGAAGACCGCGGGGAAGCCGCGGATGTGTTGGTGTCAGGCCTCTCCCGACGGGGGGAAGTCCTGCGGGATGCTGACCCATGGGCCGGCACTCCCTGGCTTGGAGTTGGCAGAGCAGCTTTCGCTGTCCTTCCCTGGGGCGTGGGTGGCCCTGCTACAGGCGCAGTGGAACTGGCCTCGGCAAGTGCCGGAGCGCTACGCCCCCGCGCACCACATCAGCGAAGTTGGGTTTTCCTGTGAAGGAGAATGAATTGGTAAGAGCAAAACGCCTCCTCGCTTCTTTGAATGAAATGTTTTCTTTGGTCTTTATTGTAATAACTTCTTTCTCCTTTTTCCAGGACGGACACGCCCTGGAGTATGCAGCGTGGGCTCCTTCACAGTTCGCGCAACGTAGTGCTGCGTCGCATTCCTCAGACTGGTGATCCTTTGAAGCGCATTTCGCGCAGGTTTTGCGGCCGCGGCAGCTCTGTGAGCCATGGCCAAACTTCTGGCAATTGAAACAGCGACGGGGATTAGGTATGTAGTGCCTGACGTTAACTTTCAAGTATCCGACATCTATTGTTTCGGGCAAGCTGCTGGTGTTAAATGTGAGCACCATGTGTTTGGTGTCTATTTCCTTGTTATCTTTGCGGATTTTGATCCTGTGGACATCACTTACATTTTGTTCGGATAGTCCTTGAAGCATTTCTGTTTCTGTTAGGTGGATAAAGTCAGCCTCTGAGATCACGCCTTTGACTGTGTTGAGGGATCGGTGGGGAGTTACGGAGACAGAGATGTCCCCTATGGAATCGATGTTTGAGAGTTTTGAGCATTGCATGCTCTCATGCAGTTCGAGGAGTAGGTCGCCAATGGCCATTTTTGATACCTTGTAGCCAGGCCCTAAGGTATCTGTTAAGCATTTGGTGACAAGAAATGGGGATATGATTCGTGCTTGTTTTTCTTCACAGTTGCTGTGTATTACGTGAAACTTTGTGAATGACGGTTTCTTTTTCGCGAGAAATTCTGTTCCCTCGTTCCGCCCTCTTTTGAGAGAGCTATCAGGTTTGGAAAGGGAGGGAGCCATAAAAAATGTAGCTTCTTCGGTCATGGTGCCAGCCACCCACCATGGAGTCCAACAAGGGGACGCGACAGGAACTTGAAAGAAAGTCCTGCCCGTGCCAGCTGTACACCTTAACTATAACTTAATATGACTCAACTCAGGGTAGTTGGTCACACGCGGTTAACCCTCGCCGCCAGGAAAAAGAGGAAAAAACGAAGAAAAGAGGAGGAGACAGGAGAGTTGTAAGAAAGAGATAGGAAAGTGAAAGATAGAGGGGAGGATAGGAAAAGGCGACTGCCGATTTCCCCCGGTCGGGTCAGGCCGGAGGTGCCGTCTTCAGGAAGCTGGGGCAAAAGTGGTGTGTTGCCTCCGCCGAGGGGCCTTAAAGGTCCAAACGCTCGCCATCGGCTCAACCACCAGAATCCCCTTTTCCCCGGACACGGCGATGCCACGCACGGCTAAGCGCGGATGCTCGGGTCCGTGGTGACGCATTGTTCACCATCATCCCCCTGCGGGGATGTCCCTGCGGATGCTCGGGTTAACCCCGTGGTGTCGCCACTCACCAACGTCTGCATGCTGCAGACGCCTCCCTGCGGGGATCGTTGCGAGATAAAAACGTCACTGGTGCTAATCTAATGCTAATCACGACTCTACTTCTGCTTTCCTGTTTCAGGCAGGGCTGGCTGCGTTGTTTATAAAGGAGGATAATAAAACATCATACAAAACCTTCTTAGTGAATCTGCAAGACTCCAAAAGCCGGTTACGTACCCTGCAGAGCTAAAGCGCCTTCACTGTGGCGGCGTGGCCTATTCTCGGGGCAGGTATACTAGGTGGTGCACTGAGAACAATTGCGCATCCCCATCATTCTTATGACACGCTTTACACTCGCACTAAAAGGACGTCTTCCAAGCCGCTAATTGGAAATTGTAACATACCTCTTGCTGATATAGGATGATTGATTCGAGTGCAGAACACCCGTTTCCAAAGCTCTGCCTTGTTAGCCCTGCGTGACAAACGCCCTTGCAGTGTATGTCCCGTGTTACATAAACCTCGTGTGTCAAAAATCCCGTGCCAGAAAGCTTGCGACAAAAGCCTCGTACCAAAACGCACTTGCCCAGCAGTGAGTTTGGCGAACACACTACACTTGGTCCGGCAAGGCGAGTGTGTAGTCTGAGCAGCCGTGCTCCGCTGTAAATAAAGTTTTATTTTTTATTCTCGTTCTTAGTGCGAACTTTTTTTTTTGGTCATGAGCAACTAAATATAATGTACATGCCTGAATAGAGCTACTCTCGCTCTGCCAGTGACGACGACCCCTTTCCGCGATAGGCCTAACGATTCCGCAGGTTTCGTGTGTGCAATTTCCGCAACCGTCGAACGCGAATTTACGAGTTTTGGGGAATGCAAATGGCCAACAAATGTATTTTTCACAACGGTGACCTAATATCGATTATTTTCACAGTGCTGGATGCACATACAATGAACGGAAAGCTCTGGTCGGACCCAGACTGCCGCGCTCTTGGGCAGCCAGCAGCAGTCACCGTTGTCGCTTGCGGATTAGGAATCAGGACGTTTTATTTCACCATCGAACGTACCTCAGGATTAGGCGATTAAAATTAAATATCACATCGGACAAAGCAGGGACAATTAGAAGCGTCGGTCCTACGCGATGTCAGCAATCCGGCTACCGAATTTTTCCGAGGCGCGCGATCACATCAGCGGTTTCTACAAAGTTGTCGCGCTGCATAAACAAGCAAAGGAACAACCGGTACACAAATAGGATTAATAAAACAAAAGCGTAGCTCTCGTTTTACCTCACGCGCACAAACACTAGCTGTTTGTATACAGCGCTGTAAAAAGGAGTACTGGTGTGCAGTCGCCCTGTGTTATTGGCGGGGCGAAGGGATGGCGACGTCAGTGCGGGCCGTGTTCGTGATTCGAAGGCATTCCAAAATCTCGAATGCCTTCGCGGAGCTCCGTTGACTTGAATGTATGTCAGCCGAATGCCGTTGAATAGTTCGTGCAGCTGCACAAGGCGACATTCGACTCGAATGACACTCGGTTGGAAGGTATTTGAAACGCCCGTGTAGCACAGATATTGCTAATCTCAGCTCGTGATGCTTTCTTAGATAACAGCATGCGATCAGACGCGAAAGCAATTACATCTGCTATGAAATACTTTCCAACTATTTGCGAAAACAAACTAATTTTCACAATGTGTTGCCGCACCGTTCGTCACTATCATGATTTTCAAATAGCACTTCTTTTTGCCATGTAACAACGCAATGAAAGTGCCATTCGTTCATGGGGACTGCACTTCGTGAAAGTATCACTAAAGTTGACCGTGTGACAGGGGTATAAATCCCCCCACGCACGCGCACAAACACGTTCAAACACGGAAAATGGTACCGTTTCAAAAATAGCTTTGCCGTGTATGATCATACACGGTAAACCATTTTTGAAAAGTCACTAAATTGCATTTGAAAACCATCAAAATGTAGCAATTACTACTCAAACATGATGCCACTTCATTTTCAGAAATTATTACTTTTTATCGTCACGTGTATACAAGTACGCTGGACGAAGTTCCTACGATAAACTGAGATTTCTAGATTTCCTGCAGCGCACACAGACCCCCCACGCCGGCGGCGCAACATGTAGGCTCTCAGCCCTCATTTCTCTTCACTGCTGCCGAAAAAAAAATCGACTACACGTCTTTGCGGGTGGACGGTCGCTTTTAGATAATGGGACTCTGTCAGCTAGGGGGATAGGGGAAATGAACAATAACGCCCCTGCACATTGCTTGTTCTTTCTCCACATGGACTCAACAAACGCACTCGCGCAAGGCTCGCAAGGCCTCGCGTATTTGTGTGTGTGTAGCTATTTTTTTCTTGCTATATGTCCGCAGCTGTATCCATGAGCAGGCATACCGGGGAGGCTAATAGCACAGACAAAAAAAAAGCTGCTGTGCTGGTACTATCATGTCAGCAGTTCGGATACTCGAGCCTGTACTAACGGCTTACTGTACTGCATTATGCCAAGTTTTCGATTAGCCTACCCTCCTAGCGGCCGCCAGGCGGAGCACGTTTTATGTTAGTGGTTAAACAGTGATACCAGACACTCACAGAGAAAAAGACGACGTACAAGGAGGCTCCTTCTGTGTGTCTCATCTCATTCTGTATCAGTGTCTGGCAGGGCTGTTGAACCACTGTAGACCAAGTCCACTCAACTCCTATGAATCAACTCCAAGTAGCCCCATCTGCCGTTCTTCAGAAACGCGTTTGCAGAGTTGACTGACCGCCTTTGAATATTTTCTGCGAAAATGCATTTATAATTGTGGGTGCAGGTGGTCTCCAGAGCAGTAATGGGCAGTGCTGGCTTCAATTGCCAAAAATGAAAGGGGTGAGTCATCTGTGGACACGCCTTCCCCGGTGCACTTTAAAAGGCTACGCTGGCGAACCTGACCGCGTCTTTTCGCTTGAGTCTGGTGACTGTCAGGACCACGCATGTAACTGCGAGCGCCTAAAGGCCACTGGCAGTGCACATTCCCCCCACCCGCCGCAGTTTTTGACCGAGCAAGCGTCGTTCCTAGAAAGAAACGCACAACGCACAGCTTCACCACGACGGTGAGAGCAAGGGTTGGGTGCCGCGCTAAAGATTTTTATTACAAACCCCACTGTGCCCAGGGTGGGTGCGCCCTGACAACTTCTATCCACTCCCCGCAGCAGAGGCACACAGGTCTGTCTCCTCTTTCTGCGTGGCCTTGGCTGCAGAAGAAGCTTGGATTGGAACGGCCGCATTTCAATCGCCTTCGCAAAACATCAGCTTCGCAGAACTGTGAAACCCCTCCCTATTGTAACCAGCGTGGCGTCAGAAAGTTGTAGCCCGGTGGGCAAAATTGACAACTTTTGGTTCTGAGCCGGTGTTGTTGGTCCCGAGGGCTCCTTCCCTGCCTTTCTACCCCGATTCGAGACGCCTCGCCGGCCCTCACAGGATAGAAGAGGGGAAACGCTTGCGCTGAATGACTTAGGCCGGGTGGCAGTAGGGCGCTCCAGGCGCCAGGCGCCGGGTAGGTCTGCTGAGTAGCTGCTAGGGTTGTGGGCTAGGTCTTGAAGGAAGCCAGTTTTCTTTGCACGTGTTGGCCTGCCTGCAAATCTGTATGCGCAGTCGCGTTTTTTTTCTTTTTCAGGTGAGAAAAATGTAGGGCCTAACATGTGTATCCCAGAAAATAGCGAAAACATTTTTTTTCTGCCACCTTGAAGGAGCGAAAATTGCTAATTGATAACGTGCACTAAGTGGAGCAGATTGTAACCTCAATCGGGAAGTGTGTATCCTAAGTTTATTCACTTGAAATTCGAGGCCAATACAATGGTGTTTTGTTGCGTTTTGTGCGTAACAAAACCTAGCTTGCAAGATAAGGACACTGGCTCTCTATCTATCACAGGGCAATTCCTTCCCGATTTGCCTTTCCAGTTAGCTAACGTTCTACGCTATGCTTTTCTGTTGCATCGAATTATTCCAATTTTTTCCTTGCGCGTTTTTAATCTGTCGTTTAATGCTCTTTCTTTCTGCGGCCTCTTGTCCGGCATGCTCACTGGTTAGAGTACTAATTTTTTCCCGCCATTTTGTGTCAACTCACGTTCCGTATAACTGTTTCAAATCCTTAGATGTCCACCAGTTCCCGTTCAATTTCATCAGGTGTACTTCATATAGCATTTTACTCTCATTTGGCGGTGCTTAGAAGATTTCCCAGCCCTTACCCCCTCACTGCCTCGTTTGTGGTTTCTGCCTTCGGTACGTAGTGCTAATCTTCAAAAAGCTCTCTAATTTATTTCTGATACCGAATGAACATCTGCCCTTAAGCACAAACCGAAAGAAAGCCACGGCGCTATTATTCCTTTCCAAATACCTCTTAGTACTCCATACTTGTGTTACCGCCATTTTGCTCTATATTTCATTACCGCGACAGCTCTTGCCCATTTTGACCTAAGAGACTGTTCGTGCTTTTCCGCGTATACGTGCCCCTCGTTTAAACGCATTCCCAGAAATTTAAATCGGACACTCGGGTATTTCATGGCCATCTATTGTAAGCACGTGTTGCTTACAATACATTACAAGCAAGACATGCTCCAACAAATTCGCGCCCCATTGTGTTTCTTTGGCAACGAATATCGTCAAAACACGGTCAACGCGCTCGGACTGTCTAAAAGTGAGAGAGAGTGTTTTGGTTCTCCTTAATTCCCAGGCGTTTCCCGTTCCAGTCCTTCCTAGGAATCTAGCCCAAACCCCACCCTTATCGCTCTGATAAGCCACTCCAACAAGTTCAACTTTTTCTGCTGAAGTCGAAGCCTATTGGTGGAGCCGAGATTAAATCTCGTCACCAGGCACCCTTCTCGCACCCGTGCAGAGATAATACATTTAAACGCGTTACACAGCTGTTGGAGGCGACCCAGCTTGGCCGCACATTCCGCGCGCTGCGTTGTTGTTTGCGGTATTTTTAAGCCGACTCCTGTCGTGTTCGTCACGGCGATGAGCGTGGAGCAGCGTCTGGTTTTAGCCCAGGAGAAGATAGAAGAAATGCAGAAGAGCCGCGAGACCCCTGCATTCGCGAACGCATGATGTTACGGCTGCTTATTCAAGATTGGTCCTGGCTCAGATAGTGACCCAGTGGTGGACGGAGAAGGCAGCGACGACCAATCCGCGAAGCTCCGTCCATCCATATCGAGAGCAAGGAGCCACAAGCGGACGCGAGAGGAATCTGAAGGTATGTTATTACCTTCTGAGGTCTTGACAGGTGAACCTGGAACCTGTTATCGGTACCGCAGCCAGGGCGGCAGTGAGGATGCCGGACACTCGGGTGTTGACACTCTTCCTGTCGACCAAAGTTCTCTTCAGCCTACACGAAAGCAGTCTGGTAAGAACTTTCAGGAGCAGCTTCATGTGGTGCAAAATGACGAGCCTGCTGACTTGGACGAAGACTAAATTTCAGCGCTGCTGGCTCTGATCCCCGACTGTGACCTGTTCTTCCTGGACGACTGAAAGCGGAGCAAGCCGCCGCGGTGGCTCAGCGGTTATGATGCTCAGCTGCTGACCCGAAAGACACAGGTTCGATCCCGGCCGCGGCGGCTAGAATTTCTTTGGAGGAGAAATTCTAGAGGCCCGTGTACTGTGCGATGTCAGTGCACGTTAAAGAACCCCAGGTGGTCGAAATTTCCGGAGCCCTCCACTACGGCGTCTCTCATAGCCTTAGTCGCTTTGGGACGTTAAACCCCATAAACCAAACCAAACCAAAGCGGAGCAGCATACCACGAAAATTCAATCTCCAATTTCAAAGCACGGCCGTACCCGAATTGCTTTTCACGTAAGCTCTTGTATTCTGACAAATGTCCAAACGGACGTGCCTTGACCAGTTTTTTTTTTTTTTGCTTTTAGCGCAGCATCACTTCTTGGCGTATCACCGATTTTCTAGATCGTCCGGACTATGTGTTCCGCAGTCCCGAAGCCGCTGCGACCATGAGGGCCAAACATAACGAAGAAATCTTGCGAAAACCTCGACAAGCTTACATCCTGACCATTTTCCAACAACTGTTAAGACTACGTTTTGCTTGTTCAGCGCGAAAAGTGAGAAATAAGCGCCCAACAAATTCGCACAAGCACAGCTAAGTGATCCTGCGGTTGGGTAAAATTTACGCACTTCGGGCATTGAAAGATACGTTTGCGTTCTCAGAAGATAAAGAGGCATAAAACTGCACTGTGGTTCCTCATAGTCCAGTAAGCCGGATACGGAATAAAAATAAACCTTAGTGAGAAACTGTTGGTCACCAGTGGCCTTTGGAAACATGGTAGTTTCCGTACCTGACATTCGTACGTGCAGTTAGATGGCTAAGGCCGCCCCAACTTTGTATACGTTGACTGTTGTGGTAAAATTCCTTGCTGTGCGTAGCCGGTAGCTATGTTAATGGCCATCGAAGCATCTTTCTGATCTTCGACAGGAATTGTTGATGCACGTGCCTTCTTTTATTTGCACCTAAGAGCAACAAAGAAGAGATAATTATTGTGACATGCGTTTTCGGCCACTGATAAAAGCGGAAAGTTGTGAAACGATCGCCAGCAGACATGAAAGATATATCGCATTGAGTTCTCCACGGGGAGCCACTGTGGCACCGCAAGAATGGCCCGAATATTATAGAGAAATTTGCTACCCTCATGTGCAAATATTTGACGCAGGAGTGCACATAATTTGTACATTACATTGATTGTATTTTGTGAACTGTGTTTGACTGTACTGGCTGTTTTATCGTACTGGCCGGCGTTTTATAAATTTTGATTTTGTACCCACTCCTATCTTAGTCCAGCTCAACTGATAGTATGTTCAAATAAATAAAAATAAATAAATAAATTGTCTCAGCTTTTTGCTCTTAGTTCATGCCCAGTTCTTGTACCCAAGCAAATCCTCACCCTCTTTAGCATTAGGTAAAACCCTTTTCTATCGCCATAGAGCTAGGACGGTCAGCAGAGAAAAGCAGGGCGCTTGGATGGAACAGGGACGGATGGACGGGTGGGTGGATATAGCGTTCTTTTTGAAACAGAGGTTGCAGTTGCCACTACGCTCGTCCTTTTCTTTACTTTTGTTGGCTGTGTTGTCATTTGTTATTCAAAATCGCAATTTTTTTAATACGGTTTCGTACACATTTAACCTATGTCAATTTTGAGGCACTACTCTTCCAATCACTTTTTGTTAACTTTCACAGCAGCTTTCTTTACATGATCATTATTATCTACAAGCATTAGGGCCTCAGAAAGAATGACTGTGATTGCACCGACACCCGGATGGATACCTTATACAGTTTGAGTATCAGGAGTTCAATTGTTTCAACGTATCTACCGCATACAGCACGGTTAGATACACAAGCACCATTTTGAAAATATTTTTGGTCTTTCTTCTAATTTTTGAATACGGATCGACACTAACGTCATTTTATGTTCCGCGCTTTGTAAACCAGGTCAAAAAACAATTTGCGATGTAAAACCTGCTTCCCACATAACCTTGCTGAATTATCCTGAAGTCCTTGATGGTGTTGGTGAGGGTGCTTCGAAATCTGCTGAGAAATACCTCTTAGACGAAATGTTTTCACCAATGTCATCCACAGACCACGCTGCCAAAGGACTTCATACCGGTTTCCAAGAAATTTCACCGGAAGCTCTCGGCCCCTCGTGTTCACGGAATTATCCTGAGTAGTAGTAGCAAGTGGCTTTTATTGTAAATGAAAAGGAAGGTAAAAGGATTCTTGCTAGCTCCGGCATCTGCTATCATGTCTAGAAGCACCTGAGCTGCGGCTGGGGGAAGGAACTGGAAAGCAAGATGACAGTGAGGGGAAAACAAAGGGTAGAGAGAGAGGCAAAGAGGAGGGAATACCTTTCCACCTGCTTGTATTTGCATTACGCGAGGCGATACAGCCAGTGGGGAGGACCGCGAAAAGTTTCAGCAGTCTCGCGTTGCCGGCGACCTGACACGTGAGGCGCGCACTTCGGGAGAGGGCGACCGCGCTCTCTCTCTCTCACACACACATACACACACACTACGCTCGCCCGCTCCGCAAGCTCCCCCTCTCACTCGCATGCACCAAGCTGCCCCGCACGCCCGCAGCACAATTTTCTCCCTTCTTGACCGGAGCGGAATTCCAGCCATGACTGACAACGAGGGACAGCACCCCTTTTGAGCACCCGCGAGCAGGTTGGCACGTGCACATAAAGGAAGTGCGAGCGGAGCCAGCAGCAAGCGCACCATAGCAGACTTCCATATTTATGCAACTCACCTACTCCTATCTCGACACTACACGCGCATTTGTGCAGCGCCATGCGCAGCAAATGTCGCTGTACTATTGCGGAGCAGCTCTTCCGGAAACCGCGCCATTTACAAGAGCTAGTTTTGAATCATAATACCCTGTAGCCGAGACTGACAACTAATTGCATTTCTAACAATTTTGGTATCCGTGGTTTGCACACCGCTGAGGGAAGGTACTGGTATTTCATGCAGTGCAAACAATGGCAAGAGATGCTGGCATTGTTTTTGCTGCATTGTGCGCATGCATGTCACTAGCTACGCTCCCATATACCTTTCAAGAATGTTATCCGTGCATTCTTTTTTTCTTGCAGTGTGTGATTGACATATAATTTATGGGGCATGCTTTGCATTCACTACAATGCTAGTGAAATCACAATGTCCACACATGCACTTCGCCACTGGTAGAGGCAGAAGCGGAAGGCTTCATTTACTTCCACTGATGTGCATTTTCAAAAGACAAACGCATGTTGCTTATAAAAACAGGATCATTTTGTTGCAACATCTGCTAAGCTCGTTCAGATGCCTTGCACAACTCTCCCGCACATCATGGTGGCTGCCTGCAAGCAAACAAGTCCATACCAATGTCATATGCGAGTCTATTTTCAGAAAGTGACAGGAAATGTCAGTGCTCAAAAGCGGGTGTTAGCTTGTTCTTTACTGCTCAACCATTGCAGATACTTTCCATTGACTTAGTGTTTCAGTAACACACAGTCATGTGCTTACCTCTCATCATACAAAAATGTGACGGCAGTAACGGAAAAGGAAAGAAAATATGTGCATAAACATAGCAAGTCCTTACATACATCTAAGTAATTTGCTGCCACTGTAACAATGAGAGCAGATATGTTAGGATAAAAGCCTGCTGAGCACGATAGAAACATATTCTGCTTACGCCATACAGGGTGATACAAAGCTGCTTGAACAATGATACACTGCTTGTTTTGATGTCACCAGCAGTTCACGAAGAAAAACCTTACCAGCAGAAGGCTGTATCGATTACACACAAGCAGAAAAATGTGAGCTGTGAGTTTCAATATCCCTTGAAAGTGTATATTGATACTGTGCTTCCAAGGAAAGTGAACGCCACAAGCGGGCTAGCAGCAAAAGAAAAGACGCAGTTATAGAACAGAAGAAACGAAAGTAATGGGCAGGCATAAGTACAACACGTCCAACTAAGCTATACTTGGGGAATAACAAACAACTGAACAGTACCGTTGCTACGCACATATAAAAGCCCCACATTTTTGAAAATATAAAGCGGAAAAGAATGAAAACGCACAGTTTCATGTTTCATATAGCAGGGATCTCAACGGTTATATTTGACAATCAATTAGAAACATATTTAGAGTACATTCATCCACAGATGTGCTTCAGCGCCTTTTCAGCTAAGGAAAACACCCAACTCAAGGCGAGCTGTGTAGCTTTCAAGCATTTGTATGAAAAAAGTGATAAATTTATAGCAAAAATACCCTCTATAATGATTTTACCTAGCATATACTCACCTACGAGGCCATAACAGGAGGGCGGAACGAAAAACTATATTGTTGCAAAAGAGCAAATGACTAGGCGAGGTCTGATGGTCTGCAGCGGCAAGTCATCTGGGATTGCAGACATGTTGCATCCCATTTTCAAAACACAGTACCAGCATTTTTTCCAGCGCTAGATGCGGTGCGTATAAAGATTAGGCTCTCCGTGATTTGAACAGGACAGGAATAGAGGTCACAAAAATCTGTGGTCCTCCACTCGATGTGACCTGGCTGGTAATGGGAACGCTAGAAAGATATCAACATAGGTTACAATACTTATAGTTCATAGTCTCTCAACCGTGAGCTGATCATACAGGACAACCCATGAGATAGAGGTGTTTCTGACAGTCATCGTAGTGGTTACACAGTTCTCGCTGGTTGAACCGACTACTGATTGTCAAGCAGGATGTGCCATGAGACAGAGGTGGGTCATGACAGTCGTCGTAGTGGTTACGCAGTTCTTGCTGGTTGAACCGACTACTGATTGTCAAGCAGGATGTGCCATGAGACAGAGGTGGGTCATGACAGTCAGCGTAGTGGTTACGCAGATCTTGCTGGTTGAACCGACTACTGATTGTCAAGGGAATGTGCCATGAGATAGAGGTGCATTCTGATAGTCAATATAGTGGTTGCACAGTTTGGGCTGTTTGAAAGACTACCGTATTTTCGGGTGTATAGGTCGCATTTCATTCTGAAATTTTCGTCGGTGCGACTTATAAACGGAATAAATGCGGGTTGCGGCAGCTGCTCCCGAAAAGGTGTTTGTGTGCTGGTATGGATGTGCAGCGCGATGCCTAACCGTAGCCGACCACTACCGCGTCCCTTATAGTCCATATGTCACTTTGGTATGTTTAACCCCGAAGCTTACAATTTTTAGATTGGAAAATACCGGTGCGCGCTGTCTCTTAAGCGAGTGGATAACTGTCTCCAACATACTGTTATCTTGTGCATCCGGCAGCTAAAATGAGTGCACGCCATTTTCATAATGCAGTACGATGATTTTTTCCAGCGCTAGCTGCGGTGTGTATAAAGAGTGGTTCGCCCAGTTAGATAGGAGTCAGCAACTACCGTGCATGGCCTCTGGTATAGCCAGTAGGGAGCGCATGCATGGTGACACCAGACAAACTTCAGTGTTTGGCCATACAGTGCTGCTATTACGCCGCGTCGCTAACATAGCGTGCACACATTTTAGCCGATGATGACGAGCGCCAGACGCTCAAAATAAGGGTATGATGGCTGCAGTTTTCCATTCGTGCATTTTATTTACTTTTGACTGCGCCTTTGAGTGCCTTCCATATGTATATCAATAAGCATTTTCAAAAGTCCTATCTAGTTTTTAGACTGTATATCAGCTGCCACAATTGTCGGCGCAATTTTTTTACAGGTGATCCTCAACGACCCCAGTGGACAGGTGCGTCTTGTACACCGGTGCGGCTTATGTACATTTTTTGGATAAACAGCCATCTGAAGGTGGATACGACTTATACACCACAAAATACGGTACTGATTGTCAAGGGGGATGTGCCATGAGATAGAGGTGCTTTTGAGAGTCATTGTAGTGGTGACACAGTTCTCGCTGGTTGAACCGACTACTGATTGTCAAGCAGGATATGCCATGAGAAAGAGGTGCATACTTAGAGTCATCGTAGTGGTTGCACAGTTCTCGCTGGTTGAACCGACTACTGATTGTCAAGCAGGATATGCCATGAGAAAGAGGTGCATACTTAGAGTCATTGTAGTGGTGACACAGTTCTCGCTGGTTGAACCGACTACTGATTGTCAAGCAGGATATGCCATGAGAAAGAGGTGCATACGAGTCATCGTAGTGGTTGCACAGTTCTCGCTGGTTGAACCGACTACTCGTACGGGAAGTGACATGATTGTTTTCAGACAGTGACATTGCTTTTCTGCTTCAAACATACATAGTTCACTCCTGTTGGGCACAGGCTTCTTTCTTCCGTCTGGAAGAAGCATTTTTTTTAGTTGGATTTTCTCTATGGCAAGCCTATTCCATTCTGGTGGGCGGATTTCCATTGAGCGGGTAGTTCGGGGGTCAATAATTTCTGGAAGAATGCAGTCTCTGTAGAATATAATAAGACTCCGCTTCATTTTGTTCCTCCAGAACTCATCATCTCGCAGCAGCTGCTGCACATGAATTCCTTTTGTGGTGTACACAACAAAGTCACAGTACGACCTCCCATAATGTGAATAATGTGAAGGTGGCCCTGAATTTGATAAAAGTATTGGTGAGACTGCGGAAGCGTAGGAGCAGTACTGCTATCTGTTTTCGCACAGATCTTTCCAGCGGCTTCCAGTGGGTACTGGTCTTTTGTTGTGTACAGACATTTGACCTCCACAATACCATCAGTACCAACCAGACCATCAGGTGAAGCAGCCAAAAAGCCATGCTCTATATTGTTACGTAGCCGTTGGCTCGTAACCGAAAGGCTTTAATGGGGGGTGACGTGGACGGCACCGGAGAACAAGCCAAGAGCACCCAGAGAAGGCCGGAACCGATCTTCTTCTTCTTTCACTCGGCGGTGCACGCGACTTGCGAAGAGCAGCCGCCTAGTGGCTGCTTGTGGAAACGTGGCATTACCCCCCTCCCTGAAAAAAAACATCGACCCGATGCATGCGCAAGAAAAGAAGGTAATAAAAGCAGTTCACAAGAACATGGCAGAAAATAAGCAGTTCGTAAGCTAGCGGTGCTCGCGCGAAAAGTACGGCTTCATTCGCACGACGTGGACGACTTCGGGCTTCTGCTGGCGGCGATGAGAAGTAGAAGAGCCGGCTGGAAGAAGTTCATATGTGACGTCACTGAGCTGACGGACCACTCTGTAGGGACCGAAGTACTGCTTTAGCAGTTTCTCGGAAAGCCCTCGGCGTCAAATCGGAGTCCACACCCACACCATGTCGTCCGGTTCGAATGTCACTTCTCGGTGGCGGTGATTGTAACGCCGAGCGTCTCGGCCTTGCTGGTTCCGGATGCGCAGTCGCGCAAGCTGTCGCGCTTCTTCGGCGCGCTGAGTAAATTCCTCGGTACCAGCTTCGGGGTCATGACCGTTAAGGGGCAACATGGCCTCTAGCATGGTGGACACCTCGCGGCCATACAACAGAGAGAAGGGCGTCATGCGCGTGGTCTCTTGTTGTGCCGTATTGTACGCGAATGTGACGTACGGTAGGATGTCATCCCAAGACCGATGTTCAACGTCCACGTACATAGACAGCATGTCGGCGAGAGTTTTGTTGAGACGTTCGGTCAGGCCATTCGTCTGTGGATGGTAGGCGGTGGATTTACGGTGGGTAGTGCCACTCAGCTGCATGACGGATTCCAGCAGCTTGGCCGTGAAAGCTGTGCCTCGGTCCGTTATGACAACTGACGGGGCGCCGTGCCTGAGGACGATGCGCTCGACGAAAAATTTCGCTGCTTCGGCTGCCGTGCCTCGTGCGAGGGCCTTTGTTTCAGCATAGCGCGTGAGGTAATCGGTAGCGACTATTATCCACCGGTTGCCCGAGGAGGAAGTTGGAAAAGGGCCCAACAAGTCCATGCCAACCTGCTCGAATGGAAGTCTGGGCACTTGGACAGGCTGCAGTAAACCAGCTGGCCTTACAGACGGTATTTTCCGTCGCTGGCAATCGTGGCACGTTCGTACATAGTGGCGCACTGCCGCCGCAAGTTTGGGCCAGTAAAAACTCTTTTGAATGCGAGCCAAAGTTCGAGCATAGCCGAGATGACCGGCGGTGGGCTCATCATGACATGCCTGCAAGACTTCGTCGCGGAGAGTGTCTGGCACGACGAGGAGATAATCCCTTCCCGTGGGAGAAAAGTTGATCTTGTAGAGCACGTCGTTTAGGAGACAAAACGAGGAGTGCGTTCTGGCGAAGGGACGGGGTACTTCCGTAGTACGCGCTTTCAGGAAGTCGATGAGTGCAGCGAGTACCGGGTCCTCACGTTGGCGCTGCGAAACAGTGACTGTGTCGACAGTTGCGATAAGAGGGAAGTCGGGCTCTTCGTCTTCGTTCGCCGACTGGATAGGCGAACGGGACAAGCAGTCGGCGTCGTTGTGCTGGCGTCCGGACTTATACACGATGGTCATGTCGAACTCTTGTAGACGTAAACTCCAACGTGCAAGGCGTCCGGAGGGATCGCGCAAGTTCGTCAACCAGCAAAGAGAATGATGGTCGCTCACGACCTGGAAGCGGCGGCCATAAAGATACGGGCGAAATTTCATCACTGCCCAGACAACAGCGAGGCACTCTTTCTCGGTGGTGGAATAATTGGTTTCAGCGCGAGACAAAGTCCGGCTAGCGTACGCGATGACTCGCTCAGCGCCATCCTGCCACTGTACGAGCACAGCGCCGAGGCCTACGTTGCTTGCATCCGTGTGAACCAGGGTCTCGGCATGGGCATCGAAGTGGGCAAGCACAGGCGTTGTTTGCAAGCGGTGCCGTAATTCATCGAATGCCTTTTGCTGTTCGTCTGTCCAGGCGAAGGTGACATCATCTCGGGTGAGACGCGTCAACGGGGCAGCAATTCGTGAAAAGTTTGCAATGAATCGGCGGTAATAGGCGCAGAGTCCCAAAAAACGCCGGACTGTCTTCTTGTCGGATGGAGTAGGGAAGTTGGCGACGGCTGCAGTTTTGGCGGGATCGGGCTGAACACCTCGACGGCTGACGACGTGGCCCAGGAACAGGAGCTCTTCGTAGCCGAAGTGGCACTTTTCAGGTTTTAACGTGAGGCCGGCAGACCTTATAGCCCGTAGCACGGTGGAAAGGCGTTGGAGGTGTTCCTCGAACGTTGGGGAAAACACAATAACGTCGTCCAGATAGACTAAACAAGTTTGCCATTTAAGGCCGGATAAGACTGCGTCCATCATTCGCTGGAATGTCGCTGGAGCGGAGCACAATCCAAACGGTAGGACCTTGAACTCGTAAAGTCCATCCGGCGTGACAAACGCAGTCTTCTCACGGTCCCGTTCGTCTACTTCGATCTGCCAATAACCGCTTTTGAGATCGAGCGAGGAGAAGTAGCGCGCATGGCGCAGCCGGTCCAAGGAGTCATCAATGCGGGGTAGCGGGTAGACGTCTTTTTTTGTGACCTGGTTGAGTTTGCGGTAGTCAACACCGAATCTCAGACTGCCGTCTTTCTTCTTAACCAAGACGACAGGTGAAGCCCAGGGGCTCCTCGATGGCTGTATGACACCGTCATTCAGCATTTCGTCTACCTGCTGAGCGATGACTTCGCGTTCCCGCGGTGACACTCGGTACGGGTTCTGTCGGACTGGTCGGATACGTTCGTCGGTTATTATGCGGTGCTTGGTGAGGGGCGTCTGCTTGACCGCGGAGGCAGACGAGAAACAGTCTTGAAACTGACAGAGCAGCCCGACAAGTCGATCCTTCTCGGTAGGTGATAGAGCGGGGTTCACATCGAGGGCGAATTGGGCCGTTCGGCAGGCAGATGTTCCGGTCTGGAGTGCGATGCAATCAGAAGTTTCGGCGATATCTTCCAAGTAGGCGACCGTGGTCCCTTTAGCGATGCGTTGTCGCTCATTGCCGAAGTTGGTAAGGAGTACATCCGCGAGGCCGTTGGTAGGATGGACGATACCGCGGGCAACACAGACGCCGTGATGGAGCAGCAGCTCAGTGTTCTGCTCGGCCACCCCTGCAGCACTGGACTGGTCATCGCACCTGACGGTAACGAGAGTACATGAGCGTGGCGGCACGGTTACATCCGCGTCAAGGATGCGCAAAGGTGCGTGGCGTCGTTCGGCGTCTGCGGAAGTCGGTGCAGGCGGTGAAAACGTGACCAAACGGCGAGGAACGTTAATGACGGCACCATGCTGTCGTAAAAAGTCAAGGCCGAGGATGAGGTCCTTGCAACAGTTGGGCAGAATAACGAAAACCGCAACAAACACGGAGTCGGCAATGGTGACTCGTGCAGTGCAACGCCCTAAAGGTGTCATAAGGTGGCCACCAGCAGTACGAATTTGGGGTCCAGGCCATTCAGTCCTAACTTTTGCGAGTCGATCCGCGAAATTCTTGCTGATTATTGAGAAGTCTGCTCCTGTATCTACTAAAGCGGTCACTGGGTGCCCGTCAACAAGCACGGGAAGGTCGGCGCTAGGTGTGTCATCGGTATGAGGGAAGCTCGGAGTCACGGAATCACGCTGCGGCGGCATCGCTGTCACGGAATCACGCTGCGTCGTCACGGGGGGGTCTTCGGGACGTCGGTTTCGTTTTTCAGCAACCTGCCCCCCTGAGGTCGCCGCCTTCAGTTTCCCCGGCGTGGGCTTGGCGACCGCCCCCTCATCGTGTCGCTGAAAGTACGACGGCTAGGTGACGAGTAGCGGACGGGAGAAGGTGACCGTTGGCGGCCGTTCGGTGAAGTCTGCTGGGCAGCAAGGTATTCCTCGATTTCCCGAGGTCGCTCACCGAACCGTGGGCGCGGGGCGTGGCGTGAAAATCCCTGAAGTCCGAGTTCACGGAAGGGGCAGCGCCGATACAGGTGGCCGGCTTCCCCGCAGTGGAAGCAGAGCGGCCGCTGACGAGGAGTGCGCCAGATGTCGGCCTTCCGGACCGGTGGTTGCATGGCGAGTCCCTGCTGCGGTGGCCGCTGGTAGGAGGGTGGCGGCAGAACGGACGGCGGCTGCGAGTCGAACGGGATAGGCTGCGCGGGAGGCACCGCGGGCTGACGGACAGCTGCTGCATAACTCAGAGGGCGTGGCTCGGGCAGCAACTGAGGCGGTGCAAACGCTTGCCGGATCTCCTCGCGCACGACTTCAGTGAGGGCAGCGGCTGTGGGATCAGGCGAGATGATGTGGAGTTTCCGGAGCTCCTCGCGAACTACGTCTCGGATCAACTCTCGCAAAAAGGAATGTTCACTGGCGCTGCACGAAGCGGCCACTGAGCTGAAGGGCTGAACGCACGCAGACTCGTTTCGTCGGGAACGTTGCTGCAGGGCTCGCTCGATGAGGGTTGCTTCGCTGATGAAGTCGGCAACGGTCTGGGGGGAATTCCGCACCAAACCAGCGAAAAGATGTTCTTTTACGCCCTGCATCAGGTGGCGCAACTTCGCGGCCTCCGTCATGTCGGGATCAGCCCGCCGACAAAGACGGGTCACGTCCTCGGCAAACATGGCGACGCTCTCGTTGGGCTTTTGGATACGGGCTTCCAGGAGGCGGCGCGCTCGGTCGCGGCGGTCGGGGCTGGAAAACGTATCGCGCAGCTGCTGGCGGAAGGCATCCCAGCTTTGAAGACCGGTCTCCCGGTTCTCGTACCAGGTTTTGGCGCCGTCTTCCAGCGCGAAGTATACGTTGCGCAGCTTCATGGCAGAACTCCACTGATTAAAGTTGGCCACACGTTCAAACTGTTCAAGCCAGTCGTCGACGTCTTCAGCAGGAGCGCCATGGAAACTCGCCGGTAGACGGGGCTGCTGGAGGGTTAGATGAGGGGAACTCGCCTGCGCCATGGGATGAAGCTGAACGGGGCGGCGGTCGGGAAGGAGACCGAACTCTGGGGAGAGGCCGTGAACGCGGCGGCTGCTGCGATGAACGGGCGTAGACACCAACGGGAGTCGGTCGGGACTCGCTGAACCGCTGCGAGAAGAGGTCCGGGACATGGGATCTTGAATGCACCTCCACCAGTGTTACGTAGCCGTTGGCTCGTAACCGAAAGGCTTTAATGGGGGGTGACGTGGACGGCACCGGAGAACAAGCCAAGAGCACCCAGAGAAGGCCGGAACCGATCTTCTTCTTCTTTCACTCGGCGGTGCACGCGACTTGCGAAGAGCAGCCGCCTAGTGGCTGCTTGTGGAAACGTGGCAATATCTACAAAAAGCCCGCACTGCTGCACCTAAGTTTACTTCAAAGCTTCATACAAGCTCAGAGCTTCTTTCTCATGGTGCCTTCCATGTTCCAGAGCTGCTGTAGTGAAGCTCTTTCTGTGCACAAGGCTTTTGACAAGTACGTCACATGGAGTAGAGTCCTTCCGTGTACAAACGGAATGGAAGTATGATGGTGTAAGGCGATGCTGCCTCTCAGCATGCCAGGCTGGATTGTCAGCCTGACCTCCTGTTGCGTTTTCAATTTCCTTCGGCTGCTTACGATCTACCTGCAAACACCGAAGCATTTCTCTAGTCTTTTGAGAGAACTGTTCAGGTGGCATATCTGGCTGTTAACAGTTAGGCCCATAGTGACGAAAAGATTCGCAGGCCATAGGATCTTTGCGTCTATGCTTCTACTGACCACAGTCATCAAAGAGCCGTTTCCTCTGCAGCCTCTTATGCACTCGTTCGTCATTTTTTTTTGCTACATACTTTTTCAGGGCAGGTGCTGGACTCTTGTTAGTTGCAGCTCCAGCAGCACCTTGGCACCGATGCTCATAACAGCCTTTTTGCACCGGTTGATCTGTTTGCCACCTGAAAACTTGGCAGCAAGAGACATGTAGTTCTCTGCAAGGTTGCTTGTATCCCCTGCCACCAGGCGGGCAGCCTTGCAAGCAATAATATTTGCTGCAGTCATTATCTTGACTTTCAGTATTCGAGGAATGCACCCCCAGGAGTTTTCACTCTTCGTTCCTCACAAAAATACCTTTTGCATTTCTCATGGCAGCCAAATACATGACTTGGCCCATTTAAGAGATCAGCAGTCAGATCTTGTGCGCTGCGCTTTATCAGCTCTTTCCTCTCCTCTGAGGAGCCCTGAAACTCCCGCAGGGTGCGAGCATAGTGGCTGATTGCTTTGCGGGCACCATGTTTGATGCGCTTTATTCTAGGGCCACTTAGGATGCTGGCACTCCCTTTGCACTCTTTCACAAACCATAGAGGCGAGTGGTATAACATTTGACTGCATGAGTGGCAAACTCTCTCTTCTTTATGAAATGACCGTAGTCTACCTTCGTGCTGATTTGATGGTAGAAAGATGAATCACCATCCCCTATGAAGGTACGGTATTCCAGCCCATGAATCTCTGTACTCATTTTGAACCCTTCCACAATAATATCAGCCTCCATAGCACCAGAGCTTGCACTCCAGTTTTTGTAGCACGCATGCTCTTGCGCCTGCTTCTGTTCTCTTGTGTGGTACTCACAGATACTGCAGAGTTTGTTCCTCACACCCAGGTAAAGTAGCTTCTGCGTGAGTGCTCCAATGAATACCGCAACTCCAGAATTTGCTGAATACCTGTGGCCATGGCTTCTGTGTGACCAGCCGCCGTCAACCACCACCGTGATGTGTGGAGGGGTGCGGTCCTCACAGAACTCCCCTGCTTCAGCCGCCAACCTTCACTCCTCTTGGCCAGCTTTGAGCATATGCTCTATGAGCACATGCTTCCAATGCTGAAAAAGATAATGGTTGTTCCACATGAGTACAGAAATTACTACCCACAACGAATCACAACACAAAAACATGGGTATGAGCGCATGCTGGTTGGTTCTTCATGCTTTTGAAGTGCAAAAGATAAGAACAATGAGAGAGGCTGAAAAGGGAGGGTGTGATGCATAGCTGCAAGCCCTGAGCTTCCTGACCACCCATTTTGCATGTGGTGGACTTCCACAAAGACCAATCCGTGTGTGTTGTCCCTGTGGACAATGACGGTGTGTGCAGTTTTGCTTTGTCGCTCGCAATATGCCGCTGCATAGGTGCTTAAACTTTATGCACACCGTGATGTCACAGTCATGTCTGTGGACACCTATGTACTCACAGTTATGAGGTAAGATATGAAATAACAGTGCACAAAAGACAGAAAAACGAATAGTGTTCTTGCTGTGCTTCCTGCTAGCATGACACACAAGCTTGGGTTTAACTTTTTCCAATCCTCTCCACAAGATCAGGCTTAGTTTTATTTGTTGCTATTTGAAAAAAAGCCACAATTACTACACTGCTTCCTGGTATTAGTTTCCAAGAACACTGCCAGTGAGCAAATACACAACAACATCTGCACCTTTTGCAAGATAAGTGGACAGCTAGTACGACACGCAAAGCTACCTAGCCAAGTGTGCACAGAATACTAAGCATAATACGTCCCTGTCTTTTTTTTGCGCTTCATGCTTCGCCATTATGAACATACTAAGCATGTTTTGCCCCTTGACGTGGCCAATCCCCATATGTTGGTGCTTGCAAATCATGCAAATGCACGAGAGCAGATACCAAAACCAATACTCTGAAATACAAGAAAAATATTGCAATGGTATGTACACCGTCCTACCTTTCTAACACAGTCCTCCCGGCGCATAAATGCTCCTTTGCTTATGACTGGTACCTGCATAACTGACATCACCTCCTCAGGTGAGAATGGCCACACCCTATACTCATAAATGCCCAGACAGCAGCATCATTGATGCCAAGCTCAAGGTAGTTTCCGAGGGATGCTGGTTCCGGAACCGGGTCGGTGGTGACCTTTCTGACCTCATTACAGCCCCTGCATTGAAAGATCAGCTCAGACCACCGCCCTATTTTTCGCTCCTTTTGAAATACAAAGCGGCCCTCTTTCGACTGAGGGCAACTATGAGTGTCAAGATGCCGTATGGCAGCTATGAAGTGTGTCAGTGACACCACCCTCCTCCCCGAATAGCCTTAGGCTGTGGCGTCTCCACTGCATCTGTGTCCCTTTCAAAGGAAAGGTCTGGTAAGGGTTCGTCACCGCCGAGTCCCAGACCATTCCAATAGTCAGGTCCTCCAGCATCTGTAAGGCCCACATTGGGTTCCACACGTGGAGGAGTAGACATTTCTGCACCTCTGCTGCTTTCTGGCATGGTTTCTTTCTGCCTGAAATATGTGGTGAAATTAAGAACAGAATCATTGTAAATAAGTCCATCATTGTAAAATAAAGCTTCAATATACAGCAGACAATGCTCTCCATACGAAATTGTGATGTATCCAACAGACAATGGTAGCAATTTGGTTGCGTCATGATGAAGCAATAAAACCATAAATGGTTGCTCATGCTCAGAAGTCTGCAGTCTCATCGACTGCAGAATAAGCATGTCTGGCCGTTTATCAGAAATACTGCAGAAGATGTGCACTGAAGCTGCTTCACACAAGTCCTTGCTGTGTGCTATACTAGTGCACGCAGCCTCCAAGAAATAGCTACATTTCAGTTTACATTTTCATTGTTTTTATAATTTCAGTTATGTTGAATACATGATTGTGCGCTAAAATGCGTTACAACTGGCAATACTAAAAGCATATTATGTAATACAACCACAATGCGTAATGTGAAACATGAACTACTAAGAGGAGTATACATGCTTTTCATTGCCTTTTTTTATTTTCCTGCAGTAAATGTTTCAACAAGAACAGTTATAGTACACCATATCTAATAATCTTGATTTTTATTTTGTAGTCCTGCATTGTGGAATGGAAATGATGTTTTTGCCTGACAGCCTAGGTGCCTCACATGCCTGCACAGGATCACAGGACTACATTAGTGCAGCCTGGTGATAACTTTATACCGTGACTGCCAAGAGTGGGCTGTTTGAAGTTTGCTTCAGGCTTTTAATACAGGTTCCTAATTTGATTGGTATGATTTGAATGATTGAAGTCTTTATTCAGACAAGTTTAGTGTGAGGTGACAGGACAAAAAGCAATTCACTTTTGCCTGACGAGTCCCTGTCACTCATTACACTGCTAACACTTCCTGTTTTCTAGAACCACGCACAACAAACAGTCAAGGCAGACCGACGTCTTGATAACATGGTTGGCATGGTTCTCACTGTGTCAAAGGAAGTACACTGGATAGTGCACAGAGCACAGTTTTCATCTGGGGCACTTGAACATCCATCACTTTCATCACAAGTTTTGCTCTCTGGCCCCTTTTTCAACACTACAGACAATAAAAAATGAGAAGGTGGGCTTCTTCGACATCCCTAAATTGTACTTCACAATTTATTCTTGCAGCGAAGTAGGAGAACAAAAATTTACTTGCAGTGAATGCGACACAGAAGCATGCACTGACTAGCGCATTTATCTAGCCAGAGTTATGCAGTGAATTTCACGAGCACAATTATATTTCTTTGAAAGCACCGGCCTCCTAGCATGAAACTAGAAGATAATCAGCATCATAGGCGCGTGCTAGGTGCGTGAATGAAGAAAATTGAACCTCCTCAGCAAAACATTTCAAGTGCTAAGAACTACAGTTTTTCACCGGTACTAAGGTATCTGCAGTAGCTACGGCTCGCAGTGCGCTTCTACGATTTTTCATCACGCTTTGCCCCTTTCTCATTATAATCTACACATAAGCTGCCAAATGCCACTCGCATAGAAAGTTGTCCATCCCCCATAACGCAAACTGCCGCTTCCACGCACTGCGAGCTCCTAACGAGCTCAGGAGGAATGCAAAACGCAAACGCGAAATATTTTGTTCAATGCAGAATCAGCAGGTGATTTTATCGCCCTGGATAAGCTGGAGCAGAGTTTTTAGAAATGCCAACAGTTTATAGACTTACTTAAGAGCGGAGTGAAGAAAAAAGTTCTATCTGCCACATCTGGGATCCAACCCGCGACGTGCGCATGCTCAGGACGAGAGTCGTCATATACATAAAATATCCCTCAATTCCCTCTGTGACTTTTAAAACTCATCGCTTATGTCTAAACACAAGCCCCTCAACTCTCCAATTTAGAGCCACTTCTACAGGCCTTCAGCTAAGGAACAAGGAATTATGCAGCAGATTTCTGCTCTCGCCTTACGAAATGTCACAGTGCCGTGACACTAGTAATCTTGCACACGCGTTCATGAAAAACCGCACTCCATAACACACACTACGAGGCAGCTCACGCACGCGACACAGGTACAGTTGGAATTTCAATGAACATACTAATAACGAAATTGCGGTCCGAATGGCTCACCTGCGTTTGGCCCTGACATCAGCCATGCGCGTACGAAGCTTTGTCATTGTCGACCTTTTGCTCTGAAGGTATTTCCGCCGATTCCCCATTTGACACTTCTACACACAAAAAAAAAAACTGGCAAGGTAAAGTGATAAAAAACGGCGCTGCACACAAATACAAAAGCACAGAAAAAAAACACCAACAAGCAAAACAGCACGATACGCCGATGACAGCCTGCTGAGCAGCCGAAGAAACGACCGAAAGGCAGGGCAGGCTTCAGCGAAGTCAGTCGTCCGTACCGGAGCGAGAGTTGCGGGCGTCACACACACAGTGGAGGCGCTGCGCACACGTTTCAGTAAACCCCAATAGTTACTGTCTCGTACGTGTTGCTTCAAAATGTTTGACAGCGCCACGGTCGTTGACCGGCGGAACTCCATTGTTGAGTGAAAACGCCCGCGAGATTCAAATGCAGCAGCCCCGTCGACCAACAAAGGGGCGAGTGCGAGCTAACATGAGTCGTTTATCATACCCAAATTTGCATCACTGGTAGTATTAAGACCAGCGACTTCAGTTCCTGTGAAAAAAGCCTGGAATATAACAGTGATCTTTCGCGCTAGATGTATTTTGCGGAGGTTACGGCGCACAAAAAATGCCGCAATTGAATGGCGCAGTACTACCGTTCAGTTTGTCATAGCGAAATCCCGCCTTGAGAGCATCTGGAATATTTCCTAAATATTTCGTGTGCCGAATTTGTTCCCTATACGACGTTTACTTTCTTCTAAAATTCAGATAAAAAAAGCACAATTTCTAGGTTGCGACCAACTTTAAACAATGAAAACTAAAAAATTATGACATGTAGCTCAATGAAATTTTAAAGAATTAACAAAATAGGTATTATCTACAATCCTGCTAATTATGTTTGTGATATATGAATTGGACCAGGAGTTGTTAATGCGTCGTTTGCTTACACTTCACACTTAATTATGGCACCACTTCTAAATAACTACCCAATATAGCTCAATAACTCACTTGTAAGCATCTCGAGTTACACTTCATCTAAAAGCTGCAGAAGCAGTTTTCTTTTCGGAGCAGTAGTTTTCGTAAAAATCCGGACAAACGCAGGCAAGCCGAGCAAAAATATTGTTTTATGCCCGTCGCTCTTTTGCTCAATGCTATCAAACTAACGTGAATAGCTTTTAGCGACACATACCACCGCAAAGAAGTTACAATTATTTTACAATGCGCTCAATATCATTTTTCTCGCGCCAACGGATGAGCCACACCGCTCACACAAACATGATGAAAAACGGCTGCTGACCGCCGCTAGCCTAGTACCGCCGCCTAAACGTAATGCGCGAGCCGCGCGCGAACGGACCGTCGAGTGAATCGGCCTTAACCGATAGCGTCACCCTATTCTAAAATATACATTGTGACAACATCGAGCAGGTCGGGAAAGGGGAGCGCCGAGAGAAAACAGGCCTGTTTTTCATGACCGGTTAATCCGATTAAGCCTTAGTTCTTCCCCATTGATGTGCCTACCTCTGCAAATTCACGCTAGCAGGTTCAAAGGAGTCGGTAAAGGGGGATAATCGCTGTAGGGGGAAATCATTCGACCCCACTGGCTGATGGGTCTCCTTTGAGGAGCATTTGCAGCTTCTTTCTTGAGTTGTACGCATGGGCCAGACTTGTTCTAACCTGATACAGGAAAATTTCTCCGAAGTGCACGTGTGTCGGAAACTTGAGGTCTTTATTCTAATTGGCGGTTACAGAATGTGTCCAGGTACTAAATTCCGGAGTTCTTGGGTCTCACTCAATAATACTCAATTTCCGAGAACTACACATCCTCGGACTGCTGAGCCGTACCCCACAGAGCAGGGTGACCGGACTGGAAAGGGCGATTATGCCAACAAAGCCTGTTTTCTTTCGGCGCGCCCCTTCCCTAAGTGCTTCCTGACGTCGCAGTAGAGACTTTACAATAGGGTGACTCTATCTGTTAGGGGAATAGCGTGGAGCTGCGGGGCAGGACAATAACCGAAGTGGGGGATAATTTCTTGCTCCAGCGGCGGCCAGAAGAAAGAGAGAGGTTAGCCAGAAGTACAGAGAAGAGCGACAACGATAAAGGATAGGGAATGGTTGATACAGTATTTACAGTGAAATCTGCTTTGAGGGCGGAAATCGGGCGGAGTTCTGAAAAGTATCTATTGTCATAAAAATTCCTGTCTTTCGTGCATGCTTCTTGCTTTCTGTCCCAGTCGCGGTAAAGGGCTTGAGCTCCGTTCAATCATTGCTTCTAAGGTGCTATATACCCTACCTCCCTGCAGTCGCGAACAAACGGCGAAATGCAGCTGTGTGAAGTAGTCTTCAGTGCTGCACCCAATTTCTGCCCTTAGACCGATCCGTGCCGCCGTGGTCAAGGGGTGTTTTCCGAGCAGAAAAGACAGCGCTTCTCCTCGGTTCTGCATTTTTTTTTAATGGCATCCTAAAGGCTCGTGGCGAAAGCCATTTCCTTTATAAACGCCGCCGCCCCCAAGCTGATGGGTCTACAAGTAGTGATCAAGTTCGGCCAGTTGGTTTTAAATCACGAATTTGCTTTTCAAATCATCTGATCCCTCAAGGCCGTACATGACTCGCGCTTTGCGCTGCTACCATCTCACTTCGCGCCCCGGGCAAAGCAGACAGAAAACTCCAGATATTGCCGTTGACGGCGCATAGCACATGAGCGCGAGGCCTAATCCGCGAGGCATACCCTACAGAGGGACATATGAGCTCGCTCACAGTGTACTGCGCGAAAGATTGTTGTCTGTAGATTGGTCACGCGGAGTCTAGACGAAACCAGAAGTACAGGCTGTTTGTGAAGGAACTTGCAGGGGCCACTTTCCGTAGCATTCCCTTTTCGCTTGGGCAAATCTGTTGTGGCCGGGACAGCCACAATACCATACGACTGGAAAAAGGCGAATTCAAGAAGCACGCTTAAATGAACTGCCTAATTCTGCGCTTGTCAATTTCGAGGCATTACTTGCATTTACCTGTTAACATTTATTATATTAAAACGACACCATTTCTTTTTATGAAGAAGTCCGTTGAATGTTCATTGTTTGCTTACGCCCGGCGTGCGGTCAGAAATTGTTAAAGAAATGAACCTGAATTTTCAGGCAGGTTTCTTTCGTGCGGCTAACTAGGCAGTTAGTCATGTTTAAAGTTTCAAGCAGTTGACTTTACAGATTTATGTCCGGCAGCATTTCATGCCCGAGATTAATGTTTAAATTTACATGCGCGAACTTCCTTCGCTATGTTTGCTAGATTTTAAACAGCTCAGATTAGACATTTCCTGGCGGCCATGAGCTGCCGCCGATAAAAGCACTTGAAAGCAAAATTATAAATGGTGTTGAATTATGCCCGTTTCGCATACTGAGCACAGTCGGTGATGTCGCGTTGCGATCTTCAACCAGTGCTTTCAAATGCAACGCATACCCAGCGAGTTCGGTCGAAGCGACACGCAGTGTCGCTTGGTGTTTGCTTAGGCGAACCTTGATTAAACTTGACAGTACTGAAATACAAAATGTGTTGATGTTGTTGTAATGGGAGTGCTTTTAGAAACAAGCCAATGTTTCTTTTCGATTTAAAATAGACCGTTTTTCTTCCGCCCCAGCCACTCGTCGCACGCCGTCTCCGCGCTGCCCACAGGTTAGTCGCAGGGCGAGCACACCGAAGATATTCTCAGCGTCGGAAGCAGCATGTGGGAGGGGCCTTAACGTTGAATCAATTTCTTCCCCCATACAGTATATTCCAGGAACGACATTATAAAAAGAAGGGAGAAGACTTTAGCAGGGAGAGAAATCCTGCCAATCCAGACCCCCCCTCCCCCCTCCAAACACACAAACAAACTTCTAGCCTTCCTAAGCCTTCCAGTGACTTGCCCTTTACTGCCTCTCTCTCTTTCCTCTTGTAAACCCTCATCTCCTACCGCCACGCATTAGCTTTGTTCGCTCTACCAGCGAAGCGTAGTTCACCCTCTCTCCACCAGGGTGGTACCCACAAGGAAGACGCTGCAGGCGGCGTTGATTGCAAGGGTTTCGTGGCTACGTAGCCAATCAGGAACTAGATTTTCGAATTCCAAACATCGTCATCAGGAAAAGCGCTCCAGAAGCAGAGAGCGATCCAATCACCTGACACACACGTCACCTACTTCAGTGACGACACTGGTTGGCGCCGCTTCGTATCTATGCAAGAACAGGTGTTAAAGTTTTCTTGAGATAGCCCGGCAGTGACCCCAACAGGAGCAGACCTTGTGCACACCGTCTTCGTGCCTGGTGTCGTTACCTGTTGCCACAAGCGTTTCGGAGAAAGTGGACAAGACGCCTTTCGGGTATAGGTAAGACATTCGTTCTCTTTACTGTCTAGACTCCGTTTTTGGTGTTTATCTAGCGTTAAGCTGTGAAGTGTCATCTACTGTCATGCTGTCATCTCCGGTCTGTATGGTGTAAGCTTTTTCTTGCCTCATGTTTAGTGCAAAATCCCGAAGGTGCGTACAAATTTTACCGTCTTATTCTAGTAAACTAATTCTGGTGACGATTTTCAACTGTTTACGCCATTTTAAGTGTAAGCAATTTGTTCGCGCTGACTGGCACAGATGCCCTTATTTTTCATTTTGTTCGCGAGAACCTAGAAGCTTGCCCGTTTGGCTGCTTCCCTCTTTCGCACCCGTTGAGTGGACGGCACGTGTTCGGACGGCTTTTCCACGCGTGCTCTTACAGGCTGCACCAGTGCCGCCGTGTATATATCTCTGCCAAATTGTTACCCTCTTTAAATTCGCCACCTGGTATTGTAGCTTAATGCCTGCTCGTGTGCATCCGTGCTGCCTCTGAACACTCTGCATAGCCGCCTAAGCGAAAAGGTTCCCTCTTGAGTCCCGCTTCTTTTGTCCCGGAATTTATAGGTTTACTCTGTGCCGTCTATCCATGGAACGCATGTTTGCCTTCAATGTTTCAAAACCGCCATGGGAGCCTTGTTTTCTCTTCTTGACGCGTCTAGTAGATAACAGCAAGAAAAACTTCTTAAATGTATTCTTTAGCGTGAAAACCCATAAGTTAGAAATGCCACTAAGGACCATTGTCTCTGAAGCTGGAACATGGCAGCATTCTGTCGCAGGTTTTTTGCAACGACAACTTAAGCTTTTACCTGTGGAAGATCCGTTTCTGGTCAAGAACTCTAACCAGGTTTTAGAATTATTCTCCCATAATCATGACAAGGGCCGCCAAGCCTTCTCAGTTGACATTAAAGACCTTTTTTATTCTTTACCTCACAAGCTAATCCTTGAATGCGTTGAGCACTCTATTGACAAATTTGGCTGCATTGCCTTCCAGTACGCTGCTGGAGTTCCAGTCCGAGGTTTTTTAGAGCTTTTAACATTTTATTTACAGTCAACCTACCTCCAGTTTGAAGGGACACCGCACCTGCAGAAGCAGGGTGTATGCATCGGGTCTTGCATTGCCCCAGCCCTTAGTGACCTTGTACTTGCTCATTTAGACCGTCTTTTAATCTCATCCTTCAAAGACCAAAACGTCCGCAGGGTCTTTAGGTTTGTTGATGATTATTTAGTTGTTGTTGATTGTGACGCGCAGGCAATTGAACGTGCTGCTAGAGAGATATTGGGCACCTTTGGAACAGTGATGAGGCCTCTTGACCTAACCCACGAACTCCCAGTGAACGGCCAAATTAGATTTTTAGATATTAGGCTTCACTTTAAAGATGATGGTGTCTGCTGGGGCTATGATCCGCGCGCCAATAAACCGCTTCTGCCTTTCAACTCTGCGCACTCAAATCTCGTTAAGCGAGCCATCGCCACCTCCTGCTTTAAAAACGCCCTTAGCAAAAGTTGTCCGCATCTCGCCGTAGAAGCGTTCAACCATCAAGCCGACAGGCTGAGCAGTGCCGGGTATCCGCAGCACCTTCTCATTTCGGTTGCTGAAGGCCTACTCAACAAGTTACGCACTGACGTGAGTAAGTGTGACGCCCACGCGCAGCGTAGGCATAAGGTAGCTGTGATGCCTTACATTCACAAGCTGTCACACAATCTGAAAAAGGTAGCGCAGCGGTACGACGTGCAAGTCGTCTTCTCTGCTCCTCACAAGCTGTCAAAGGTGTGCAAGATGACAGATCCCGAGACATCGAAGCAAAATAACTGTGGGAAGAAGCATCGGCGGCCCTTTGTTGAATGCGCAGAAGGCGTGGTATACGAAATTCCTTTAATCTGCGGCAAAACTTATGTTGGCCAAACTGGGAGAGGCGTGAATGACAGGTTGAGGGAACATGCCAAAAATGTAGATAATGCCCTTAAAGGAAAAGATTTTGAAGGACTTCTGGCCGCCCACTGTCTTACGTGTGAAGAATGTTCTCCAGACCTTGCTAGCACCGTGATTAGAAAAAAGAATAATCAACGTGTAACGCGGGAAATCATTGAATCAGAGTTGATTTATAATCGGGGAGAGGCATGTGTTAGCTCCGCTTCTATCACTCTTTCTGATAAAGAGCTGACATATCTGCGCATGCACTGACGATGACGCCGGATTGTACAGAGTGCATATATGTTCGCACGATTCGTTAGAAATAAAAGTTGGAAGTTCAGCGCCGTCCTTGTTGTCTCTTCTTGTCCTTGTCTCTTTGCGCTGCTATTTATTTATTCAAGTCTAGTAGCCTGTTCCGCAAGTGTCGCGAAAGAGGTGCCCATCGTATTCTTTTTGAGCCTACTACAGAAGCCGCAGTCAGCTGCATCGAGACAGTTATACTACTGAACGACAGCTTTGTTTGGCAATGAACAGAAATCGACGGGGTCGGAGCCGGGACATGGGCGCAGCATGTCCCACAAATAGTAGCAGGTCGCACACATGTCTAATACGCTCATCGTCGCACCTCCAGTCTTCGCATGTGGCATTAAGGGGATTAGATATGAACACGGTCGTATGCATGCTGTACCAACATTGTTGTCCAGGAGTGCACCATACCGACGAGAGATAGGACGTTACGTGACGTCCTACCTGTGGTCGGTATGGTTCACTCCTGGACAACAATTTCGGTTGACTAACGTTGCGAATGACCGTAACAATAGCTAGCCTTTTCGTCGCTACGCGCGAGGGTGAAGGTCCGAAGAGGGCGATAAGCGGATTAGACGCGTTTTCCTTTCTTCCGTAGGCAGGCGGTCCTGAGTCCTACGGAGCAGAAGGGGAACGTCAAGTAACGCCTGGTTCGCGGGCGGGTGGTTCGTCATGTGGATCTGCCTTTATCGGTAGTCTCCCCTCCCGGCACCATTTCTTTGAAAATTCCATAAAAATAGCGCGTGGTGCAGGCGATCCAGAATCGGAGGGGGGGGGGGGGGGATATCCAGCATTTCTCCAGAGGGTTAAGCGTTACCCCAGTCTCCAAATACTGTATACAAATCATGTCCTCACAGAAGTCGTTGGTTGTCTGACCCCTCCTCATGAGCATCATTCGCAGAATTGACACCGATTATGCACAATATTTCTTAAGTACAGTCAGTCACTGTGTGTACGTGTGCATCTTATGAAGCCGCTCATTTCAAGTTTTATATACATTAACAGATAGGTTTTTCGAACGTGCAAAATTATGGCTAATATAAACAAAAGTGTCAATTTAATGTTTATAAAACATGCGGTAAATAAATAGCAAAAAGCCCCCCTCCCCCCCCCCCCCAACTCAGAAGAGACGTTCCAGATTCCCTGCTGTGAAGGCCTTATTTTGCGGGCAATAGTTTTGAGCTGCGCTGGTTTCGCCTAGCCGCAGCAGGCAGGGGTGTGTTAACTCTGGGCACACCTTCCACACTACACTAGACCTGTTTAATATTCAGGGATTTTTTTTTTCGGAATGCAACGCAGGCTAGGGTAGAACGGGTAGAAGATTGTGTCATGGTGAGCGGGCTCCTCAGTACTACCGACCCTGAGCCCTCTCCATCTTCTCCCCTTTCATCCCTCGGTAGCCCCAGTCCGAAAAACAGGGCAGAAGTCTGGCACCTTCTCTTCCTGCCTAGCCTCTGCAGCACTGCCATGAAAAGTTGCCCACGAGTATAGACCCTACTCACTACAAGATTTGGCGAATAGCAGGAGTCCTCCTTTAGCTTCTTCATGGCATACCTGTGGCCCCTCATTCCCCATACTTTTCCAAGATTCGAAAGCTGCATAATAGAAGATGATGAGAGGGTAGCACGCCACACTTCTCTAATAGGCATGTCGAAACGGCGCTGACAAATGTCCCCACGCCGCGCCTTAGTGTGGGGGCCATTAACAGATTTTCTGAACAATACCATTGAGCCGCCGCGGTGGCTCAGTGGCTATGGTGCTCGGCTGCTGACCCGAAAGACGCGGGTTCGATCCCGGCCGCGGCGGTTGAATTTCTTTGGAGGAGAAATTCTAGAGGCCCGTGTACTGTGCGATGTCAGTGCACGTTAAAGAACCCCAGGTGGTCGAAATTTCCGGAGTCCTCCACTACGGCGTCTCTCATGGCCTTAGCCGCTTTGGGACGTTAAACCTCATAAACCAACCAACCAACAATACCATTGCCTCCCTCGTGCGGGCGCGATGCGACCACTGTCTTGTACTGCGCCATGACTGCCTGCATAGGCGCACCGCGCGAATGACGTTACGTTTATTTATTTTCTCGCAATTCGTCACGTTGACACTGTTACGGGTCCCGCCTGCCGTGAGTGCGCATGCGCAAGTCTCCTCTGCTGGATATACGAACCAATCAGCGCGTGTGTAGTGGCGGTGGGCGGTCTCCCGGTAACGGTACCACTGCGTGTTAAAGGTGTCTTTTGACCGCGTAATCATCGTTCGTGGATGAACTTTGGCAGCGAACTCCTCCCCACTTGCGCCTTCCATAGCGACAAAAAGGGCGGACAGGGAGGCTTGGCGCATGCGCAGATCGTTATTATATAGAGGTCTACTGAGGAAACAGCAGCGAGCTACAAAGAGGAAAACGTCGAACTTTAGAGACGGAAAGAGATCAAAGTAGGTCAGGGGACAAACGCAATTTAAATGACATCCAGGTTCGCTCCCGGCTAATCGCATCTTTCCCTGATTAGACCAGCCCTTTGAAGTTCAACCCAAGATTGCTTCTACCCAATTTAAGCGAAATTTGCCGATGTTCCTGGCCATTTATCATTGGAATGCGATGCCTTGAGAAATGGTTTTCGAGAACAATTACGACTTTTGTCATCAAAATGAGATGCTTACTGTTCACAGTGAAGTGGACAGCTTACTGCGTGCTGACTTTTAGCAGATTCTTCCCAGAACTGCATTTGTGATTGTTGGCCCCAGCGTTGTTGCCTACTTTTGAGAGTCTATGCTCTTAAACCTCTTTTATCCGGTTTTGTTGTCGGCTACCAGAGTACGAGGTCTGTTAGAAAAGTATCCGACCTTTGGCCGTTTAAAAAAAACTTGCATAACTGGAGCGTTGCAAACCTAGTCATCTTTAAAGTAGTCTACTTGGGACTCCACACACTTTCCCAGCGGTGCTGCCATTGTGGCAAGTATTCCGAAAAGGCCCTTTTCGGAATGGAGTTTAGCTCAGCTGTCGTTGCAGCCATAATGTTCTTCCTTGTCTGAAATCGCGCTCCTTTCAATGGCCTTTTGATTTTGGGAAGCAGCCAGAAATCGCAGGGGCCATATCAGGACAGTAAGGAGTCTGTTGAACTACAGGAGTCTGGTTTTTCGCCAAAAAATCTGATTCGAGTGCGAGGAATGTGCAGGAGCATTGGCGCGATGGGTGCGCCTATTTCCTGTTGACCTCAGCTCCGGATTCTTGCTCCGCACAGCATCACGTAGGCAACGGAGGACATCCCTGTAGTACTCTTTGGTCATTGTTTGACCCTGTAGAGTGCGGACTCGTGGTCTGCCACACAGAGGGTGTCAAAGAAAGCAGTCAGCATCATTTTCACATTGCTGCGCAATTGGCGGGCCTTCTTAAGTCTTGGTGGCGTGGAATGCTTCCACTCTGATAACTGGGATCTGGTTTCCGGGTCGTACCTGTACACCCAAGACTCGTCACTAGTGATTATGATGTTGATGAAGTCGGGGTCACTGTTTGCGGAATCCAGTATGTCCTGTGAGACTTCAACACGAAGCTGCTTTTGCTCCACCGTGAGCAGCTTCGGCACGAATTTCGCCGCAACTCTCTCCATGGCCAAATCTTCGGTGATAATGAAATGTGCAGAGAAATTGGTCATGTCCACCTCTTCCTCAATTTCTCGGATAGTCACGCGACAGTACCGCATCACCATAGCGTTCAGTTCGGCAATGACCTGCTCATTTTGGCATGTTGATGGCCGATTGGAGCGTGGCTCGTTCTCCACCGATGTGCGGCCATCTTTAAAACAATTGTAACACTGCTTAAACTGTGTGCTGCTCATAGCATCTTCACCGAAAGCCGTCTGAATATTTCGAATGGTTTCCACTCGGCTGTCGCCAAGTTTATGGCAAAATTTGTTGCTGTAGCGCTGCTCCTTTCACTCCGCCATTTTCCTTGCAATAAAAAACCGACGAGAGCACTGCACATTGCCTCACTCAAACGCTGCTTTTCAGCGACTGACGCTATCGGCAGGCGGGAAAAAATTCATGCATGCGCATGAAGGTTCAAGGTCGCCTGATGCAAGCGCGCTTGTCTCATATCCATCAGGTGTTCGCAAAAACAAAAATAAAGTCGGATACTTTTCTAACAGACCTCGTATGTTTCGCGCATATTAATTCTTTTGTTTGATGATGCACTGTGTTGTTCATTGCGGTTTTTTATGCTTTATTTTTTAAATCCTATGTAATGGCTCTAAAGGGTATTTAGAGTACGAGAATAAAAAAAAATCTGCGGGACACTCAATGCAAACGAAAAAGGAAACTTGCACGACGCTTAACATACCCATCAGAGCACAACGCGTGCTCATAACACTACTAGCGGATTAAGGCGAAAGCCTTTAATGGCTCGTACTGTCATCGGCTAAGAAATCGTGTCACACGCGTTTAACTCGGGAACTAAAAAAATAGAAGAAAAGCAATGGTTGCTTCAGATAGAAGAGAAAAATATGAACCTAGAAGCCATGTCTGCGGACTGTAGATTAATTAGTTAATTAATTATAGGAAATAATGTAGAATTGCGTCGAAATAGCGCGGATGTCGATATAGCCACAGGAATGATGTGACGTCACATCCACCGGAATTCACACGTCATAGTGAAAATTGTCACACAATGGTCGGAAAAACGTCGGATTTGTGTCAAATTAGGTGGGAAAAATCTGTAATTAAGCGCAATTATTACTTAAAATCCCCGAAAGATGTATAATTTGGGTATCGATAAAGCCACGGGAACGGTGTGACGTCACATCAACCGGAAGTCGTCACGACATAGTGTCCTCGGCTTTCGCCTCGCAACACTTTAGTTGTCAAAGTGTCCTCGCAAATTTTTTTCAAGCACAACCATCGGTGGGCCTTGTCCAGAAGTCTTCCAGCCAATGGCGTCGACCGTTTGTCATCACTTCGCAGTTAACCCTATTTCAAGGAGACATCTTCCGTCTGCCTGCAATCTCATGCTAATAATGGTTGACAGTCGGCGTCTTTGTCTGGAGTTCATAGATAGAGGGATATTTGCCGTTTCTTTCTCGCGCTGTATCTGACTATAGTTGACATTAGCTACAATATACTAATCATACCTTCTTGTCTTCCGGGAAAAAGCCCGCGGGACATCCCTGTGTTATCTCGGAGCCTTCGCCATGTTTTACTCCTCATTGAGGCAGTTTCCCCTTGATTCCGTCATATCGGCCGAGCACCCCAACATGATTTCGTACTTCGTCGAGGTCTCAATGACCCCGTCAATCCGCGCAAATCTGACCTTGGTGTTCGTCACCTTCGCAGTGACGATGCACAGCTCGGATCTCTACGGTGGCGCGGCAACTGTGAGCACCTATGCATACGACCAAGCCTATCACGACGTGATGCTCACCATGGTGAACGTAACACCGCTCCTGAACACAGCCGCTAAAGACTGCGTCTTGTGTTTCGAAGACATCCCGGTGGACGTAACATTGCAGGTCCACAAAGTGCTCAGGGTATCTGAGCACGAAATGCACAGAGAGCTGCTCCGTGCGTACGCAGTCATCCCGTACGAGTATCAGCGGAAACACACGTTGGCTCGCCTCCAAATCCACTTCGCCGGGAGTGACCACTATGCACAGTGTTTACAGGTACGGCTGCGTTTCCTTGTTTCTGAGGCATGCTAGCACCAAAAAATTATCTTTCTTCCAGTCTATCCAGATCATATTGGAACGGCATATGCTGTAATTATCTCCGTTTTCCAGGAATCTGTTCTAGATTACTTTTTTCCGTTCTTTTTTTTCACTCTTATCGTAGTACGTAAATTTTCGCAAATTTTCATGTTCTCTTCCACTGTTTGCGTCCACACATCGTTAGTGCATTGTCCAGCATTCTTGGACACAAATACGAATATTGAAAAACTCTAAAGTACTGGTATACAAATATTGAAGGTAATGGTCCATTCTTTTTGAACATGTTCCAAAATGTTTCCATCGCGCATATCAAGCAGATAAGACTGTCATAAAAGACCAATGGATGGCGATTTTGATGATAGAAAAACGTTATTAGCAAAAAATTCAAGTCTGCTGACGAGAGATCTGCGTATATACTGATTGTTATAGTGAAATTTTACAATATATAAATATCATTGCGCTCAAACGTTTGCCGTTCAATAATACTTTTGCTCAAAATTTTTGGGTGCACGTCCAACATTCACGCAAAGATATTCGAAAAATTGTAACATATTTTTATGGAAATATTGAAGGCAATAGTCCATTCTTCTGATATGTAGCAAAATATTTCTTTTAATGTGTTTCCATCGATCAGATCGAACAGTTAAAAGTGCCATAGAAATAAGTAATGCTACTGCCCTCGGGAGATATGAGGATATATTGATTACTAAGCCTGCCGCGGTGGGTCAGTGGTTATCGAACTCGGCTGCTGACCCAAAAGACGCGGGTTCGATCCGGGCCGCGGCAGCAGAATTTCGACGGCGAAATTCTAGAGGCCCGTGAACTGTGCGATGTCAGGTCTCGTTAAAGAACCTTAGGTGGTCGACATTTCCGTAGACCTTTACTACGGCGTCCCTCATAGCCTGAGTCGCTTTGGGACGTTAAACCCCCATAAAGTGAACTCAAAATAACATAGTGAAATCTTACATTATATGAAAAAACTGCATTCATAAACGCTTTCCCGCTCACAAGTGTGTTTGTCCAGAATATTTGGCAATGAAACAATTTAAGCCGCCTATTGTTGGTGTCAGATCCTCGGTCCGTGGCCACAACAGTCAACTGCCATCAAGGCTTACAAGGCACTCTTTCGCTTTTTGAGAGCGACTGCCTTAATTGACAGACTGTGATTATTTCCCTTTACTTCTCTCTTTCCTCATTAATTCCCCTCATTCCCTTACCCCTGTGCAGGGTAGCCAACCGGAATCCTTTCTGGTTAACATCCCTGCCTTTCCCTCTCTCTCTCTCTCTCTCTCTCAACAGTTAGTGCTCGTTGTCCACTCCATATTGACTATCCATGCTTTCTGAAGGCAACGCCGTAACGGGGCTGTGCTTCTGACCTTGCACATCTCTTGCACCCTGCAGGTATCCCTGGTCTGTCCATTGACGCGCAGGAATATTGTGCTGCCCTGTCGTGGAAGGCGCTGTCGGCACGTCGAATGCTTCGACGCTTACGCGTACCTCGACTTCAACGAGGACTCTCTGGAGCCTCCGTGCAGATGCCCAATCTGCAGCGACCAGCTCCTCGTACCGGAGATGTGGGTGGACTTGCTACTGCTGGGCGTCCTTGAAACCGTCGACTACATGTGCGTCGCCGTACACTTCAGGCCAGACGCCAGCTGGGAACCGGTGATTCCGTAGCATCGAGTGCGTTCCGTTGTTCACCGTGATTCGCCTCCGTATTCTCCCGGGCCATCTCCAGTCAGCGCACCTCTGCGTAACATAGAAAAAAATGGCATGAAAAGAGAATAGAAGGGCATGCGAGTTTTTGAGATTTGTGTTGAACTGTATTCACGCACTCCAATGAAGACTGGAGTTCCAATGGAAAGAGAATAGAAGCGCACATGAGTTTTTGAGATTTGTGTTGAACTGTATTCACGCACTCCAATGAAGACTGGAGTGCCAATGGAAAGAGAATAGAAGTGCACATCAGTTTTTGAGATTTGTGTTGAACTGTATTCACGCACTCCAGTGAAGACTGGAGTTCCAATGGAAAGAGAATAGAAGCGCACATGAGTTTTTGAGATTTGTGTTGAACTGTATTCACGCACTCCAATGAAGACTGGAGTTCCAATGGAAAGAGAATAGAAGCGCACATGAGTTTTTGAGATTTGTGTTGAACTTTATTCACGCACTCCAATGAAGACTGGAGTTCCAATGGAAAGAGAATAGAAGCGCACATAAGTTTTTGAGATTTGTGTTGAACTGTATTCACGCACTCCAATGAAGACTGGAGTGCCAATGGAAAGAGAATAGAAGTGCACATGAGCTTTTGAGATTTGTGTTGAACTGTATTATCGCACTCCAATGAAGACTGGAGTTCCAATGGAAAGAGAATAGAAGCGCACATGAGTTTTTGAGATTTGTGTTGAACTGTATTCACACACTCCAATGAAGACTGGAGTGCCAATGGAAAGAGAATAGAAGTGCACATGAGTTTTTGAGATTTGTGTTGAACTGTATTATCGCACTCCAATGAAGACTGGAGTTCCAATGGAAAGAGAATAGAAGCGCACATGAGTTTTTGAGATTTGTGTTGAACTGTATTCACGCACTCCAATGAAGACTGGAGTGCCAATGGAAAGAGAATAGAAGCGCACATGAGTTTTTGAGATTTGTGTTGAACTGTATTATCGCACTCCAATGAAGACTGGAGTTCCAATGGAAAGAGAATAGAAGCGCACATGAGTTTTTGAGATTTGTGTTGAACTGTATTCACGCACTCCAATGAAGACTGGAGTTCCAATGGAAAGAGAATAGAAGCGCACATGAGTTTTTGAGATTTGTGTTGAGCTGTATTCACGCACTCCAATGAAGACTGGAGTTCCAATGGAAAGAGAATAGAAGCGCACATGAGTTTTTGAGATTTGTGTTGAACTGTATTCACGCACTCCAATGAAGACTGGAGTTCCAATGGAAAGAGAATAGAAGCGCACATGAGTTTTTGAGATTTGTGTTGAACTGTATTCACGCACTCCAATGAAGACTGGAGTTCCAATGGAAAGAGAATAGAAGCGCACATGAGTTTTTGAGATTTGTGTTGAACTGTATTCACGCACTCCAATGAAGACTGGAGTTCCAATGGAAAGAGAATAGAAGCGCACATCAGTTTTTGAGATTTGTGTTGAACTGTATTCACGCACTCCAATGAAGACTGGAGTTCCAATGGAAAGAGAATAGAAGTGCACATGAGTTTTTGAGATTTGTGTTGAACTGTATTCACGCACTCCAGTGAAGACTGGAGTTCCAATGGAAAGAGAATAGAAGCGCACATGAGTTTTTGAGATTTGTGTTGAACTGTATTCACTCACTCCAATGAAGACTGGAGTTCCAATGGAAAGAGAATAGAAGCGCACATGAGTTTTTGAGATTTGTGTTGAACTGTATTCACGCACTCCAATGAAGACTGGAGTTCCAATGGAAAGAGAATAGAAGCGCACATGAGTTTTTGAGATTTGTGTTGAACTGTATTATCGCACTCCAATGAAGACTGGAGTTCCAATGGAAAGAGAATAGAAGCGCACATGAGTTTTTGAGATTTGTGTTGAACTGTATTCACGCACTCCAATGAAGACTGGAGTGCCAATGGAAAGAGAATAGAAGCGCACATGAGTTTGAGATTTGTGTTGAACTGTATTATCGCACTCCAATGAAGACTGGAGTGCCAATGGAAAGAGAATAGAAGTGCACATGAGTTTTTGAGATTTGTGTTGAACTGTATTCACGCACTCCAATGAAGACTGGAGTGCCAATGGAAAGAGAATAGAAGTGCACATGAGTTTTTGAGATTTGTGTTGAACTGTATTATCGCACTCCAATGAAGACTGGAGTTCCAATGAAAAGAGAATAGAAGCGCACATGAGTTTTTGAGATTTGTGTTGAACTGTATTCACGCACTCCAATGAAGACTGGAGTGCCAATGGAAAGAGAATAGAAGCGCACATGAGTTTTTGAGATTTGTGTTGAACTGTATTATCGCACTCCAATGAAGACTGGAGTTCCAATGGAAAGAGAATAGAAGCGCACATGAGTTTTTGAGATTTGTGTTGAACTGTATTCACGCACTCCAATGAAGACTGGAGTTCCAATGGAAAGAGAATAGAAGCGCACATGAGTTTAGTTTTTGAGATTTGTGTTGAACTGTATTCACGCACTCCAATGAAGACTGGAGTTCCAATGGAAAGAGAATAGAAGCGCACATGAGTTTTTGAGATTTGTGTTGAACTGTATTCACGCACTCCAATGAAGACTGGAGTTCCAATGGAAAGAGAATAGAAGCGCACATGAGTTTTTGAGATTTGTGTTGAACTGTATTCACGCACTCCAATGAAGACTGGAGTTCCAATGGAAAGAGAATAGAAGCGCACATGAGTTTTTGAGATTTGTGTTGAACTGTATTCACGCACTCCAATGAAGACTGGAGTTCCAATGGAAACAGAATAGAAGCGCACATGAGTTTTTGAGATTTGTGTTGAACTGTATTCACGCACTCCAATGAAGACTGGAGTTCCAATGGAAAGAGAATAGAAGCGCACATCAGTTTTTGAGATTTGTGTTGAACTGTATTCACGCACTCCAATGAAGACTGGAGTTCCAATGGAAAGAGAATAGAAGCGCACATGAGTTTTTGAGATTTGTGTTGAACTGTATTCAGGCACTCCAATGAAGACTGGAGTTCCAATGGAAAGAGAATAGAAGCGCACATGAGTTTTTGAGATTTGTGTTGAACTGTATTCACGCACTCCAATGAAGACTGGAGTGCCAATGGAAAGAGAATAGAAGCGCACATGAGTTTTTGAGATTTGTGTTGAACTGTATTATCGCACTCCAATGAAGACTGGAGTTCCAATGGAAAGAGAATAGAAGCGCACATGAGTTTTTGAGATTTGTGTTGAACTGTATTCACGCACTCCAATGAAGACTGGAGTTCCAATGGAAAGAGAATAGAAGCGCACATGAGTTTTTGAGATTTGTGTTGAGCTGTATTCACGCACTCCAATGAAGACTGGAGTTCCAATGGAAAGAGAATAGAAGCGCACATGAGTTTTTGAGATTTGTGTTGAACTGTATTCACGCACTCCAATGAAGACTGGAGTTCCAATGGAAAGAGAATAGAAGCGCACATGAGTTTTTGAGATTTGTGTTGAACTGTATTCACGCACTCCAATGAAGACTGGAGTTCCAATGGAAAGAGAATAGAAGCGCACATGAGTTTTTGAGATTTGTGTTGAACTGTATTCACGCACTCCAATGAAGACTGGAGTTCCAATGGAAAGAGAATAGAAGCGCACATCAGTTTTTGAGATTTGTGTTGAACTGTATTCACGCACTCCAATGAAGACTGGAGTTCCAATGGAAAGAGAATAGAAGTGCACATGAGTTTTTGAGATTTGTGTTGAACTGTATTCACGCACTCCAGTGAAGACTGGAGTTCCAATGGAAAGAGAATAGAAGCGCACATGAGTTTTTGAGATTTGTGTTGAACTGTATTCACTCACTCCAATGAAGACTGGAGTTCCAATGGAAAGAGAATAGAAGCGCACATGAGTTTTTGAGATTTGTGTTGAACTGTATTCACGCACTCCAATGAAGACTGGAGTTCCAATGGAAAGAGAATAGAAGCGCACATGAGTTTTTGAGATTTGTGTTGAACTGTATTCACGCACTCCAATGAAGACTGGAGTTCCAATGGAAAGAGAATAGAAGCGCACATGAGTTTTTGAGATTTGTGTTGAACTGTATTCACGCACTCCAATGAAGACTGGAGTTCCAATGGAAACAGAATAGAAGCGCACATGAGTTTTTGAGATTTGTGTTGAACTGTATTCACGCACTCCAATGAAGACTGGAGTTCCAATGGAAAGAGAATAGAAGCGCACATCAGTTTTTGAGATTTGTGTTGAACTGTATTCACGCAATCCAATGAAGACTGGAGTTCCAATGGAAAGAGAATAGAAGCGCACATGAGTTTTTGAGATTTGTGTTGAACTGTATTCAGGCACTCCAATGAAGACTGGAGTTCCAATGGAAAGAGAATAGAAGCGCACATGAGTTTTTGAGATTTGTGTTGAACTGTATTCACGCACTCCAATGAAGACTGGAGTGCCAATGGAAAGAGAATAGAAGTGCACATGAGTTTTTGAGATTTGTGTTGAACTGTATTCATGCACTCCAGTGAAGACTGGAGTTCCAATGGAAAGAGAATAGAAGCGCACATGAGTTTTTGAGATTTGTGTTGGACTGTATTCACGCACTCCAATGAAGACTGGAGTTCCAATGGAAAGAGAATAGAAGTGCACATGAGTTTTTGAGATTTGTGTTGAACTGTATTCACTCACTCCAATGAAGACTGGAGTTCCAATGGAAAGAGAATAGAAGCGCACATGAGTTTTTTAGATTTGTGTTGAACTGTATTCACGCACTCCAATGAAGACTGGAGTGCCAATGGAAAGAGAATAGAAGTGCACATGAGTTTTTGAGATTTGTGTTGAACTGTATTCACGCACTCCAGTGAAGACTGGAGTTCCAATGGAAAGAGAATAGAAGTGCACATGAGTTTTTGAGATTTGTGTTGAACTGTATTCACGCACTCCAATGAAGACTGGAGTTCCAATGGAAAGAGAATAGAAGCGCACATGAGTTTTTGAGATTTGTGTTGAACTGTATTCACGCACTTCATTGAAGACTGGAGTTCCAATGGAAAGAGAATAGAAGCGCACATGAGTTTTTGAGATTTGTGTTGAACTGTATTATCGCACTCCAATGAAGACTGGAGTTCCAATGGAAAGAGAATAGAAGCGCACACGAGTTTTTGAGATTTGTGTTGAACTGTATTATTGCACTCCAATGAAGACTGGAGTTCCAATGGAAAGAGAATAGAAGCGCACATGAGTTTTTGAGATTTGCGTTGAACTGTATTCACGCACTCCAATGAAGACTGGAGTGCCAATCGAAAGAGAATAGAAGCGCACATGAGTTTTTGAGATTTGTGTTGAACTGTATTCACGCACTCCCATGAAGACTGGAGTGCCAATGTAAAGAGAATAGAAGCGCACATGAGTTTTTGAGATTTGTGTTGAACTGTATTATCGCACTCCAATGAAGACTGGAGTGCCAATGGAAAGAGAATAGAAGTGCACATGAGTTTTTGAGATTTGTGTTGAACTGTATTCACGCACTCCAATGAAGACTGGAGTGCCAATGGAAAAAGAATAGAAGTGCACATGAGTTTTTGAGATTTGTGTTGAACTGTATTCACGCACTCCAGTGAAGACTGGAGTTCCAATGGAAAGAGAATAGAAGCGCACATGAGTTTTTGAGATTTGTGTTGAACTGTATTCACGCACTCCAATGAAGACTGGAGTTCCAATGGAAAGAGAATAGAAGCGCACATGAGTTTTTGAGATTTGTGTTGAACTGTATTCACGCACTCCATTGAAGACTGGAGTTCCAACGGAAAGAAAATAGAAGCGCACATGAGTTTTTGAGATTTGTGTTGAACTGTATTATCGCACTCCAATGAAGACTGGAGTTCCAATGGAAAGAGAATAGAAGCGCACATGAGTTTTTGAGATTTGTGTTGAACTGTATTCACGCACTCCAATGAAGACTGGAGTTCCAATGGAAAGAGAATAGAAGCGCACATGAGTTTTTGAGATTTGTGTTGAACTGTATTCACGCACTCTAATGAAGACTGGAGTTCCAATGGAAACAGAATAGAAGCGCACATGAGTTTTTGAGATTTGTGTTGAACTGTATTCACGCACTCCAATGAAGACTGGAGTGCCAATAGAAAGAGAATAGAAGTGCACATGAGTTTTTGAGATTTGTGTTGAACTGTATTCACGCACTCCAGTGAAGACTGGAGTTCCAATGGAAAGAGAATAGAAGCGCACATGAGTTTTTGAGATTTGTGTTGGACTGTATTCACGCACTCCAATGAAGACTGGAGTTCCAATGGAAAGAGAATAGAAGTGCACATGAGTTTTTGAGATTTGTGTTGAACTGTATTCACTCACTCCAATGAAGACTGGAGTTCCAATGGAAAGAGAATAGAAGCGCACATGAGTTTTTGAGATTTGTGTTGAACTGTATTCACGCTCTCCAATGAAGACTGGAGTTCCAATGGAAAGAGAATAGAAGCGCACATGAGTTTTTGAGATTTGTGTTGAACTGTATTATCGCACTCCAATGAAGACTGGAGTTCCAATGGAAAGAGAATAGAAGCGCACATGAGTTTTTGAGATTTGTGTTGAACTGTATTCACGCTCTCCAATGAAGACTGGAGTTCCAATGGAAAGAGAATAGAAGCGCACATGAGTTTTTGAGATTTGTGTTGAACTGTATTCACGCTCTCCAATGAAGACTGGAGTTCCAATGGAAAGAGAATAGAAGCGCACATGAGTTTTTGAGATTTGTGTTGAACTGTATTCACGCACTCCAATGAAGACTGGAGTGCCAATGGAAAGAGAATAGAAGTGCACATGAGTTTTTGAGATTTGTGTTGAACTGTATTCACGCACTCCAATGAAGACTGGAGTGCCAATGGAAAGAGAATAGAAGCGCATATGAGTTTGAGATTTGTGTTGAACTGTATTATCGCACTCCAAGGAAGACTGGAGTGCCAATGGAAAGAGAATAGAAGTGCACATGAGTTTTTGAGATTTGTGTTGAACTGTATTCACGCACTCCAATGAAGACTGGAGTGCCAATGGAAAGAGAATAGAAGTGCACATGAGTTTTTGAGATTTGTGTTGAACTGTATTATCGCACTCCAATGAAGACTGGAGTTCCAATGGAAAGAGAATAGAAGCGCACATGAGTTTTTGAGATTTGTGTTGAACTGTATTCACGCACTCCAATGAAGACTGGAGTGCCAATGGAAAGAGAATAGAAGTGCACATGAGTTTTTGAGATTTGTGTTGAACTGTATTATCGCACTCCAATGAAGACTGGAGTTCCAATGGAAAGAGAATAGAAGCGCACATGAGTTTTTGAGATTTGTGTTGAACTGTATTCACGCACTCCAATGAAGACTGGAGTGCCAATGGAAAGAGAATAGAAGCGCACATGAGTTTTTGAGATTTGTGTTGAACTGTATTATCGCACTCCAATGAAGACTGGAGTTCCAATGGAAAGAGAATAGAAGCGCACATGAGTTTTTGAGATTTGTGTTGAACTGTATTCACGCACTCCCATGAAGACTGGAGTGCCAATGGAAAGAGAATAGAAGCGCACATGAGTTTTTGAGATTTGTGTTGAACTGTATTATCGCACTCCAATGAAGACTGGAGTGCCAATGGAAAGAGAATAGAAGTGCACATGAGTTTTTGAGATTTGTGTTGAACTGTATTCACGCACTCCAATGAAGACTGGAGTTCCAATGGAAAGAGAATAGAAGCGCACATGAGTTTTTGAGATTTGTGTTGAACTGTATTCACGCACTCCAATGAAGACTGGAGTTCCAATGGAAAGAGAATAGAAGCGCACATGAGTTTTTGAGATTTGTGTTGAACTGTATTCACGCACTCCAATGAAGACTGGAGTTCCAATGGAAAGAGAATAGAAGCGCACATGAGTTTTTGAGATTTGTGTTGAACTGTATTATCGCACTCCAATGAAGACTGGAGTTCCAATGGAAAGAGAATAGAAGCGCACATGAGTTTTTGAGATTTGCGTTGAACTGTATTCACGCACTCCAATGAAGACTGGAGTGCCAATCGAAAGAGAATAGAAGCGCACATGAGTTTTTGAGATTTGTGTTGAACTGTATTCACGCACTCCCATGAAGACTGGAGTGCCAATGTAAAGAGAATAGAAGCGCACATGAGTTTTTGAGATTTGTGTTGAACTGTATTATCGCACTCCAATGAAGACTGGAGTGCCAATGGAAAGAGAATAGAAGTGCACATGAGTTTTTGAGATTTGTGTTGAACTGTATTCACGCACTCCAATGAAGACTGGAGTGCCAATGGAAAAAGAATAGAAGCGCACATGAGTTTTTGAGATTTGTGTTGAACTGTATTCACGCACTCCAATGAAGACTGGAGTGCCAATGGAAAGAGAATAGAAGTGCACATGAGTTTTTGAGATTTGTGTTGAACTGTATTCACGCACTCCAGTGAAGACTGGAGTTCCAATGGAAAGAGAATAGAAGCGCACATGAGTTTTTGAGATTTGTGTTGAACTGTATTCACGCACTCCAATGAAGACTGGAGTTCCAATGGAAAGAGAATAGAAGCGCACATGAGTTTTTGAGATTTGTGTTGAACTGTATTCACGCACTCCATTGAAGACTGGAGTTCCAACGGAAAGAAAATAGAAGCGCACATGAGTTTTTGAGATTTGTGTTGAACTGTATTATCGCACTCCAATGAAGACTGGAGTTCCAATGGAAAGAGAATAGAAGCGCACATGAGTTTTTGAGATTTGTGTTGAACTGTATTCACGCACTCCAATGAAGACTGGAGTTCCAATGGAAAGAGAATAGAAGCGCACATGAGTTTTTGAGATTTGTGTTGAACTGTATTCACGCACTCTAATGAAGACTGGAGTTCCAATGGAAACAGAATAGAAGCGCACATGAGTTTTTGAGATTTGTGTTGAACTGTATTCACGCACTCCAATGAAGACTGGAGTGCCAATGGAAAGAGAATAGAAGTGCACATGAGTTTTTGAGATTTGTGTTGAACTGTATTCACGCACTCCAGTGAAGACTGGAGTTCCAATGGAAAGAGAATAGAAGCGCACATGAGTTTTTGAGATTTGTGTTGGACTGTATTCACGCACTCCAATGAAGACTGGAGTTCCAATGGAAAGAGAATAGAAGTGCACATGAGTTTTTGAGATTTGTGTTGAACTGTATTCACTCACTCCAATGAAGACTGGAGTTCCAATGGAAAGAGAATAGAAGCGCACATGAGTTCTTGAGATTTGTGTTGAACTGTATTCACGCTCTCCAATGAAGACTGGAGTTCCAATGGAAAGAGAATAGAAGCGCACATGAGTTTTTGAGATTTGTGTTGAACTGTATTATCGCACTCCAATGAAGACTGGAGTTCCAATGGAAAGAGAATAGAAGCGCACATGAGTTTTTGAGATTTGTGTTGAACTGTATTCACGCTCTCCAATGAAGACTGGAGTTCCAATGGAAAGAGAATAGAAGCGCACATGAGTTTTTGAGATTTGTGTTGAACTGTATTCACGCACTCCAATGAAGACTGGAGTTCCAATGGAAAGAGAATAGAAGCGCACATGAGTTTTTGAGATTTGTGTTGAACTGTATTCACGCACTCCAATGAAGACTGGAGTGCCAATGGAAAGAGAATAGAAGTGCACATGAGTTTTTGAGATTTGTGTTGAACTGTATTCACGCACTCCAATGAAGACTGGAGTGCCAATGGAAAGAGAATAGAAGCGCATATGAGTTTGAGATTTGTGTTGAACTGTATTATCGCACTCCAATGAAGACTGGAGTGCCAATGGAAAGAGAATAGAAGTGCACATGAGTTTTTGAGATTTGTGTTGAACTGTATTCACGCACTCCAATAAAGACTGGAGTGCCAATAGAAAGAGAATAGAAGTGCACATGAGTTTTTGAGATTTGTGTTGAACTGTATTATCGCACTCCAATGAAGACTGGAGTTCCAATGGAAAGAGAATAGAAGCGCACATGAGTTTTTGAGATTTGTGTTGAACTGTATTCAAGCACTCCAATGAAGACTGGAGTGCCAATGGAAAGAGAATAGAAGTGCACATGAGTTTTTGAGATTTGTGTTGAACTGTATTATCGCACTCCAATGAAGACTGGAGTTCCAATGGAAAGAGAATAGAAGCGCACATGAGTTTTTGAGATTTGTGTTGAACTGTATTCACGCACTCCAATGAAGACTGGAGTGCCAATGGAAAGAGAATAGAAGCGCACATGAGTTTTTGAGATTTGTGTTGAACTGTATTATCGCACTCCAATGAAGACTGGAGTTCCAATGGAAAGAGAATAGAAGCGCACATGAGTTTTTGAGATTTGTGTTGAACTGTATTCACGCACTCCCATGAAGACTGGAGTGCCAATGGAAAGAGAATAGAAGCGCACATGAGTTTTTGAGATTTGTGTTGAACTGTATTATCGCACTCCAATGAAGACTGGAGTGCCAATGGAAAGAGAATAGAAGTGCACATGAGTTTTTGAGATTTGTGTTGAACTGTATTCACGCACTCCAATGAAGACTGGAGTTCCAATGGAAAGAGAATAGAAGCGCACATGAGTTTTTGAGATTTGTGTTGAACTGTATTCACGCACTCCAATGAAGACTGGAGTTCCAATGGAAAGAGAATAGAAGCGCACATGAGTTTTTGAGATTTGTGTTGAACTGTATTCACGCACTCCAATGAAGACTGGAGTGCCAATGGAAAGAGAATAGAAGTGCACATGAGTTTTTGAGATTTGTGTTGAACTGTATTCACGCACTCCAATGAAGACTGGAGTGCCAATGGAAAAAGAAAAGAAGTGCACATGAGTTTTTGAGATTTGTGTTGAACTGTATTCACGCACTCCAGTGAAGACTGGAGTTCCAATGGAAAGAGAATAGAAGCGCACATGAGTTTTTGAGATTTGTGTTGAACTGTATTCACGCACTCCAATGAAGACTGGAGTTCCAATGGAAAGAGAATAGAAGCGCACATGAGTTTTTGAGATTTGTGTTGAACTGTATTCACGCACTCCATTGAAGACTGGAGTTCCAACGGAAAGAAAATAGAAGCGCACATGAGTTTTTGAGATTTGTGTTGAACTGTATTATCGCACTCCAATGAAGACTGGAGTTCCAATGGAAAGAGAATAGAAGCGCACATGAGTTTTTGAGATTTGTGTTGAACTGTATTCACGCACTCCAATGAAGACTGGAGTTCCAATGGAAAGAGAATAGAAGCGCACATGAGTTTTTGAGATTTGTGTTGAACTGTATTCACGCACTCTAATGAAGACTGGAGTTCCAATGGAAACAGAATAGAAGCGCACATGAGTTTTTGAGATTTGTGTTGAACTGTATTCACGCACTCCAATGAAGACTGGAGTGCCAATGGAAAGAGAATAGAAGTGCACATGAGTTTTTGAGATTTGTGTTGAACTGTATTCACGCACTCCAGTGAAGACTGGAGTTCCAATGGAAAGAGAATAGAAGCGCACATGAGTTTTTGAGATTTGTGTTGGACTGTATTCACGCACTCCAATGAAGACTGGAGTTCCAATGGAAAGAGAATAGAAGTGCACATGAGTTTTTGAGATTTGTGTTGAACTGTATTCACTCACTCCAATGAAGACTGGAGTTCCAATGGAAAGAGAATAGAAGCGCACATGAGTTTTTGAGATTTGTGTTGAACTGTATTCACGCTCTCCAATGAAGACTGGAGTTCCAATGGAAAGAGAATAGAAGCGCACATGAGTTTTTGAGATTTGTGTTGAACTGTATTATCGCACTCCAATGAAGACTGGAGTTCCAATGGAAAGAGAATAGAAGCGCACATGAGTTTTTGAGATTTGTGTTGAACTGTATTCACGCTCTCCAATGAAGACTGGAGTTCCAATCGAAAGAGAATAGAAGCGCACATGAGTTTTTGAGATTTGTGTTGAACTGTATTCACGCTCTCCAATGAAGACTGGAGTTCCAATGGAAAGAGAATAGAAGCGCACATGAGTTTTTGAGATTTGTGTTGAACTGTATTCACGCACTCCAATGAAGACTGGAGTGCCAATGGAAAGAGAATAGAAGTGCACATGAGTTTTTGAGATTTGTGTTGAACTGTATTCACGCACTCCAATGAAGACTGGAGTGCCAATGGAAAGAGAATAGAAGCGCATATGAGTTTGAGATTTGTGTTGAACTGTATTATCGCACTCCAATGAAGACTGGAGTGCCAATGGAAAGAGAATAGAAGTGCACATGAGTTTTTGAGATTTGTGTTGAACTGTATTCACGCACTCCAATGAAGACTGGAGTGCCAATGGAAAGAGAATAGAAGTGCACATGAGTTTTTGAGATTTGTGTTGAACTGTATTATCGCACTCCAATGAAGACTGGAGTTCCAATGGAAAGAGAATAGAAGCGCACATGAGTTTTTGAGATTTGTGTTGAACTGTATTCACGCACTCCAATGAAGACTGGAGTGCCAATGGAAAGAGAATAGAAGTGCACATGAGTTTTTGAGATTTGTGTTGAACTGTATTATCGCACTCCAATGAAGACTGGAGTTCCAATGGAAAGAGAATAGAAGCGCACATGAGTTTTTGAGATTTGTGTTGAACTGTATTCACGCACTCCAATGAAGACTGGAGTGCCAATGGAAAGAGAATAGAAGCGCACATGAGTTTTTGAGATTTGTGTTGAACTGTATTATCGCACTCCAATGAAGACTGGAGTTCCAATGGAAAGAGAATAGAAGCGCACATGAGTTTTTGAGATTTGTGTTGAACTGTATTCACGCACTCCCATGAAGACTGGAGTGCCAATGGAAAGAGAATAGAAGCGCACATGAGTTTTTGAGATTTGTGTTGAACTGTATTATCGCACTCCAATGAAGACTGGAGTGCCAATGGAAAGAGAATAGAAGTGCACATGAGTTTTTGAGATTTGTGTTGAACTGTATTCACGCACTCCAATGAAGACTGGAGTTCCAATGGAAAGAGAATAGAAGCGCACATGAGTTTTTGAGATTTGTGTTGAACTGTATTCACGCACTCCAATGAAGACTGGAGTTCCAATGGAAAGAGAATAGAAGCGCACATGAGTTTTTGAGATTTGTGTTGAACTGTATTCACGCACTCCAATGAAGACTGGAGTTCCAATGGAAAGAGAATAGAAGCGCACATGAGTTTTTGAGATTTGTGTTGAACTGTATTCACGCTCTCCAATGAAGACTGGAGTTCCAATGGAAAGAGAATAGAAGCGCACATGAGTTTTTGAGATTTGTGTTGAACTGTATTCACGCACTCCAATGAAGACTGGAGTTCCAATGGAAAGAGAATAGAAGCGCACATCAGTTTTTGAGATTTGTGTTGAACTGTATTATCGCACTCCAATGAAGACTGGAGTTCCAATGGAAAGAGAATAGAAGCGCACATGAGTTTTTGAGATTTGTGTTGAACTGTATTATCGCACTCCAATGAAGACTGGAGTTCCAATGGAAAGAGAATAGAAGCGCACATGAGTTTTTGAGATTTGCGTTGAACTGTATTCACGCACTCCAATGAAGACTGGAGTGCCAATCGAAAGAGAATAGAAGCGCACATGAGTTTTTGAGATTTGTGTTGAACTGTATTCACGCACTCCCATGAAGACTGGAGTGCCAATGTAAAGAGAATAGAAGCGCACATGAGTTTTTGAGATTTGTGTTGAACTGTATTATCGCACTCCAATGAAGACTGGAGTGCCAATGGAAAGAGAATAGAAGTGCACATGAGTTTTTGAGATTTGTGTTGAACTGTATTCACGCACTCCAATGAAGACTTTAGTGCCAATGGAAAAAGAATAGAAGCGCACATGAGTTTTTGAGATTTGTGTTGAACTGTATTCACGCACTCCAATGAAGACTGGAGTGCCAATGGAAAGAGAATAGAAGTGCACATGAGTTTTTGAGATTTGTGTTGAACTGTATTCACGCACTCCAGTGAAGACTGGAGTTCCAATGGAAAGAGAATAGAAGCGCACATGAGTTTTTGAGATTTGTGTTGAACTGTATTCACGCACTTCATTGAAGACTGGAGTTCCAATGGAAAGAGAATAGAAGCGCACATGAGTTTTTGAGATTTGTGTTGAACTGTATTATCGCACTCCAATGAAGACTGGAGTTCCAATGGAAAGAGAATAGAAGCGCACATGAGTTTTTGAGATTTGTGTTGAACTGTATTATCGCACTCCAATGAAGACTGGAGTTCCAATGGAAAGAGAATAGAAGCGCACATGAGTTTTTGAGATTTGCGTTGAACTGTATTCACGCACTCCAATGAAGACTGGAGTGCCAATCGAAAGAGAATAGAAGCGCACATGAGTTTTTGAGATTTGTGTTGAACTGTATTCACGCACTCCCATGAAGACTGGAGTGCCAATGTAAAGAGAATAGAAGCGCACATGAGTTTTTGAGATTTGTGTTGAACTGTATTATCGCACTCCAATGAAGACTGGAGTGCCAATGGAAAGAGAATAGAAGTGCACATGAGTTTTTGAGATTTGTGTTGAACTGTATTCACGCACTCCAATGAAGACTGGAGTGCCAATGGAAAAAGAATAGAAGCGCACATGAGTTTTTGAGATTTGTGCTGAACTGTATTCACGCACTCCAATGAAGACTGGAGTGCCAATGGAAAGAGAATAGAAGTGCACATGAGTTTTTGAGATTTGTGTTGAACTGTATTCACGCACTCCAGTGAAGACTGGAGTTCCAATGGAAAGAGAATAGAAGCGCACATGAGTTTTTGAGATTTGTGTTGAACTGTATTCACGCACTCCAATGAAGACTGGAGTTCCAATGGAAAGAGAATAGAAGCGCACATGAGTTTTTGAGATTTGTGTTGAACTGTATTCACGCACTCCATTGAAGACTGGAGTTCCAACGGAAAGAAAATAGAAGCGCACATGAGTTTTTGAGATTTGTGTTGAACTGTATTATCGCACTCCAATGAAGACTGGAGTTCCAATGGAAAGAGAATAGAAGCGCACATGAGTTTTTGAGATTTGTGTTGAACTGTATTCACGCACTCCAATGAAGACTGGAGTTCCAATGGAAAGAGAATAGAAGCGCACATGAGTTTTTGAGATTTGTGTTGAACTGTATTCACGCACTCTAATGAAGACTGGAGTTCCAATGGAAACAGAATAGAAGCGCACATGAGTTTTTGAGATTTGTGTTGAACTGTATTCACGCACTCCAATGAAGACTGGAGTGCCAATGGAAAGAGAATAGAAGTGCACATGAGTTTTTGAGATTTGTTTTGAACTGTATTCACGCACTCCAGTGAAGACTGGAGTTCCAATGGAAAGAGAATAGAAGCGCACATGAGTTTTTGAGATTTGTGTTGGACTGTATTCACGCACTCCAATGAAGACTGGAGTGCCAATGGAAAGAGAATAGAAGTGCACATGAGTTTTTGAGATTTGTGTTGAACTGTATTATCGCACTCCAATGAAGACTGGAGTTCCAATGGAAAGAGAATAGAAGCGCACATGAGTTTTTGAGATTTGTGTTGAACTGTATTCACGCACTCCAATGAAGACTGGAGTGCCAATGGAAAGAGAATAGAAGCGCACATGAGTTTTTGAGATTTGTGTTGAACTGTATTATCGCACTCCAATGAAGACTGGAGTTCCAATGGAAAGAGAATAGAAGCGCACATGAGTTTTTGAGATTTGTGTTGAACTGTATTCACGCACTCCCATGAAGACTGGAGTGCCAATGGAAAGAGAATAGAAGCGCACATGAGTTTTTGAGATTTGTGTTGAACTGTATTATCGCACTCCAATGAAGACTGGAGTGCCAATGGAAAGAGAATAGAAGTGCACATGAGTTTTTGAGATTTGTGTTGAACTGTATTCACGCACTCCAATGAAGACTGGAGTTCCAATGGAAAGAGAATAGAAGCGCACATGAGTTTTTGAGATTTGTGTTGAACTGTATTCACGCACTCCAATGAAGACTGGAGTTCCAATGGAAAGAGAATAGAAGCGCACATCAGTTTTTGAGATTTGTGTTGAACTGTATTCACGCAATCCAATGAAGACTGGAGTTCCAATGGAAAGAGAATAGAAGCGCACATGAGTTTTTGAGATTTGTGTTGAACTGTATTCAGGCACTCCAATGAAGACTGGAGTTCCAATGGAAAGAGAATAGAAGCGCACATGAGTTTTTGAGATTTGTGTTGAACTGTATTCACGCACTCCAATGAAGACTGGAGTGCCAATGGAAAGAGAATAGAAGTGCACATGAGTTTTTGAGATTTGTGTTGAACTGTATTCATGCACTCCAGTGAAGACTGGAGTTCCAATGGAAAGAGAATAGAAGCGCACATGAGTTTTTGAGATTTGTGTTGGACTGTATTCACGCACTCCAATGAAGACTGGAGTTCCAATGGAAAGAGAATAGAAGTGCACATGAGTTTTTGAGATTTGTGTTGAACTGTATTCACTCACTCCAATGAAGACTGGAGTTCCAATGGAAAGAGAATAGAAGCGCACATGAGTTTTTTAGATTTGTGTTGAACTGTATTCACGCACTCCAATGAAGACTGGAGTGCCAATGGAAAGAGAATAGAAGTGCACATGAGTTTTTGAGATTTGTGTTGAACTGTATTCACGCACTCCAGTGAAGACTGGAGTTCCAATGGAAAGAGAATAGAAGTGCACATGAGTTTTTGAGATTTGTGTTGAACTGTATTCACGCACTCCAATGAAGACTGGAGTTCCAATGGAAAGAGAATAGAAGCGCACATGAGTTTTTGAGATTTGTGTTGAACTGTATTCACGCACTTCATTGAAGACTGGAGTTCCAATGGAAAGAGAATAGAAGCGCACATGAGTTTTTGAGATTTGTGTTGAACTGTATTATCGCACTCCAATGAAGACTGGAGTTCCAATGGAAAGAGAATAGAAGCGCACACGAGTTTTTGAGATTTGTGTTGAACTGTATTATTGCACTCCAATGAAGACTGGAGTTCCAATGGAAAGAGAATAGAAGCGCACATGAGTTTTTGAGATTTGCGTTGAACTGTATTCACGCACTCCAATGAAGACTGGAGTGCCAATCGAAAGAGAATAGAAGCGCACATGAGTTTTTGAGATTTGTGTTGAACTGTATTCACGCACTCCCATGAAGACTGGAGTGCCAATGTAAAGAGAATAGAAGCGCACATGAGTTTTTGAGATTTGTGTTGAACTGTATTATCGCACTCCAATGAAGACTGGAGTGCCAATGGAAAGAGAATAGAAGTGCACATGAGTTTTTGAGATTTGTGTTGAACTGTATTCACGCACTCCAATGAAGACTGGAGTGCCAATGGAAAAAGAATAGAAGTGCACATGAGTTTTTGAGATTTGTGTTGAACTGTATTCACGCACTCCAGTGAAGACTGGAGTTCCAATGGAAAGAGAATAGAAGCGCACATGAGTTTTTGAGATTTGTGTTGAACTGTATTCACGCACTCCAATGAAGACTGGAGTTCCAATGGAAAGAGAATAGAAGCGCACATGAGTTTTTGAGATTTGTGTTGAACTGTATTCACGCACTCCATTGAAGACTGGAGTTCCAACGGAAAGAAAATAGAAGCGCACATGAGTTTTTGAGATTTGTGTTGAACTGTATTATCGCACTCCAATGAAGACTGGAGTTCCAATGGAAAGAGAATAGAAGCGCACATGAGTTTTTGAGATTTGTGTTGAACTGTATTCACGCACTCCAATGAAGACTGGAGTTCCAATGGAAAGAGAATAGAAGCGCACATGAGTTTTTGAGATTTGTGTTGAACTGTATTCACGCACTCTAATGAAGACTGGAGTTCCAATGGAAACAGAATAGAAGCGCACATGAGTTTTTGAGATTTGTGTTGAACTGTATTCACGCACTCCAATGAAGACTGGAGTGCCAATAGAAAGAGAATAGAAGTGCACATGAGTTTTTGAGATTTGTGTTGAACTGTATTCACGCACTCCAGTGAAGACTGGAGTTCCAATGGAAAGAGAATAGAAGCGCACATGAGTTTTTGAGATTTGTGTTGGACTGTATTCACGCACTCCAATGAAGACTGGAGTTCCAATGGAAAGAGAATAGAAGTGCACATGAGTTTTTGAGATTTGTGTTGAACTGTATTCACTCACTCCAATGAAGACTGGAGTTCCAATGGAAAGAGAATAGAAGCGCACATGAGTTTTTGAGATTTGTGTTGAACTGTATTCACGCTCTCCAATGAAGACTGGAGTTCCAATGGAAAGAGAATAGAAGCGCACATGAGTTTTTGAGATTTGTGTTGAACTGTATTATCGCACTCCAATGAAGACTGGAGTTCCAATGGAAAGAGAATAGAAGCGCACATGAGTTTTTGAGATTTGTGTTGAACTGTATTCACGCTCTCCAATGAAGACTGGAGTTCCAATGGAAAGAGAATAGAAGCGCACATGAGTTTTTGAGATTTGTGTTGAACTGTATTCACGCTCTCCAATGAAGACTGGAGTTCCAATGGAAAGAGAATAGAAGCGCACATGAGTTTTTGAGATTTGTGTTGAACTGTATTCACGCACTCCAATGAAGACTGGAGTGCCAATGGAAAGAGAATAGAAGTGCACATGAGTTTTTGAGATTTGTGTTGAACTGTATTCACGCACTCCAATGAAGACTGGAGTGCCAATGGAAAGAGAATAGAAGCGCATATGAGTTTGAGATTTGTGTTGAGCTGTATTATCGCACTCCAATGAAGACTGGAGTGCCAATGGAAAGAGAATAGAAGTGCACATGAGTTTTTGAGATTTGTGTTGAACTGTATTCACGCACTCCAATGAAGACTGGAGTGCCAATGGAAAGAGAATAGAAGTGCACATGAGTTTTTGAGATTTGTGTTGAACTGTATTATCGCACTCCAATGAAGACTGGAGTTCCAATGGAAAGAGAATAGAAGCGCACATGAGTTTTTGAGATTTGTGTTGAACTGTATTCACGCACTCCAATGAAGACTGGAGTGCCAATGGAAAGAGAATAGAAGTGCACATGAGTTTTTGAGATTTGTGTTGAACTGTATTATCACACTCCAATGAAGACTGGAGTTCCAATGGAAAGAGAATAGAAGCGCACATGAGTTTTTGAGATTTGTGTTGAACTGTATTCACGCACTCCAATGAAGACTGGAGTGCCAATGGAAAGAGAATAGAAGCGCACATGAGTTTTTGAGATTTGTGTTGAACTGTATTATCGCACTCCAATGAAGACTGGAGTTCCAATGGAAAGAGAATAGAAGCGCACATGAGTTTTTGAGATTTGTGTTGAACTGTATTCACGCACTCCCATGAAGACTGGAGTGCCAATGGAAAGAGAATAGAAGCGCACATGAGTTTTTGAGATTTGTGTTGAACTGTATTATCGCACTCCAATGAAGACTGGAGTGCCAATGGAAAGAGAATAGAAGTGCACATGAGTTTTTGAGATTTGTGTTGAACTGTATTCACGCACTCCAATGAAGACTGGAGTTCCAATGGAAAGAGAATAGAAGCGCACATGAGTTTTTGAGATTTGTGTTGAACTGTATTCACGCACTCCAATGAAGACTGGAGTTCCAATGGAAAGAGAATAGAAGCGCACATGAGTTTTTGAGATTTGTGTTGAACTGTATTCACGCACTCCAATGAAGACTGGAGTTCCAATGGAAAGAGAATAGAAGCGCACATGAGTTTTTGAGATTTGTGTTGAACTGTATTATCGCACTCCAATGAAGACTGGAGTTCCAATGGAAAGAGAATAGAAGCGCACATGAGTTTTTGAGATTTGCGTTGAACTGTATTCACGCACTCCAATGAAGACTGGAGTGCCAATCGAAAGAGAATAGAAGCGCACATGAGTTTTTGAGATTTGTGTTGAACTGTATTCACGCACTCCCATGAAGACTGGAGTGCCAATGTAAAGAGAATAGAAGCGCACATGAGTTTTTGAGATTTGTGTTGAACTGTATTATCGCACTCCAATGAAGACTGGAGTGCCAATGGAAAGAGAATAGAAGTGCACATGAGTTTTTGAGATTTGTGTTGAACTGTATTCACGCACTCCAATGAAGACTGGAGTGCCAATGGAAAAAGAATAGAAGCGCACATGAGTTTTTGAGATTTGTGTTGAACTGTATTCACGCACTCCAATGAAGACTGGAGTGCCAATGGAAAGAGAATAGAAGTGCACATGAGTTTTTGAGATTTGTGTTGAACTGTATTCACGCACTCCAGTGAAGACTGGAGTTCCAATGGAAAGAGAATAGAAGCGCACATGAGTTTTTGAGATTTGTGTTGAACTGTATTCACGCACTCCAATGAAGACTGGAGTTCCAATGGAAAGAGAATAGAAGCGCACATGAGTTTTTGAGATTTGTGTTGAACTGTATTCACGCACTCCATTGAAGACTGGAGTTCCAACGGAAAGAAAATAGAAGCGCAGATGAGTTTTTGAGATTTGTGTTGAACTGTATTATCGCACTCCAATGAAGACTGGAGTTCCAATGGAAAGAGAATAGAAGCGCACATGAGTTTTTGAGATTTGTGTTGAACTGTATTCACGCACTCCAATGAAGACTGGAGTTCCAATGGAAAGAGAATAGAAGCGCACATGAGTTTTTGAGATTTGTGTTGAACTGTATTCACGCACTCTAATGAAGACTGGAGTTCCAATGGAAACAGAATAGAAGCGCACATGAGTTTTTGAGATTTGTGTTGAACTGTATTCACGCACTCCAATGAAGACTGGAGTGCCAATGGAAAGAGAATAGAAGTGCACATGAGTTTTTGAGATTTGTGTTGAACTGTATTCACGCACTCCAGTGAAGACTGGAGTTCCAATGGAAAGAGAATAGAAGCGCACATGAGTTTTTGAGATTTGTGTTGGACTGTATTCACGCACTCCAATGAAGACTGGAGTTCCAATGGAAAGAGAATAGAAGTGCACATGAGTTTTTGAGATTTGTGTTGAACTGTATTCACTCACTCCAATGAAGACTGGAGTTCCAATGGAAAGAGAATAGAAGCGCACATGAGTTCTTGAGATTTGTGTTGAACTGTATTCACGCTCTCCAATGAAGACTGGAGTTCCAATGGAAAGAGAATAGAAGCGCACATGAGTTTTTGAGATTTGTGTTGAACTGTATTATCGCACTCCAATGAAGACTGGAGTTCCAATGGAAAGAGAATAGAAGCGCACATGAGTTTTTGAGATTTGTGTTGAACTGTATTCACGCTCTCCAATGAAGACTGGAGTTCCAATGGAAAGAGAATAGAAGCGCACATGAGTTTTTGAGATTTGTGTTGAACTGTATTCACGCACTCCAATGAAGACTGGAGTTCCAATGGAAAGAGAATAGAAGCGCACATGAGTTTTTGAGATTTGTGTTGAACTGTATTCACGCACTCCAATGAAGACTGGAGTGCCAATGGAAAGAGAATAGAAGTGCACATGAGTTTTTGAGATTTGTGTTGAACTGTATTCACGCACTCCAATGAAGACTGGAGTGCCAATGGAAAGAGAATAGAAGCGCATATGAGTTTGAGATTTGTGTTGAACTGTATTATCGCACTCCAATGAAGACTGGAGTGCCAATGGAAAGAGAATAGAAGTGCACATGAGTTTTTGAGATTTGTGTTGAACTGTATTCACGCACTCCAATAAAGACTGGAGTGCCAATAGAAAGAGAATAGAAGTGCACATGAGTTTTTGAGATTTGTGTTGAACTGTATTATCGCACTCCAATGAAGACTGGAGTTCCAATGGAAAGAGAATAGAAGCGCACATGAGTTTTTGAGATTTGTGTTGAACTGTATTCAAGCACTCCAATGAAGACTGGAGTGCCAATGGAAAGAGAATAGAAGTGCACATGAGTTTTTGAGATTTGTGTTGAACTGTATTATCGCACTCCAATGAAGACTGGAGTTCCAATGGAAAGAGAATAGAAGCGCACATGAGTTTTTGAGATTTGTGTTGAACTGTATTCACGCACTCCAATGAAGACTGGAGTGCCAATGGAAAGAGAATAGAAGCGCACATGAGTTTTTGAGATTTGTGTTGAACTGTATTATCGCACTCCAATGAAGACTGGAGTTCCAATGGAAAGAGAATAGAAGCGCACATGAGTTTTTGAGATTTGTGTTGAACTGTATTCACGCACTCCCATGAAGACTGGAGTGCCAATGGAAAGAGAATAGAAGCGCACATGAGTTTTTGAGATTTGTGTTGAACTGTATTATCGCACTCCAATGAAGACTGGAGTGCCAATGGAAAGAGAATAGAAGTGCACATGAGTTTTTGAGATTTGTGTTGAACTGTATTCACGCACTCCAATGAAGACTGGAGTTCCAATGGAAAGAGAATAGAAGCGCACATGAGTTTTTGAGATTTGTGTTGAACTGTATTCACGCACTCCAATGAAGACTGGAGTTCCAATGGAAAGAGAATAGAAGCGCACATGAGTTTTTGAGATTTGTGTTGAACTGTATTCACGCACTCCAATGAAGACTGGAGTGCCAATGGAAAGAGAATAGAAGTGCACATGAGTTTTTGAGATTTGTGTTGAACTGTATTCACGCACTCCAATGAAGACTGGAGTGCCAATGGAAAAAGAATAGAAGTGCACATGAGTTTTTGAGATTTGTGTTGAACTGTATTCACGCACTCCAGTGAAGACTGGAGTTCCAATGGAAAGAGAATAGAAGCGCACATGAGTTTTTGAGATTTGTGTTGAACTGTATTCACGCACTCCAATGAAGACTGGAGTTCCAATGGAAAGAGAATAGAAGCGCACATGAGTTTTTGAGATTTGTGTTGAACTGTATTCACGCACTCCATTGAAGACTGGAGTTCCAACGGAAAGAAAATAGAAGCGCACATGAGTTTTTGAGATTTGTGTTGAACTGTATTATCGCACTCCAATGAAGACTGGAGTTCCAATGGAAAGAGAATAGAAGCGCACATGAGTTTTTGAGATTTGTGTTGAACTGTATTCACGCACTCCAATGAAGACTGGAGTTCCAATGGAAAGAGAATAGAAGCGCACATGAGTTTTTGAGATTTGTGTTGAACTGTATTCACGCACTCTAATGAAGACTGGAGTTCCAATGGAAACAGAATAGAAGCGCACATGAGTTTTTGAGATTTGTGTTGAACTGTATTCACGCACTCCAATGAAGACTGGAGTGCCAATGGAAAGAGAATAGAAGTGCACATGAGTTTTTGAGATTTGTGTTGAACTGTATTCACGCACTCCAGTGAAGACTGGAGTTCCAATGGAAAGAGAATAGAAGCGCACATGAGTTTTTGAGATTTGTGTTGGACTGTATTCACGCACTCCAATGAAGACTGGAGTTCCAATGGAAAGAGAATAGAAGTGCACATGAGTTTTTGAGATTTGTGTTGAACTGTATTCACTCACTCCAATGAAGACTGGAGTTCCAATGGAAAGAGAATAGAAGCGCACATGAGTTTTTGAGATTTGTGTTGAACTGTATTCACGCTCTCCAATGAAGACTGGAGTTCCAATGGAAAGAGAATAGAAGCGCACATGAGTTTTTGAGATTTGTGTTGAACTGTATTATCGCACTCCAATGAAGACTGGAGTTCCAATGGAAAGAGAATAGAAGCGCACATGAGTTTTTGAGATTTGTGTTGAACTGTATTCACGCTCTCCAATGAAGACTGGAGTTCCAATGGAAAGAGAATAGAAGCGCACATGAGTTTTTGAGATTTGTGTTGAACTGTATTCACGCTCTCCAATGAAGACTGGAGTTCCAATGGAAAGAGAATAGAAGCGCACATGAGTTTTTGAGATTTGTGTTGAACTGTATTCACGCACTCCAATGAAGACTGGAGTGCCAATGGAAAGAGAATAGAAGTGCACATGAGTTTTTGAGATTTGTGTTGAACTGTATTCACGCACTCCAATGAAGACTGGAGTGCCAATGGAAAGAGAATAGAAGCGCATATGAGTTTGAGATTTGTGTTGAACTGTATTATCGCACTCCAATGAAGACTGGAGTGCCAATGGAAAGAGAATAGAAGTGCACATGAGTTTTTGAGATTTGTGTTGAACTGTATTCACGCACTCCAATGAAGACTGGAGTGCCAATGGAAAGAGAATAGAAGTGCACATGAGTTTTTGAGATTTGTGTTGAACTGTATTATCGCACTCCAATGAAGACTGGAGTTCCAATGGAAAGAGAATAGAAGCGCACATGAGTTTTTGAGATTTGTGTTGAACTGTATTCACGCACTCCAATGAAGACTGGAGTGCCAATGGAAAGAGAATAGAAGTGCACATGAGTTTTTGAGATTTGTGTTGAACTGTATTATCGCACTCCAATGAAGACTGGAGTTCCAATGGAAAGAGAATAGAAGCGCACATGAGTTTTTGAGATTTGTGTTGAACTGTATTCACGCACTCCAATGAAGACTGGAGTGCCAATGGAAAGAGAATAGAAGCGCACATGAGTTTTTGAGATTTGTGTTGAACTGTATTATCGCACTCCAATGAAGACTGGAGTTCCAATGGAAAGAGAATAGAAGCGCACATGAGTTTTTGAGATTTGTGTTGAACTGTATTCACGCACTCCCATGAAGACTGGAGTGCCAATGGAAAGAGAATAGAAGCGCACATGAGTTTTTGAGATTTGTGTTGAACTGTATTATCGCACTCCAATGAAGACTGGAGTGCCAATGGAAAGAGAATAGAAGTGCACATGAGTTTTTGAGATTTGTGTTGAACTGTATTCACGTACTCCAATGAAGACTGGAGTTCCAATGGAAAGAGAATAGAAGCGCACATGAGTTTTTGAGATTTGTGTTGAACTGTATTCACGCACTCCAATGAAGACTGGAGTTCCAATGGAAAGAGAATAGAAGCGCACATGAGTTTTTGAGATTTGTGTTGAACTGTATTCACGCACTCCAATGAAGACTGGAGTTCCAATGGAAAGAGAATAGAAGCGCACATGAGTTTTTGAGATTTGTGTTGAACTGTATTCACGCTCTCCAATGAAGACTGGAGTTCCAATGGAAAGAGAATAGAAGCGCACATGAGTTTTTGAGATTTGTGTTGAACTGTATTCACGCACTCCAATGAAGACTGGAGTTCCAATGGAAAGAGAATAGAAGCGCACATCAGTTTTTGAGATTTGTGTTGAACTGTATTATCGCACTCCAATGAAGACTGGAGTTCCAATGGAAAGAGAATAGAAGCGCACATGAGTTTTTGAGATTTGTGTTGAACTGTATTATCGCACTCCAATGAAGACTGGAGTTCCAATGGAAAGAGAATAGAAGCGCACATGAGTTTTTGAGATTTGCGTTGAACTGTATTCACGCACTCCAATGAAGACTGGAGTGCCAATCGAAAGAGAATAGAAGCGCACATGAGTTTTTGAGATTTGTGTTGAACTGTATTCACGCACTCCCATGAAGACTGGAGTGCCAATGTAAAGAGAATAGAAGCGCACATGAGTTTTTGAGATTTGTGTTGAACTGTATTATCGCACTCCAATGAAGACTGGAGTGCCAATGGAAAGAGAATAGAAGTGCACATGAGTTTTTGAGATTTGTGTTGAACTGTATTCACGCACTCCAATGAAGACTTTAGTGCCAATGGAAAAAGAATAGAAGCGCACATGAGTTTTTGAGATTTGTGTTGAACTGTATTCACGCACTCCAATGAAGACTGGAGTGCCAATGGAAAGAGAATAGAAGTGCACATGAGTTTTTGAGATTTGTGTTGAACTGTATTCACGCACTCCAGTGAAGACTGGAGTTCCAATGGAAAGAGAATAGAAGCGCACATGAGTTTTTGAGATTTGTGTTGAACTGTATTCACGCACTTCATTGAAGACTGGAGTTCCAATGGAAAGAGAATAGAAGCGCACATGAGTTTTTGAGATTTGTGTTGAACTGTATTATCGCACTCCAATGAAGACTGGAGTTCCAATGGAAAGAGAATAGAAGCGCACATGAGTTTTTGAGATTTGTGTTGAACTGTATTATCGCACTCCAATGAAGACTGGAGTTCCAATGGAAAGAGAATAGAAGCGCACATGAGTTTTTGAGATTTGCGTTGAACTGTATTCACGCACTCCAATGAAGACTGGAGTGCCAATCGAAAGAGAATAGAAGCGCACATGAGTTTTTGAGATTTGTGTTGAACTGTATTCACGCACTCCCATGAAGACTGGAGTGCCAATGTAAAGAGAATAGAAGCGCACATGAGTTTTTGAGATTTGTGTTGAACTGTATTATCGCACTCCAATGAAGACTGGAGTGCCAATGGAAAGAGAATAGAAGTGCACATGAGTTTTTGAGATTTGTGTTGAACTGTATTCACGCACTCCAATGAAGACTGGAGTGCCAATGGAAAAAGAATAGAAGCGCACATGAGTTTTTGAGATTTGTGTTGAACTGTATTCACGCACTCCAATGAAGACTGGAGTGCCAATGGAAAGAGAATAGAAGTGCACATGAGTTTTTGAGATTTGTGTTGAACTGTATTCACGCACTCCAGTGAAGACTGGAGTTCCAATGGAAAGAGAATAGAAGCGCACATGAGTTTTTGAGATTTGTGTTGAACTGTATTCACGCACTCCAATGAAGACTGGAGTTCCAATGGAAAGAGAATAGAAGCGCACATGAGTTTTTGAGATTTGTGTTGAACTGTATTCACGCACTCCATTGAAGACTGGAGTTCCAACGGAAAGAAAATAGAAGCGCACATGAGTTTTTGAGATTTGTGTTGAACTGTATTATCGCACTCCAATGAAGACTGGAGTTCCAATGGAAAGAGAATAGAAGCGCACATGAGTTTTTGAGATTTGTGTTGAACTGTATTCACGCACTCCAATGAAGACTGGAGTTCCAATGGAAAGAGAATAGAAGCGCACATGAGTTTTTGAGATTTGTGTTGAACTGTATTCACGCACTCTAATGAAGACTGGAGTTCCAATGGAAACAGAATAGAAGCGCACATGAGTTTTTGAGATTTGTGTTGAACTGTATTCACGCACTCCAATGAAGACTGGAGTGCCAATGGAAAGAGAATAGAAGTGCACATGAGTTTTTGAGATTTGTTTTGAACTGTATTCACGCACTCCAGTGAAGACTGGAGTTCCAATGGAAAGAGAATAGAAGCGCACATGAGTTTTTGAGATTTGTGTTGGACTGTATTCACGCACTCCAATGAAGACTGGAGTGCCAATGGAAAGAGAATAGAAGTGCACATGAGTTTTTGAGATTTGTGTTGAACTGTATTATCGCACTCCAATGAAGACTGGAGTTCCAATGGAAAGAGAATAGAAGCGCACATGAGTTTTTGAGATTTGTGTTGAACTGTATTCACGCACTCCAATGAAGACTGGAGTGCCAATGGAAAGAGAATAGAAGCGCACATGAGTTTTTGAGATTTGTGTTGAACTGTATTATCGCACTCCAATGAAGACTGGAGTTCCAATGGAAAGAGAATAGAAGCGCACATGAGTTTTTGAGATTTGTGTTGAACTGTATTCACGCACTCCCATGAAGACTGGAGTGCCAATGGAAAGAGAATAGAAGCGCACATGAGTTTTTGAGATTTGTGTTGAACTGTATTATCGCACTCCAATGAAGACTGGAGTGCCAATGGAAAGAGAATAGAAGTGCACATGAGTTTTTGAGATTTGTGTTGAACTGTATTCACGCACTCCAATGAAGACTGGAGTTCCAATGGAAAGAGAATAGAAGCGCACATGAGTTTTTGAGATTTGTGTTGAACTGTATTCACGCACTCCAATGAAGACTGGAGTTCCAATGGAAAGAGAATAGAAGCGCACATGAGTTTTTGAGATTTGTGTTGAACTGTATTCACGCACTCCAATGAAGACTGGAGTTCCAATGGAAAGAGAATAGAAGCGCACATGAGTTTTTGAGATTTGTGTTGAACTGTATTCACGCACTCCAATGAAGACTGGAGTTCCAATGGAAAGAGAATAGAAGCGCACATGAGTTTTTGAGATTTGTGTTGAACTGCATTCACGCACTCCAATGAAGACTGGAGTTCCAATGGAAAGAGAATAGAAGCGCACATCAGTTTTTGAGATTTGTGTTGAACTGTATTATCGCACTCCAATGAAGACTGGAGTTCCAATGGAAAGAGAATAGAAGCGCACATGAGTTTTTGAGATTTGTGTTGAACTGTATTATCGCACTCCAATGAAGACTGGAGTTCCAATGGAAAGAGAATAGAAGCGCACATGAGTTTTTGAGATTTGCGTTGAACTGTATTCACGCACTCCAATGAAGACTGGAGTGCCAATCGAAAGAGAATAGAAGCGCACATGAGTTTTTGAGATTTGTGTTGAACTGTATTCACGCACTCCCATGAAGACTGGAGTGCCAATGTAAAGAGAATAGAAGCGCACATGAGTTTTTGAGATTTGTGTTGAACTGTATTATCGCACTCCAATGAAGACTGGAGTGCCAATGGAAAGAGAATAGAAGTGCACATGAGTTTTTGAGATTTGTGTTGAACTGTATTCACGCACTCCAATGAAGACTGGAGTGCCAATGGAAAAAGAATAGAAGCGCACATGAGTTTTTGAGATTTGTGTTGAACTGTATTCACGCACTCCAATGAAGACTGGAGTGCCAATGGAAAGAGAATAGAAGTGCACATGAGTTTTTGAGATTTGTGTTGAACTGTATTCACGCACTCCAGTGAAGACTGGAGTTCCAATGGAAAGAGAATAGAAGCGCACATGAGTTTTTGAGATTTGTGTTGAACTGTATTCACGCACTTCATTGAAGACTGGAGTTCCAATGGAAAGAGAATAGAAGCGCACATGAGTTTTTGAGATTTGTGTTGAACTGTATTATCGCACTCCAATGAAGACTGGAGTTCCAATGGAAAGAGAATAGAAGCGCACATGAGTTTTTGAGATTTGTGTTGAACTGTATTATCGCACTCCAATGAAGACTGGAGTTCCAATGGAAAGAGAATAGAAGCGCACATGAGTTTTTGAGATTTGCGTTGAACTGTATTCACGCACTCCAATGAAGACTGGAGTGCCAATCGAAAGAGAATAGAAGCGCACATGAGTTTTTGAGATTTGTGTTGAACTGTATTCACGCACTCCCATGAAGACTGGAGTGCCAATGTAAAGAGAATAGAAGCGCACATGAGTTTTTGAGATTTGTGTTGAACTGTATTATCGCACTCCAATGAAGACTGGAGTGCCAATGGAAAGAGAATAGAAGTGCACATGAGTTTTTGAGATTTGTGTTGAACTGTATTCACGCACTCCAATGAAGACTGGAGTGCCAATGGAAAAAGAATAGAAGCGCACATGAGTTTTTGAGATTTGTGTTGAACTGTATTCACGCACTCCAATGAAGACTGGAGTGCCAATGGAAAGAGAATAGAAGTGCACATGAGTTTTTGAGATTTGTGTTGAACTGTATTCACGCACTCCAGTGAAGACTGGAGTTCCAATGGAAAGAGAATAGAAGCGCACATGAGTTTTTGAGATTTGTGTTGAACTGTATTCACGCACTCCAATGAAGACTGGAGTTCCATTGGAAAGAGAATAGAAGCGCACATGAGTTTTTGAGATTTGTGTTGAACTGTATTCACGCACTCCATTGAAGACTGGAGTTCCAATCGAAAGAGAATAGAAGCGCACATGAGTTTTTGAGATTTGTGTTGAACTGTATTCACGCACTCCCATGAAGACTGGAGTGCCAATGTAAAGAGAATAGAAGCACACATGAGTTTTTGAGATTTGTGTTGAACTGTATTATCGCACTCCAATGAAGACTGGAGTGCCAATGGAAAGAGAATAGAAGTGCACATGAGTTTTTGAGATTTGTGTTGAACTGTATTCACGCACTCCAATGAAGACTTTAGTGCCAATGGAAAAAGAATAGAAGCGCACATGAGTTTTTGAGATTTGTGTTGAACTGTATTCACGCACTCCAATGAAGACTGGAGTGCCAATGGAAAGAGAATAGAAGTGCACATGAGTTTTTGAGATTTGTGTTGAACTGTATTCACGCACTCCAGTGAAGACTGGAGTTCCAATGGAAAGAGAATAGAAGCGCACATGAGTTTTTGAGATTTGTGTTGAACTGTATTCACGCACTTCATTGAAGACTGGAGTTCCAATGGAAAGAGAATAGAAGCGCACATGAGTTTTTGAGATTTGTGTTGAACTGTATTATCGCACTCCAATGAAGACTGGAGTTCCAATGGAAAGAGAATAGAAGCGCACATGAGTTTTTGAGATTTGTGTTGAACTGTATTATCGCACTCCAATGAAGACTGGAGTTCCAATGGAAAGAGAATAGAAGCGCACATGAGTTTTTGAGATTTGCGTTGAACTGTATTCACGCACTCCAATGAAGACTGGAGTGCCAATCGAAAGAGAATAGAAGCGCACATGAGTTTTTGAGATTTGTGTTGAACTGTATTCACGCACTCCCATGAAGACTGGAGTGCCAATGTAAAGAGAATAGAAGCGCACATGAGTTTTTGAGATTTGTGTTGAACTGTATTATCGCACTCCAATGAAGACTGGAGTGCCAATGGAAAGAGAATAGAAGTGCACATGAGTTTTTGAGATTTGTGTTGAACTGTATTCACGCACTCCAATGAAGACTGGAGTGCCAATGGAAAAAGAATAGAAGCGCACATGAGTTTTTGAGATTTGTGTTGAACTGTATTCACGCACTCCAATGAAGACTAGAGTGCCAATGGAAAGAGAATAGAAGTGCACATGAGTTTTTGAGATTTGTGTTGAACTGTATTCACGCACTCCAGTGAAGACTGGAGTTCCAATGGAAAGAGAATAGAAGCGCACATGAGTTTTTGAGATTTGTGTTGAACTGTATTCACGCACTCCAATGAAGACTAGAGTGCCAATGGAAAGAGAATAGAAGTGCACATGAGTTTTTGAGATTTGTGTTGAACTGTATTCACGCACTCCAGTGAAGACTGGAGTTCCAATGGAAAGAGAATAGAAGCGCACATGAGTTTTTGAGATTTGTGTTGAACTGTATTCACGCACTCCAATGAAGACTGGAGTTCCAATGGAAAGAGAATAGAAGCGCACATGAGTTTTTGAGATTTGTGTTGAACTGTATTCACGCACTCCATTGAAGACTGGAGTTCCAACGGAAAGAAAATAGAAGTGCACATGAGTTTTTGAGATTTGTGTTGAACTGTATTATCGCACTCCAATGAAGACTGGAGTTCCAATGGAAAGAGAATAGAAGCGCACATGAGTTTTTGAGATTTGTGTTGAACTGTATTCACGCACTCCAATGAAGACTGGAGTTCCAATGGAAAGAGAATAGAAGCGCACATGAGTTTTTGAGATTTGTGTTGAACTGTATTCACGCACTCTAATGAAGACTGGAGTTCCAATGGAAAGAGAATAGAAGCGCACATGAGTTTTTGAGATTTGTGTTGAACTGTATTATCGCACTCCAATGAAGACTGGAGTGCCAATGGAAAGAGAATAGAAGTGCACATGAGTTTTTGAGATTTGTGTTGAACTGTATTCACGTACTCCAATGAAGACTGGAGTTCCAATGGAAAGAGAATAGAAGCGCACATGAGTTTTTGAGATTTGTGTTGAACTGTATTCACGCACTCCAATGAAGACTGGAGTTCCAATGGAAAGAGAATAGAAGCGCACATGAGTTTTTGAGATTTGTGTTGAACTGTATTCACGCACTCCAATGAAGACTGGAGTTCCAATGGAAAGAGAATAGAAGCGCACATGAGTTTTTGAGATTTGTGTTGAACTGTATTCACGCTCTCCAATGAAGACTGGAGTTCCAATGGAAAGAGAATAGAAGCGCACATGAGTTTTTGAGATTTGTGTTGAACTGTATTCACGCACTCCAATGAAGACTGGAGTTCCAATGGAAAGAGAATAGAAGCGCACATCAGTTTTTGAGATTTGTGTTGAACTGTATTATCGCACTCCAATGAAGACTGGAGTTCCAATGGAAAGAGAATAGAAGCGCACATGAGTTTTTGAGATTTGTGTTGAACTGTATTATCGCACTCCAATGAAGACTGGAGTTCCAATGGAAAGAGAATAGAAGCGCACATGAGTTTTTGAGATTTGCGTTGAACTGTATTCACGCACTCCAATGAAGACTGGAGTGCCAATCGAAAGAGAATAGAAGCGCACATGAGTTTTTGAGATTTGTGTTGAACTGTATTCACGCACTCCCATGAAGACTGGAGTGCCAATGTAAAGAGAATAGAAGCGCACATGAGTTTTTGAGATTTGTGTTGAACTGTATTATCGCACTCCAATGAAGACTGGAGTGCCAATGGAAAGAGAATAGAAGTGCACATGAGTTTTTGAGATTTGTGTTGAACTGTATTCACGCACTCCAATGAAGACTTTAGTGCCAATGGAAAAAGAATAGAAGCGCACATGAGTTTTTGAGATTTGTGTTGAACTGTATTCACGCACTCCAATGAAGACTGGAGTGCCAATGGAAAGAGAATAGAAGTGCACATGAGTTTTTGAGATTTGTGTTGAACTGTATTCACGCACTCCAGTGAAGACTGGAGTTCCAATGGAAAGAGAATAGAAGCGCACATGAGTTTTTGAGATTTGTGTTGAACTGTATTCACGCACTTCATTGAAGACTGGAGTTCCAATGGAAAGAGAATAGAAGCGCACATGAGTTTTTGAGATTTGTGTTGAACTGTATTATCGCACTCCAATGAAGACTGGAGTTCCAATGGAAAGAGAATAGAAGCGCACATGAGTTTTTGAGATTTGTGTTGAACTGTATTATCGCACTCCAATGAAGACTGGAGTTCCAATGGAAAGAGAATAGAAGCGCACATGAGTTTTTGAGATTTGCGTTGAACTGTATTCACGCACTCCAATGAAGACTGGAGTGCCAATCGAAAGAGAATAGAAGCGCACATGAGTTTTTGAGATTTGTGTTGAACTGTATTCACGCACTCCCATGAAGACTGGAGTGCCAATGTAAAGAGAATAGAAGCGCACATGAGTTTTTGAGATTTGTGTTGAACTGTATTATCGCACTCCAATGAAGACTGGAGTGCCAATGGAAAGAGAATAGAAGTGCACATGAGTTTTTGAGGTTTGTGTTGAACTGTATTCACGCACTCCAATGAAGACTGGAGTGCCAATGGAAAAAGAATAGAAGCGCACATGAGTTTTTGAGATTTGTGTTGAACTGTATTCACGCACTCCAATGAAGACTGGAGTGCCAATGGAAAGAGAATAGAAGTGCACATGAGTTTTTGAGATTTGTGTTGAACTGTATTCACGCACTCCAGTGAAGACTGGAGTTCCAATGGAAAGAGAATAGAAGCGCACATGAGTTTTTGAGATTTGTGTTGAACTGTATTCACGCACTCCAATGAAGACTGGAGTTCCAATGGAAAGAGAATAGAAGCGCACATGAGTTTTTGAGATTTGTGTTGAACTGTATTCACGCACTCCATTGAAGACTGGAGTTCCAACGGAAAGAAAATAGAAGCGCACATGAGTTTTTGAGATTTGTGTTGAACTGTATTATCGCACTCCAATGAAGACTGGAGTTCCAATGGAAAGAGAATAGAAGCGCACATGAGTTTTTGAGATTTGTGTTGAACTGTATTCACGCACTCCAATGAAGACTGGAGTTCCAATGGAAAGAGAATAGAAGCGCACATGAGTTTTTGAGATTTGTGTTGAACTGTATTCACGCACTCTAATGAAGACTGGAGTTCCAATGGAAACAGAATAGAAGCGCACATGAGTTTTTGAGATTTGTGTTGAACTGTATTCACGCACTCCAATGAAGACTGGAGTGCCAATGGAAAGAGAATAGAAGTGCACATGAGTTTTTGAGATTTGTTTTGAACTGTATTCACGCACTCCAGTGAAGACTGGAGTTCCAATGGAAAGAGAATAGAAGCGCACATGAGTTTTTGAGATTTGTGTTGGACTGTATTCACGCACTCCAATGAAGACTGGAGTGCCAATGGAAAGAGAATAGAAGTGCACATGAGTTTTTGAGATTTGTGTTGAACTGTATTATCGCACTCCAATGAAGACTGGAGTTCCAATGGAAAGAGAATAGAAGCGCACATGAGTTTTTGAGATTTGTGTTGAACTGTATTCACGCACTCCAATGAAGACTGGAGTGCCAATGGAAAGAGAATAGAAGCGCACATGAGTTTTTGAGATTTGTGTTGAACTGTATTATCGCACTCCAATGAAGACTGGAGTTCCAATGGAAAGAGAATAGAAGCGCACATGAGTTTTTGAGATTTGTGTTGAACTGTATTCACGCACTCCCATGAAGACTGGAGTGCCAATGGAAAGAGAATAGAAGCGCACATGAGTTTTGAGATTTGTGTTGAACTGTATTATCGCACTCCAATGAAGACTGGAGTGCCAATGGAAAGAGAATAGAAGTGCACATGAGTTTTTGAGATTTGTGTTGAACTGTATTCACGCACTCCAATGAAGACTGGAGTTCCAATGGAAAGAGAATAGAAGCGCACATGAGTTTTTGAGATTTGTGTTGAACTGTATTCACGCACTCCAATGAAGACTGGAGTTCCAATGGAAAGAGAATAGAAGCGCACATGAGTTTTTGAGATTTGTGTTGAACTGTATTCACGCACTCCAATGAAGACTGGAGTTCCAATGGAAAGAGAATAGAAGCGCACATGAGTTTTTGAGATTTGTGTTGAACTGTATTCACGCACTCCAATGAAGACTGGAGTTCCAATGGAAAGAGAATAGAAGCGCACATGAGTTTTTGAGATTTGTGTTGAACTGCATTCACGCACTCCAATGAAGACTGGAGTTCCAATGGAAAGAGAATAGAAGCGCACATCAGTTTTTGAGATTTGTGTTGAACTGTATTATCGCACTCCAATGAAGACTGGAGTTCCAATGGAAAGAGAATAGAAGCGCACATGAGTTTTTGAGATTTGTGTTGAACTGTATTATCGCACTCCAATGAAGACTGGAGTTCCAATGGAAAGAGAATAGAAGCGCACATGAGTTTTTGAGATTTGCGTTGAACTGTATTCACGCACTCCAATGAAGACTGGAGTGCCAATCGAAAGAGAATAGAAGCGCACATGAGTTTTTGAGATTTGTGTTGAACTGTATTCACGCACTCCCATGAAGACTGGAGTGCCAATGTAAAGAGAATAGAAGCGCACATGAGTTTTTGAGATTTGTGTTGAACTGTATTATCGCACTCCAATGAAGACTGGAGTGCCAATGGAAAGAGAATAGAAGTGCACATGAGTTTTTGAGATTTGTGTTGAACTGTATTCACGCACTCCAATGAAGACTGGAGTGCCAATGGAAAAAGAATAGAAGCGCACATGAGTTTTTGAGATTTGTGTTGAACTGTATTCACGCACTCCAATGAAGACTGGAGTGCCAATGGAAAGAGAATAGAAGTGCACATGAGTTTTTGAGATTTGTGTTGAACTGTATTCACGCACTCCAGTGAAGACTGGAGTTCCAATGGAAAGAGAATAGAAGCGCACATGAGTTTTTGAGATTTGTGTTGAACTGTATTCACGCACTTCATTGAAGACTGGAGTTCCAATGGAAAGAGAATAGAAGCGCACATGAGTTTTTGAGATTTGTGTTGAACTGTATTATCGCACTCCAATGAAGACTGGAGTTCCAATGGAAAGAGAATAGAAGCGCACATGAGTTTTTGAGATTTGTGTTGAACTGTATTATCGCACTCCAATGAAGACTGGAGTTCCAATGGAAAGAGAATAGAAGCGCACATGAGTTTTTGAGATTTGCGTTGAACTGTATTCACGCACTCCAATGAAGACTGGAGTGCCAATCGAAAGAGAATAGAAGCGCACATGAGTTTTTGAGATTTGTGTTGAACTGTATTCACGCACTCCCATGAAGACTGGAGTGCCAATGTAAAGAGAATAGAAGCGCACATGAGTTTTTGAGATTTGTGTTGAACTGTATTATCGCACTCCAATGAAGACTGGAGTGCCAATGGAAAGAGAATAGAAGTGCACATGAGTTTTTGAGATTTGTGTTGAACTGTATTCACGCACTCCAATGAAGACTGGAGTGCCAATGGAAAAAGAATAGAAGCGCACATGAGTTTTTGAGATTTGTGTTGAACTGTATTCACGCACTCCAATGAAGACTGGAGTGCCAATGGAAAGAGAATAGAAGTGCACATGAGTTTTTGAGATTTGTGTTGAACTGTATTCACGCACTCCAGTGAAGACTGGAGTTCCAATGGAAAGAGAATAGAAGCGCACATGAGTTTTTGAGATTTGTGTTGAACTGTATTCACGCACTCCAATGAAGACTGGAGTTCCATTGGAAAGAGAATAGAAGCGCACATGAGTTTTTGAGATTTGTGTTGAACTGTATTCACGCACTCCATTGAAGACTGGAGTTCCAATCGAAAGAGAATAGAAGCGCACATGAGTTTTTGAGATTTGTGTTGAACTGTATTCACGCACTCCCATGAAGACTGGAGTGCCAATGTAAAGAGAATAGAAGCACACATGAGTTTTTGAGATTTGTGTTGAACTGTATTATCGCACTCCAATGAAGACTGGAGTGCCAATGGAAAGAGAATAGAAGTGCACATGAGTTTTTGAGATTTGTGTTGAACTGTATTCACGCACTCCAATGAAGACTTTAGTGCCAATGGAAAAAGAATAGAAGCGCACATGAGTTTTTGAGATTTGTGTTGAACTGTATTCACGCACTCCAATGAAGACTGGAGTGCCAATGGAAAGAGAATAGAAGTGCACATGAGTTTTTGAGATTTGTGTTGAACTGTATTCACGCACTCCAGTGAAGACTGGAGTTCCAATGGAAAGAGAATAGAAGCGCACATGAGTTTTTGAGATTTGTGTTGAACTGTATTCACGCACTTCATTGAAGACTGGAGTTCCAATGGAAAGAGAATAGAAGCGCACATGAGTTTTTGAGATTTGTGTTGAACTGTATTATCGCACTCCAATGAAGACTGGAGTTCCAATGGAAAGAGAATAGAAGCGCACATGAGTTTTTGAGATTTGTGTTGAACTGTATTATCGCACTCCAATGAAGACTGGAGTTCCAATGGAAAGAGAATAGAAGCGCACATGAGTTTTTGAGATTTGCGTTGAACTGTATTCACGCACTCCAATGAAGACTGGAGTGCCAATCGAAAGAGAATAGAAGCGCACATGAGTTTTTGAGATTTGTGTTGAACTGTATTCACGCACTCCCATGAAGACTGGAGTGCCAATGTAAAGAGAATAGAAGCGCACATGAGTTTTTGAGATTTGTGTTGAACTGTATTATCGCACTCCAATGAAGACTGGAGTGCCAATGGAAAGAGAATAGAAGTGCACATGAGTTTTTGAGATTTGTGTTGAACTGTATTCACGCACTCCAATGAAGACTGGAGTGCCAATGGAAAAAGAATAGAAGCGCACATGAGTTTTTGAGATTTGTGTTGAACTGTATTCACGCACTCCAATGAAGACTAGAGTGCCAATGGAAAGAGAATAGAAGTGCACATGAGTTTTTGAGATTTGTGTTGAACTGTATTCACGCACTCCAGTGAAGACTGGAGTTCCAATGGAAAGAGAATAGAAGCGCACATGAGTTTTTGAGATTTGTGTTGAACTGTATTCACGCACTCCAATGAAGACTGGAGTTCCAATGGAAAGAGAATAGAAGCGCACATGAGTTTTTGAGATTTGTGTTGAACTGTATTCACGCACTCCATTGAAGACTGGAGTTCCAACGGAAAGAAAATAGAAGTGCACATGAGTTTTTGAGATTTGTGTTGAACTGTATTATCGCACTCCAATGAAGACTGGAGTTCCAATGGAAAGAGAATAGAAGCGCACATGAGTTTTTGAGATTTGTGTTGAACTGTATTCACGCACTCCAATGAAGACTGGAGTTCCAATGGAAAGAGAATAGAAGCGCACATGAGTTTTTGAGATTTGTGTTGAACTGTATTCACGCACTCTAATGAAGACTGGAGTTCCAATGGAAACAGAATAGAAGCGCACATGAGTTTTTGAGATTTGTGTTGAACTGTATTCACGCACTCCAATGAAGACTGGAGTGCCAATGGAAAGAGAATAGAAGTGCACATGAGTTTTTGAGATTTGTTTTGAACTGTATTCACGCACTCCAGTGAAGACTGGAGTTCCAATGGAAAGAGAATAGAAGCGCACATGAGTTTTTGAGATTTGTGTTGGACTGTATTCACGCACTCCAATGAAGACTGGAGTGCCAATGGAAAGAGAATAGAAGTGCACATGAGTTTTTGAGATTTGTGTTGAACTGTATTATCGCACTCCAATGAAGACTGGAGTTCCAATGGAAAGAGAATAGAAGCGCACATGAGTTTTTGAGATTTGTGTTGAACTGTATTCACGCACTCCAATGAAGACTGGAGTGCCAATGGAAAGAGAATAGAAGCGCACATGAGTTTTTGAGATTTGTGTTGAACTGTATTATCGCACTCCAATGAAGACTGGAGTTCCAATGGAAAGAGAATAGAAGCGCACATGAGTTTTTGAGATTTGTGTTGAACTGTATTCACGCACTCCCATGAAGACTGGAGTGCCAATGGAAAGAGAATAGAAGCGCACATGAGTTTTTGAGATTTGTGTTGAACTGTATTATCGCACTCCAATGAAGACTGGAGTGCCAATGGAAAGAGAATAGAAGTGCACATGAGTTTTTGAGATTTGTGTTGAACTGTATTCACGCACTCCAATGAAGACTGGAGTTCCAATGGAAAGAGAATAGAAGCGCACATGAGTTTTTGAGATTTGTGTTGAACTGTATTCACGCACTCCAATGAAGACTGGAGTTCCAATGGAAAGAGAATAGAAGCGCACATGAGTTTTTGAGATTTGTGTTGAACTGTATTCACGCACTCCAATGAAGACTGGAGTTCCAATGGAAAGAGAATAGAAGCGCACATGAGTTTTTGAGATTTGTGTTGAACTGTATTCACGCACTCCAATGAAGACTGGAGTTCCAATGGAAAGAGAATAGAAGCGCACATGAGTTTTTGAGATTTGTGTTGAACTGTATTCACGCACTCCAATGAAGACTGGAGTTCCAATGGAAAGAGAATAGAAGCGCACATCAGTTTTTGAGATTTGTGTTGAACTGTATTCACGCACTCCAATGAAGACTGGAGTTCCAATGGAAAGAGAATAGAAGCGCACATGAGTTTTTGAGATTTGTGTTGAACTGTATTATCGCACTCCAATGAAGACTGGAGTTCCAATGGAAAGAGAATAGAAGCGCACATGAGTTTTTGAGATTTGTGTTGAACTGTATTATCGCACTCCAATGAAGACTGGAGTTCCAATGGAAAGAGAATAGAAGCGCACATGAGTTTTTGAGATTTGCGTTGAACTGTATTCACGCACTCCAATGAAGACTGGAGTGCCAATCGAAAGAGAATAGAAGCGCACATGAGTTTTTGAGATTTGTGTTGAACTGTATTCACGCACTCCCATGAAGACTGGAGTGCCAATGTAAAGAGAATAGAAGCGCACATGAGTTTTTGAGATTTGTGTTGAACTGTATTATCGCACTCCAATGAAGACTGGAGTGCCAATGGAAAGAGAATAGAAGTGCACATGAGTTTTTGAGATTTGTGTTGAACTGTATTCACGCACTCCAATGAAGACTGGAGTGCCAATGGAAAAAGAATAGAAGCGCACATGAGTTTTTGAGATTTGTGTTGAACTGTATTCACGCACTCCAATGAAGACTGGAGTGCCAATGGAAAGAGAATAGAAGTGCACATGAGTTTTTGAGATTTGTGTTGAACTGTATTCACGCACTCCAGTGAAGACTGGAGTTCCAATGGAAAGAGAATAGAAGCGCACATGAGTTTTTGAGATTTGTGTTGAACTGTATTCACGCACTTCATTGAAGACTGGAGTTCCAATGGAAAGAGAATAGAAGCGCACATGAGTTTTTGAGATTTGTGTTGAACTGTATTATCGCACTCCAATGAAGACTGGAGTTCCAATGGAAAGAGAATAGAAGTGCACATGAGTTTTTGAGATTTGTGTTGAACTGTATTATCGCACTCCAATGAAGACTGGAGTTCCAATGGAAAGAGAATAGAAGCGCACATGAGTTTTTGAGATTTGCGTTGAACTGTATTCACGCACTCCAATGAAGACTGGAGTGCCAATCGAAAGAGAATAGAAGCGCACATGAGTTTTTGAGATTTGTGTTGAACTGTATTCACGCACTCCCATGAAGACTGGAGTGCCAATGTAAAGAGAATAGAAGCGCACATGAGTTTTTGAGATTTGTGTTGAACTGTATTATCGCACTCCAATGAAGACTGGAGTGCCAATGGAAAGAGAATAGAAGTGCACATGAGTTTTTGAGATTTGTGTTGAACTGTATTCACGCACTCCAATGAAGACTGGAGTGCCAATGGAAAAAGAATAGAAGCGCACATGAGTTTTTGAGATTTGTGTTGAACTGTATTCACGCACTCCAATGAAGACTGGAGTGCCAATGGAAAGAGAATAGAAGTGCACATGAGTTTTTGAGATTTGTGTTGAACTGTATTCACGCACTCCAGTGAAGACTGGAGTTCCAATGGAAAGAGAATAGAAGCGCACATGAGTTTTTGAGATTTGTGTTGAACTGTATTCACGCACTCCAATGAAGACTGGAGTTCCAATGGAAAGAGAATAGAAGCGCACATGAGTTTTTGAGATTTGTGTTGAACTGTATTCACGCACTCCATTGAAGACTGGAGTTCCAACGGAAAGAAAATAGAAGCGCACATGAGTTTTTGAGATTTGTGTTGAACTGTATTATCGCACTCCAATGAAGACTGGAGTTCCAATGGAAAGAGAATAGAAGCGCACATGAGTTTTTGAGATTTGTGTTGAACTGTATTCACGCACTCCAATGAAGACTGGAGTTCCAATGGAAAGAGAATAGAAGCGCACATGAGTTTTTGAGATTTGTGTTGAACTGTATTCACGCACTCTAATGAAGACTGGAGTTCCAATGGAAACAGAATAGAAGCGCACATGAGTTTTTGAGATTTGTGTTGAACTGTATTCACGCACTCCAATGAAGACTGGAGTGCCAATGGAAAGAGAATTGAAGTGCACATGAGTTTTTGAGATTTGTGTTGAACTGTATTCACGCACTCCAGTGAAGACTGGAGTTCCAATGGAAAGAGAATAGAAGCGCACATGAGTTTTTGAGATTTGTGTTGGACTGTATTCACGCACTCCAATGAAGACTGGAGTTCCAATGGAAAGAGAATAGAAGTGCACATGAGTTTTTGAGATTTGTGTTGAACTGTATTCACTCACTCCAATGAAGACTGGAGTTCCAATGGAAAGAGAATAGAAGCGCACATGAGTTTTTGAGATTTGTGTTGAACTGTATTCACGCTCTCCAATGAAGACTGGAGTTCCAATGGAAAGAGAATAGAAGCGCACATGAGTTTTTGAGATTTGTGTTGAACTGTATTATTGCACTCCAATGAAGACTGGAGTTCCAATGGAAAGAGAATAGAAGCGCACATGAGTTTTTGAGATTTGTGTTGAACTGTATTCACGCTCTCCAATGAAGACTGGAGTTCCAATGGAAAGAGAATAGAAGCGCACATGAGTTTTTGAGATTTGTGTTGAACTGTATTCACGCACTCCAATGAAGACTGGAGTTCCAATGGAAAGAGAATAGAAGCGCACATGAGTTTTTGAGATTTGTGTTGAACTGTATTCACGCACTCCAATGAAGACTGGAGTGCCAATGGAAAGAGAATAGAAGTGCACATGAGTTTTTGAGATTTGTGTTGAACTGTATTCACGCACTCCAATGAAGACTGGAGTGCCAATGGAAAGAGAATAGAAGCGCATATGAGTTTGAGATTTGTGTTGAACTGTATTATCGCACTCCAATGAAGACTGGAGTGCCAATGGAAAGAGAATAGAAGTGCACATGAGTTTTTGAGATTTGTGTTGAACTGTATTCACGCACTCCAATGAAGACTGGAGTGCCAATAGAAAGAGAATAGAAGTGCACATGAGTTTTTGAGATTTGTGTTGAACTGTATTATCGCACTCCAATGAAGACTGGAGTTCCAATGGAAAGAGAATAGAAGCGCACATGAGTTTTTGAGATTTGTGTTGAACTGTATTCAAGCACTCCAATGAAGACTGGAGTGCCAATGGAAAGAGAATAGAAGTGCACATGAGTTTTTGAGATTTGTGTTGAACTGTATTATCGCACTCCAATGAAGACTGGAGTTCCAATGGAAAGAGAATAGAAGCGCACATGAGTTTTTGAGATTTGTGTTGAACTGTATTCACGCACTCCAATGAAGACTGGAGTGCCAATGGAAAGAGAATAGAAGCGCACATGAGTTTTTGAGATTTGTGTTGAACTGTATTATCGCACTCCAATGAAGACTGGAGTTCCAATGGAAAGAGAATAGAAGCGCACATGAGTTTTTGAGATTTGTGTTGAACTGTATTCACGCACTCCCATGAAGACTGGAGTGCCAATGGAAACAGAATAGATGCGCACATGAGTTTTTGAGATTTGTGTTGAACTGTATTATCGCACTCCAATGAAGACTGGAGTGCCAATGGAAAGAGAATAGAAGTGCACATGAGTTTTTGAGATTTGTGTTGAACTGTATTCACGCACTCCAATGAAGACTGGAGTTCCAATGGAAAGAGAATAGAAGCGCAGATGAGTTTTTGAGATTTGTGTTGAACTGTATTCATGCACTCCAATGAAGACTGGAGTTCCAATGGAAAGAGAATAGAAGCGCACATGAGTTTTTGAGATTTGTGTTGAACTGTATTCACGCACTCCAATGAAGACTGGAGTTCCAATGGAAAGAGAATAGAAGCGCACATGAGTTTTTGAGATTTGTGTTGAACTGTATTCACGCACTCCAATGAAGACTGGAGTTCCAATGGAAAGAGAATAGAAGCGCACATCAGTTTTTGAGATTTGTGTTGAACTGTATTATCGCACTCCAATGAAGACTGGAGTTCCAATGGAAAGAGAATAGAAGCGCACATGAGTTTTTGAGATTTGTGTTGAACTGTATTATCGCACTCCAATGAAGACTGGAGTTCCAATGGAAAGAGAATAGAAGCGCACATGAGTTTTTGAGATTTGTGTTGAACTGTATTATCGCACTCCAATGAAGACTGGAGTTCCAATGGAAAGAGAATAGAAGCGCACATGAGTTTTTGAGATTTGCGTTGAACTGTATTCACGCACTCCAATGAAGACTGGAGTGCCAATCGAAAGAGAATAGAAGCGCACATGAGTTTTTGAGATTTGTGTTGAACTGTATTCACGCACTCCCATGAAGACTGGAGTGCCAATGTAAAGAGAATAGAAGCGCACATGAGTTTTTGAGATTTGTGTTGAACTGTATTATCGCACTCCAATGAAGACTGGAGTGCCAATGGAAAGAGAATAGAAGTGCACATGAGTTTTTGAGATTTGTGTTGAACTGTATTCACGCTCTCCAATGAAGACTGGAGTGCCAATGGAAAAAGAATAGAAGCGCACATGAGTTTTTGAGATTTGTGTTGAACTGTATTCACGCACTCCAATGAAGACTGGAGTGCCAATGGAAAGAGAATAGAAGTGCACATGAGTTTTTGAGATTTGTGTTGAACTGTATTCACGCACTCCAGTGAAGACTGGAGTGCCAATGGAAAGAGAATAGAAGTGCACATGAGTTTTTGAGATTTGTGTTGAACTGTATTCACGCACTCCAGTGAAGACTGGAGTTCCAATGGAAAGAGAATAGAAGCGCACATGAGTTTTTGAGATTTGTGTTGAACTGTATTCACGCACTCCAATGAAGACTGGAGTTCCAATGGAAAGAGAATAGAAGCGCACATGAGTTTTTGAGATTTGTGTTGAACTGTATTCACGCACTCCATTGAAGACTGGAGTTCCAACGGAAAGAAAATAGAAGCGCACATGAGTTTTTGAGATTTGTGTTGAACTGTATTATCGCACTCCAATGAAGACTGGAGTTCCAATGGAAAGAGAATAGAAGCGCACATGAGTTTTTGAGATTTGTGTAACTGTATTCACGCACTCCAATGAAGACTGGAGTTCCAATGGAAAGAGAATAGAAGCGCACATGAGTTTTTGAGATTTGTGTTGAACTGTATTCACGCACTCTAATGAAGACTGGAGTTCCAATGGAAACAGAATAGAAGCGCACATGAGTTTTTGAGATTTGTGTTGAACTGTATTCACGCACTCCAATGAAGACTGGAGTGCCAATGGAAAGAGAATAGAAGTGCACATGAGTTTTTGAGATTTGTGTTGAACTGTATTCACGCACTCCAGTGAAGACTGGAGTTCCAATGGAAAGAGAATAGAAGCGCACATGAGTTTTTGAGATTTGTGTTGGACTGTATTCACGCACTCCAATGAAGACTGGAGTTCCAATGGAAAGAGAATAGAAGTGCACATGAGTTTTTGAGATTTGTGTTGAACTGTATTCACTCACTCCAATGAAGACTGGAGTTCCAATGGAAAGAGAATAGAAGCGCACATGAGTTTTTGAGATTTGTGTTGAACTGTATTCACGCTCTCCAATGAAGACTGGAGTTCCAATGGAAAGAGAATAGAAGCGCACATGAGTTTTTGAGATTTGTGTTGAACTGTATTATCGCACTCCAATGAAGACTGGAGTTCCAATGGAAAGAGAATAGAAGCGCACATGAGTTTTTGAGATTTGTGTTGAACTGTATTCACGCTCTCCAATGAAGACTGGAGTTCCAATGGAAAGAGAATAGAAGCGCACATGAGTTTTTGAGATTTGTGTTGAACTGTATTCACGCACTCCAATGAAGACTGGAGTTCCAATGGAAAGAGAATAGAAGCGCACATGAGTTTTTGAGATTTGTGTTGAACTGTATTCACGCACTCCAATGAAGACTGGAGTGCCAATGGAAAGAGAATAGAAGTGCACATGAGTTTTTGAGATTTGTGTTGAACTGTATTCACGCACTCCAATGAAGACTGGAGTGCCAATGGAAAGAGAATAGAAGCGCATATGAGTTTGAGATTTGTGTTGAACTGTATTATCGCACTCCAATGAAGACTGGAGTGCCAATGGAAAGAGAATAGAAGTGCACATGAGTTTTTGAGATTTGTGTTGAACTGTATTCACGCACTCCAATGAAGACTGGAGTGCCAATAGAAAGAGAATAGAAGTGCACATGAGTTTTTGAGATTTGTGTTGAACTGTATTATCGCACTCCAATGAAGACTGGAGTTCCAATGGAAAGAGAATAGAAGCGCACATGAGTTTTTGAGATTTGTGTTGAACTGTATTCAAGCACTCCAATGAAGACTGGAGTGCCAATGGAAAGAGAATAGAAGTGCACATGAGTTTTTGAGATTTGTGTTGAACTGTATTATCGCACTCCAATGAAGACTGGAGTTCCAATGGAAAGAGAATAGAAGCGCACATGAGTTTTTGAGATTTGTGTTGAACTGTATTCACGCACTCCAATGAAGACTGGAGTGCCAATGGAAAGAGAATAGAAGCGCACATGAGTTTTTGAGATTTGTGTTGAACTGTATTATCGCACTCCAATGAAGACTGGAGTTCCAATGGAAAGAGAATAGAAGCGCACATGAGTTTTTGAGATTTGTGTTGAACTGTATTCACGCACTCCCATGAAGACTGGAGTGCCAATGGAAAGAGAATAGAAGCGCACATGAGTTTTTGAGATTTGTGTTGAACTGTATTATCGCACTCCAATGAAGACTGGAGTGCCAATGGAAAGAGAATAGAAGTGCACATGAGTTTTTGAGATTTGTGTTGAACTGTATTCACGCACTCCAATGAAGACTGGAGTTCCAATGGAAAGAGAATAGAAGCGCACATGAGTTTTTGAGATTTGTGTTGAACTGTATTCACGCACTCCAATGAAGACTGGAGTTCCAATGGAAAGAGAATAGAAGCGCACATGAGTTTTTGAGATTTGTGTTGAACTGTATTCACGCACTCCAATGAAGACTGGAGTTCCAATGGAAAGAGAATAGAAGCGCACATGAGTTTTTGAGATTTGTGTTGAACTGTATTCACGCACTCCAATGAAGACTGGAGTTCCAATGGAAAGAGAATAGAAGCGCACATGAGTTTTTGAGATTTGTGTTGAACTGTATTCACGCACTCCAATGAAGACTGGAGTTCCAATGGAAAGAGAATAGAAGCGCACATCAGTTTTTGAGATTTGTGTTGAACTGTATTATCGCACTCCAATGAAGACTGGAGTTCCAATGGAAAGAGAATAGAAGCGCACATGAGTTTTTGAGATTTGTGTTGAACTGTATTATCGCACTCCAATGAAGACTGGAGTTCCAATGGAAAGAGAATAGAAGCGCACATGAGTTTTTGAGATTTGCGTTGAACTGTATTCACGCACTCCAATGAAGACTGGAGTGCCAATCGAAAGAGAATAGAAGCGCACATGAGTTTTTGAGATTTGTGTTGAACTGTATTCACGCACTCCCATGAAGACTGGAGTGCCAATGTAAAGAGAATAGAAGCGCACATGAGTTTTTGAGATTTGTGTTGAACTGTATTATCGCACTCCAATGAAGACTGGAGTGCCAATGGAAAGAGAATAGAAGTGCACATGAGTTTTTGAGATTTGTGTTGAACTGTATTCACGCTCTCCAATGAAGACTGGAGTGCCAATGGAAAAAGAATAGAAGCGCACATGAGTTTTTGAGATTTGTGTTGAACTGTATTCACGCACTCCAATGAAGACTGGAGTGCCAATGGAAAGAGAATAGAAGTGCACATGAGTTTTTGAGATTTGTGTTGAACTGTATTCACGCACTCCAGTGAAGACTGGAGTTCCAATGGAAAGAGAATAGAAGCGCACATGAGTTTTTGAGATTTGTGTTGAACTGTATTCACACACTCCAATGAAGACTGGAGTTCCAATGGAAAGAGAATAGAAGCGCACATGAGTTTTTGAGATTTGTGTTGAACTGTATTCACGCACTCCATTGAAGACTGGAGTTCCAACGGAAAGAAAATAGAAGCGCACATGAGTTTTTGAGATTTGTGTTGAACTGTATTATCGCACTCCAATGAAGACTGGAGTTCCAATGGAAAGAGAATAGAAGCGCACATGAGTTTTTGAGATTTGTGTTGAACTGTATTCACGCACTCCAATGAAGACTGGAGTTCCAATGGAAAGAGAATAGAAGCGCACATGAGTTTTTGAGATTTGTGTTGAACTGTATTCACGCACTCTAATGAAGACTGGAGTTCCAATGGAAACAGAATAGAAGCGCACATGAGTTTTTGAGATTTGTGTTGAACTGTATTCATGCACTCCAATGAAGACTGGAGTGCCAATGGAAAGAGAATAGAAGTGCACATGAGTTTTTGAGATTTGTGTTGAACTGTATTCACGCACTCCAGTGAAGACTGGAGTTCCAATGGAAAGAGAATAGAAGCGCACATGAGTTTTTGAGATTTGTGTTGGACTGTATTCACGCACTCCAATGAAGACTGGAGTTCCAATGGAAAGAGAATAGAAGTGCACATGAGTTTTTGAGATTTGTGTTGAACTGTATTCACTCACTCCAATGAAGACTGGAGTTCCAATGGAAAGAGAATAGAAGCGCACATGAGTTTTTGAGATTTGTGTTCAACTGTATTCACGCTCTCCAATGAAGACTGGAGTTCCAATGGAAAGAGAATAGAAGCGCACATGAGTTTTTGAGATTTGTGTTGAACTGTATTATCGCACTCCAATGAAGACTGGAGTTCCAATGGAAAGAGAATAGAAGTGCACATGAGTTTTTGAGATTTGTGTTGAACTGTATTCACGCTCTCCAATGAAGACTGGAGTTCCAATGGAAAGAGAATAGAAGCGCACATGAGTTTTTGAGATTTGTGTTGAACTGTATTCACGCACTCCAATGAAGACTGGAGTTCCAATGGAAAGAGAATAGAAGCGCACATGAGTTTTTGAGATTTGTGTTGAACTGTATTCACGCACTCCAATGAAGACTGGAGTGCCAATGGAAAGAGAATAGAAGTGCACATGAGTTTTTGAGATTTGTGTTGAACTGTATTCACGCACTCCAATGAAGACTGGAGTGCCAATGGAAAGAGAATAGAAGTGCACATGAGTTTTTGAGATTTGTGTTGAACTGTATTATCGCACTCCAATGAAGACTGGAGTTCCAATGGAAAGAGAATAGAAGCGCACATGAGTTTTTGAGATTTGTGTTGAACTGTATTCACGCACTCCAATGAAGACTGGAGTTCCAATGGAAAGAGAATAGAAGCGCACATGAGTTTTTGAGATTTGTGTTGAACTGTATTCACGCACTCCAATGAAGACTGGAGTTCCAATGGAAAGAGAATAGAAGCGCACATGAGTTTTTGAGATTTGTGTTGAACTGTATTCACGCACTCCAATGAAGACTGGAGTGCCAATGGAAAGAGAATAGAAGCGCACATGAGTTTGAGATTTGTGTTGAACTGTATTATCGCACTCCAATGAAGACTGGAGTGCCAATGGAAAGAGAATAGAAGCGCACATGAGTTTTTGAGATTTGTGTTGAACTGTATTCACGCACTCCAATGAAGACTGGAGTTCCAATGGAAAGAGAATAGAAGCGCACATCAGTTTTTGAGATTTGTGTTGAACTGTATTCACGCACTCCAATGAAGACTGGAGTTCCAATGGAAAGAGAATAGAAGTGCACATGAGTTTTTGAGATTTGTGTTGAACTGTATTCACGCACTCCAGTGAAGACTGGAGTTCCAATGGAAAGAGAATAGAAGCGCACATGAGTTTTTGAGATTTGTGTTGAACTGTATTCACTCACTCCAATGAAGACTGGAGTTCCAATGGAAAGAGAATAGAAGCGCACGTGAGTTTTTGAGATTTGTGTTGAACTGTATTCACGCACTCCAATGAAGACTGGAGTTCCAATGGAAAGAGAATAGAAGCGCACATGAGTTTTTGAGATTTGTGTTGAACTGTATTATCGCACTCCAATGAAGACTGGAGTTCCAATGGAAAGATAATAGAAGTGCACATGAGTTTTTGAGATTTGTGTTGAACTGTATTATCGCACTCCAATGAAGACTGGAGTTCCAATGGAAAGAGAATAGAAGCGCACATGAGTTTTTGAGATTTCTGTTGAACTGTATTCACGCACTCCAATGAAGACTGGAGTTCCAATGGAAAGAGAATAGAAGCGCACATGAGTTTTTGAGATTTGTGTTGAACTGTATTATCGCACTCCAATGAAGACTGGAGTTCCAATGGAAAGATAATAGAAGTGCACATGAGTTTTTGAGATTTGTGTTGAACTGTATTATCGCACTCCAATGAAGACTGGAGTTCCAATGGAAAGAGAATAGAAGCGCACATGAGTTTTTGAGATTTGTGTTGAACTGTATTCACGCACTCCAATGAAGACTGGAGTTCCAATGGAAAGAGAATAGAAGCGCACATCAGTTTTTGAGATTTGTGTTGAACTGTATTATCGCACTCCAATGAAGACTGGAGTTCCAATGGAAAGAGAATAGAAGCGCACATGAGTTTTTGAGATTTGTGTTGAACTGTATTATCGCACTCCAATGAAGACTGGAGTTCCAATGGAAAGAGAATAGAAGCGCACATGAGTTTTTGAGATTTGCGTTGAACTGTATTCACGCACTCCAATGAAGACTGGAGTGCCAATCGAAAGAGAATAGAAGCGCACATGAGTTTTTGAGATTTGTGTTGAACTGTATTCACGCACTCCCATGAAGACTGGAGTGCCAATGTAAAGAGAATAGAAGCGCACATGAGTTTTTGAGATTTGTGTTGAACTGTATTATCGCACTCCAATGAAGACTGGAGTGCCAATGGAAAGAGAATAGAAGTGCACATGAGTTTTTGAGATTTGTGTTGAACTGTATTCACGCTCTCCAATGAAGACTGGAGTGCCAATGGAAAAAGAATACAAGCGCACATGAGTTTTTGAGATTTGTGTTGAACTGTATTCACGCACTCCAATGAAGACTGGAGTGCCAATGGAAAGAGAATAGAAGTGCACATGAGTTTTTGAGATTTGTGTTGAACTGTATTCACGCACTCCAGTGAAGACTGGAGTTCCAATGGAAAGAGAATAGAAGCGCACATGAGTTTTTGAGATTTGTGTTGAACTGTATTCACGCACTCCAATGAAGACTGGAGTTCCAATGGAAAGAGAATAGAAGCGCACATGAGTTTTTGAGATTTGTGTTGAACTGTATTCACGCACTCCATTGAAGACTGGAGTTCCAACGGAAAGAAAATAGAAGCGCACATGAGTTTTTGAGATTTGTGTTGAACTGTATTATCGCACTCCAATGAAGACTGGAGTTCCAATGGAAAGAGAATAGAAGCGCACATGAGTTTTTGAGATTTGTGTTGAACTGTATTCACGCACTCTAATGAAGTCTGGAGTTCCAATGGAAAGAGAATAGAAGCGCACATGAGTTTTTGAGATTTGTGTTGAACTGTATTCACGCACTCTAATGAAGACTGGAGTTTCAATGGAAACAGAATAGAAGCGCACATGAGTTTTTGAGATTTGTGTTGAACTGTATTCATGCACTCCAATGAAGACTGGAGTGCCAATGGAAAGAGAATAGAAGTGCACATGAGTTTTTGAGATTTGTGTTGAACTGTATTCACGCACTCCAGTGAAGACTGGAGTTCCAATGGAAAGAGAATAGAAGCGCACATGAGTTTTTGAGATTTGTGTTGGACTGTATTCACGCACTCCAATGAAGACTGGAGTTCCAATGGAAAGGGAATAGAAGTGCACATGAGTTTTTGAGATTTGTGTTGAACTGTATTCACTCACTCCAATGAAGACTGGAGTTCCAATGGAAAGAGAATAGAAGCGCACATGAGTTTTTGAGATTTGTGTTCAACTGTATTCACGCTCTCCAATGAAGACTGGAGTTCCAATGGAAAGAGAATAGAAGCGCACATGAGTTTTTGAGATTTGTGTTGAACTGTATTATCGCACTCCAATGAAGACTGGAGTTCCAATGGAAAGAGAATAAAAGTGCACATGAGTTTTTGAGATTTGTGTTGAACTGTATTCACGCTCTCCAATGAAGACTGGAGTTCCAATGGAAAGAGAATAGAAGCGCACATGAGTTTTTGAGATTTGTGTTGAACTGTATTCACGCACTCCAATGAAGACTGGAGTTCTAATGGAAAGAGAATAGAAGCGCACATGAGTTTTTGAGATTTGTGTTGAACTGTATTCACGCACTCCAATGAAGACTGGAGTGCCAATGGAAAGAGAATAGAAGTGCACATGAGTTTTTGAGATTTGTGTTGAACTGTATTCACGCACTCCAATGAAGACTGGAGTGCCAATGGAAAGAGAATAGAAGTGCACATGAGTTTTTGAGATTTGTGTCGAACTGTATTATCGCACTCCAATGAAGACTGGAGTTCCAATGGAAAGAGAATAGAAGCGCACATGAGTTTTTGAGATTTGTGTTGAACTGTATTCACGCACTCCAATGAAGACTGGAGTTCCAATGGAAAGAGAATAGAAGCGCACATGAGTTTTTGAGATTTGTGTTGAACTGTATTCACGCACTCCAATGAAGACTGGAGTTCCAATGGAAAGAGAATAGAAGCGCACATGAGTTTTTGAGATTTGTGTTGAACTGTATTCACGCACTCCAATGAAGACTGGAGTGCCAATGGAAAGAGAATAGAAGCGTACATGAGTTTGAGATTTGTGTTGAACTGTATTATCGCACTCCAATGAAGACTGGAGTGCCAATGGAAAGAGAATAGAAGCGCACATGAGTTTTTGAGATTTGTGTTGAACTGTATTCACGCACTCCAATGAAGACTGGAGTTCCAATGGAAAGAGAATAGAAGCGCACATCAGTTTTTGAGATTTGTGTTGAACTGTATTCACGCACTCCAATGAAGACTGGAGTTCCAATGGAAAGAGAATAGAAGTGCACATGAGTTTTTGAGATTTGTGTTGAACTGTATTCACGCACTCTAGTGAAGACTGGAGTTCCAATGGAAAGAGAATAGAAGCGCACATGAGTTTTTGAGATTTGTGTTGAACTGTATTCACTCACTCCAATGAAGACTGGAGTTCCAATGGAAAGAGAATAGAAGCGCACGTGAGTTTTTGAGATTTGTGTTGAACTGTATTCACGCACTCCAATGAAGACTGGAGTTCCAATGGAAAGAGAATCGAAGCGCACATGAGTTTTTGAGATTTGTGTTGAACTGTATTATCGCACTCCAATGAAGACTGGAGTTCCAATGGAAAGATAATAGAAGTGCACATGAGTTTTTGAGATTTGTGTTGAACTGTATTATCGCACTCCAATGAAGACTGGAGTTCCAATGGAAAGAGAATAGAAGCGCACATGAGTTTTTGAGATTTGTGTTGAACTGTATTCACGCACTCCAATGAAGACTGGAGTGCCAATGGAAAGAGAATAGAAGCGCACATGAGTTTGAGATTTGTGTTGAACTGTATTATCGCACTCCAATGAAGACTGGAGTGCCAATGGAAAGAGAATAGAAGTGCACATGAGTTTTTGAGATTTGTGTTGAACTGTATTCACACACTCCAATGAAGACTGGAGTGCCAATGGAAAGAGAATAGAAGTGCACATGAGTTTTTGAGATTTGTGTTGAACTGTATTATCGCACTCCAATGAAGACTGGAGTTCCAATGGAAAGAGAATAGAAGCGCACATGAGTTTTTGAGATTTGTGTTGAACTGTATTCACGCACTCCAATGAAGACTGGAGTGCCAATGGAAAGAGAATAGAAGTGCACATGAGTTTTTGAGATTTGTGTTGAACTGTATTATCGCACTCCAATGAAGACTGGAGTTCCAATGGAAAGAGAATAGAAGCGCACATGAGTTTTTGAGATTTGTGTTGAACTGTATTCACGCACTCCAATGAAGACTGGAGTGCCAATGGAAAGAGAATAGAAGCGCACATGAGTTTTTGAGATTTGTGTTGAACTGTATTATCGCACTCCAATGAAGACTGGAGTTCCAATGGAAAGAGAATAGAAGCGCACATGAGTTTTTGAGATTTGTGTTGAACTGTATTCACGCACTCCAATGAAGACTGGAGTTCCAATGGAAAGAGAATAGAAGCGCACATGAGTTTAGTTTTTGAGATTTGTGTTGAACTGTATTCACGCACTCCAATGAAGACTGGAGTTCCAATGGAAAGAGAATAGAAGCGCACATGAGTTTTTGAGATTTGTGTTGAACTGTATTCACGCACTCCAATGAAGACTGGAGTTCCAATGGAAAGAGAATAGAAGCGCACATGAGTTTTTGAGATTTGTGTTGAACTATTCACGCACTCCAATGAAGACTGGAGTTCCAATGGAAAGAGAATAGAAGCGCACATGAGTTTTTTAGATTTGTGTTGAACTGTATTCACGCGCTCCAATGAAGACTGGAGTTCCAATGGAAACAGAATAGAAGCGCACATGAGTTTTTGAGATTTGTGTTGAACTGTATTCACGCACTCCAATGAAGACTGGAGTTCCAATGGAAAGAGAATAGAAGCGCACATCAGTTTGTGAGATTTGTGTTGAACTGTATTCACGCACTCCAATGAAGACTGGAGTTCCAATGGAAAGAGAATAGAAGCGCACATGAGTTTTTGAGATTTGTGTTGAACTGTATTCAGGCACTCCAATGAAGACTGGAGTTCCAATGGAAAGAGAATAGAAGCGCACATGAGTTTTTGAGATTTGTGTTGAACTGTATTCACGCACTCCAATGAAGACTGGAGTGCCAATGGAAAGAGAATAGAAGTGCACATGAGTTTTTGAGATTTGTGTTGAACTGTATTCACGCACTCCAGTGAAGACTGGAGTTCCAATGGAAAGAGAATAGAAGCGCACATGAGTTTTTGAGATTTGTGTTGGGCTGTATTCACGCACTCCAATGAAGACTGGAGTTCCAATGGAAAGAGAATAGAAGTGCACATGAGTTTTTGAGATTTGTGTTGAACTGTATTCACTCACTCCAATGAAGACTGGAGTTCCACTGGAAAGAGAATAGAAGCGCACATGAGTTTTTTAGATTTGTGTTGAACTGTATTCACGCGCTCCAATGAAGACTGGAGTTCCAATGGAAACAGAATAGAAGCGCACATGAGTTTTTGAGATTTGTGTTGAACTGTATTCACGCACTCCAATGAAGACTGGAGTTCCAATGGAAAGAGAATAGAAGCGCACATGAGTTTTTGAGATTTGTGTTGAACTGTATTATCGCACTCCAATGAAGACTGGAGTTCCAATGGAAAGAGAATAGAAGCGCACATGAGTTTTTGAGATTTGTGTTGAACTGTATTATCGCACTCCAATGAAGACTGGAGTTCCAATGGAAAGAGAATAGAAGCGCACATGAGTTTTTGAGATTTGCGTTGAACTGTATTCACGCACTCCAATGAAGACTGGAGTGCCAATCGAAAGAGAATAGAAGCGCACATGAGTTTTTGAGATTTGTGTTGAACTGTATTCACGCACTCCCATGAAGACTGGAGTGCCAATGTAAAGAGAATAGAAGCGCACATGAGTTTTTGAGATTTGTGTTGAACTGTATTATCGCACTCCAATGAAGACTGGAGTGCCAATGGAAAGAGAATAGAAGTGCACATGAGTTTTTGAGATTTGTGTTGAACTGTATTCACGCACTCCAATGAAGACTGGAGTGCCAATGGAAAAAGAATAGAAGCGCACATGAGTTTTTGAGATTTGTGTTGAACTGTATTCACGCACTCCAATGAAGACTGGAGTGCCAATGGAAAGAGAATAGAAGTGCACATGAGTTTTTGAGATTTGTGTTGAACTGTATTCACGCACTCCAGTGAAGACTGGAGTTCCAATGGAAAGAGAATAGAAGCGCACATGAGTTTTTGAGATTTGTGTTGAACTGTATTCACGCACTCCAATGAAGACTGGAGTTCCAATGGAAAGAGAATAGAAGCGCACATGAGTTTTTGAGATTTGTGTTGAACTGTATTCACGCACTCCATTGAAGACTGGAGTTCCAACGGAAAGAAAATAGAAGCGCACATGAGTTTTTGAGATTTGTGTTGAACTGTATTATCGCACTCCAATGAAGACTGGAGTTCCAATGGAAAGAGAATAGAAGCGCACATGAGTTTTTGAGATTTGTGTTGAACTGTATTCACGCACTCCAATGAAGACTGGAGTTCCAATGGAAAGAGAATAGAAGCGCACATGAGTTTTTGAGATTTGTGTTGAACTGTATTCACGCACTCTAATGAAGACTGGAGTTCCAATGGAAACAGAATAGAAGCGCACATGAGTTTTTGAGATTTGTGTTGAACTGTATTCACGCACTCCAATGAAGACTGGAGTGCCAATGGTAAGAGAATAGAAGTGCACATGAGTTTTTGAGATTTGTGTTGAACTGTATTATCGCACTCCAATGAAGACTGGAGTGCCAATGGAAAGAGAATAGAAGTGCACATGAGTTTTTGAGATTTGTGTTGAACTGTATTATCGCACTCCAATGAAGACTGGAGTTCCAATGGAAAGAGAATAGAAGCGCACATGAGTTTTTGAGATTTGTGTTGAACTGTATTCAAGCACTCCAATGAAGACTGGAGTGCCAATGGAAAGAGAATAGAAGTGCACATGAGTTTTTGAGATTTGTGTTGAACTGTATTCACTCACTCCAATGAAGACTGGAGTTCCAATGGAAAGAGAATAGAAGCGCACGTGAGTTTTTGAGATTTGTGTTGAACTGTATTCACGCACTCCAATGAAGACTGGAGTTCCAATGGAAAGAGAATAGAAGCGCACATGAGTTTTTGAGATTTGTGTTGAACTGTATTATCGCACTCCAATGAAGACTGGAGTTCCAATGGAAAGATAATAGAAGTGCACATGAGTTTTTGAGATTTGTGTTGAACTGTATTATCGCACTCCAATGAAGACTGGAGTTCCAATGGAAAGAGAATAGAAGCGCACATGAGTTTTTGAGATTTGTGTTGAACTGTATTCACGCACTCTAATGAAGACTGGAGTGCCAATGGAAAGAGAATAGAAGCGCACATGAGTTTGAGATTTGTGTTGAACTGTATTATCGCACTCCAATGAAGACTGGAGTGCCAATGGAAAGAGAATAGAAGTGCACATGAGTTTTTGAGATTTGTGTTGAACTGTATTCACACACTCCAATGAAGACTGGAGTGCCAATGGAAAGAGAATAGAAGTGCACATGAGTTTTCGAGATTTGTGTTGAACTGTATTATCGCACTCCAATGAAGACTGGAGTTCCAATGGAAAGAGAATAGAAGCGCACATGAGTTTTTGAGATTTGTGTTGAACTGTATTCACGCACTCCAATGAAGACTGGAGTGCCAATGGAAAGAGAATAGAAGTGCACATGAGTTTTTGAGATTTGTGTTGAACTGTATTATCGCACTCCAATGAAGACTGGAGTTCCAATGGAAAGAGAATAGAAGCGCACATGAGTTTTTGAGATTTGTGTTGAACTGTATTCACGCACTCCAATGAAGACTGGAGTGCCAATGGAAAGAGAATAGAAGCGCACATGAGTTTTTGAGATTTGTGTTGAACTGTATTATCGCACTCCAATGAAGACTGGAGTTCCAATGGAAAGAGAATAGAAGCGCACATGAGTTTTTGAGATTTGTGTTGAACTGTATTCACGCACTCCAATGAAGACTGGAGTTCCAATGGAAAGAGAATAGAAGCGCACATGAGTTTAGTTTTTGAGATTTGTGTTGAACTGTATTCACGCACTCCAATGAAGACTGGAGTTCCAATGGAAAGAGAATAGAAGCGCACATGAGTTTTTGAGATTTGTGTTGAACTGTATTCACGCACTCCAATGAAGACTGGAGTTCCAATGGAAAGAGAATAGAAGCGCACATGAGTTTTTGAGATTTGTGTTGAACTGTATTCACGCATTCCAATGAAGACTGGAGTTCCAATGGAAAGAGAATAGAAGCGCACATGAGTTTTTTAGATTTGTGTTGAACTGTATTCACGCGCTCCAATGAAGACTGGAGTTCCAATGGAAACAGAATAGAAGCGCACATGAGTTTTTGAGATTTGTGTTGAACTGTATTCACGCACTCCAATGAAGACTGGAGTTCCAATGGAAAGAGAATAGAAGCGCACATCAGTTTGTGAGATTTGTGTTGAACTGTATTCACGCACTCCAATGAAGACTGGAGTTCCAATGGAAAGAGAATAGAAGCGCACATGAGTTTTTGAGATTTGTGTTGAACTGTATTCAGGCACTCCAATGAAGACTGGAGTTCCAATGGAAAGAGAATAGAAGCGCACATGAGTTTTTGAGATTTGTGTTGAACTGTATTCACGCACTCCAATGAAGACTGGAGTGCCAATGGAAAGAGAATAGAAGTGCACATGAGTTTTTGAGATTTGTGTTGAACTGTATTCACGCACTCCAGTGAAGACTGGAGTTCCAATGGAAAGAGAATAGAAGCGCACATGAGTTTTTGAGATTTGTGTTGGACTGTATTCACGCACTCCAATGAAGACTGGAGTTCCAATGGAAAGAGAATAGAAGTGCACATGAGTTTTTGAGATTTGTGTTGAACTGTATTCACTCACTCCAATGAAGACTGGAGTTCCACTGGAAAGAGAATAGAAGCGCACATGAGTTTTTGAGATTTGTGTTGAACTGTATTCACGCACTCCAATGAAGACTGGAGTGCCAATGGAAAGAGAATAGAAGTGCACATGAGTTTTTGAGATTTGTGTTGAACTGTATTCACGCACTCCAGTGAAGACTGGAGTTCCAATGGAAAGAGAATAGAAGCGCACATGAGTTTTTGAGATTTGTGTTGAACTGTATTATCGCACTCCAATGAAGACTGGAGTTCCAATGGAAAGAGAATAGAAGCGCACATGAGTTTTTGAGATTTGTGTTGAACTGTATTATCGCACTCCAATGAAGACTGGAGTTCCAATGGAAAGAGAATAGAAGCGCACATGAGTTTTTGAGATTTGCGTTGAACTGTATTCACGCACTCCAATGAAGACTGGAGTGCCAATCGAAAGAGAATAGAAGCGCACATGAGTTTTTGAGATTTGTGTTGAACTGTATTCACGCACTCCCATGAAGACTGGAGTGCCAATGTAAAGAGAATAGAAGCGCACATGAGTTTTTGAGATTTGTGTTGAACTGTATTATCGCACTCCAATGAAGACAGGAGTGCCAATGGAAAGAGAATAGAAGTGCACATGAGTTTTTGAGATTTGTGTTGAACTGTATTCACGCACTCCAATGAAGACTGGAGTGCCAATGGAAAAAGAATAGAAGCGCACATGAGTTTTTGAGATTTGTGTTGAACTGTATTCACGCACTCCAATGAAGACTGGAGTGCCAATGGAAAGAGAATAGAAGTGCACATGAGTTTTTGAGATTTGTGTTGAAGTGTATTCACGCACTCCAGTGAAGACTGGAGTTCCAATGGAAAGAGAATAGAAGCGCACATGAGTTTTTGAGATTTGTGTTGAACTGTATTCACGCACTCCAATGAAGACTGGAGTTCCAATGGAAAGAGAATAGAAGCGCACATGAGTTTTTGAGATTTGTGTTGAACTGTATTCACGCACTCCATTGAAGACTGGAGTTCCAACGGAAAGAAAATAGAAGCGCACATGAGTTTTTGAGATTTGTGTTGAACTGTATTATCGCACTCCAATGAAGACTGGAGTTCCAATGGAAAGAGAATAGAAGCGCACATGAGTTTTTGAGATTTGTGTTGAACTGTATTCACGCACTCCAATGAAGACTGGAGTTCCAATGGAAAGAGAATAGAAGCGCACATGAGTTTTTGAGATTTGTGTTGAACTGTATTCATGCACTCTAATGAAGACTGGAGTTCCAATGGAAACAGAATAGAAGCGGACATGAGTTTTTGAGATTTGTGTTGAACTGTATTCACGCACTCCAATGAAGACTGGAGTGCCAATGGAAAGAGAATAGAAGTGCACATGAGTTTTTGAGATTTGTGTTGAACTGTATTATCGCACTCCAATGAAGACTGGAGTGCCAATGGAAAGAGAATAGAAGTGCACATGAGTTTTTGAGATTTGTGTTGAACTGTATTATCGCACTCCAATGAAGACTGGAGTTCCAATGGAAAGAGAATAGAAGCGCACATGAGTTTTTGAGATTTGTGTTGAACTGTATTCAAGCACTCCAATGAAGACTGGAGTGCCAATGGAAAGAGAATAGAAGTGCACATGAGTTTTTGAGATTTGTGTTGAACTGTATTATCGCACTCCAATGAAGACTGGAGTTCCAATGGAAAGAGAATAGAAGCGCACATGAGTTTTTGAGATTTGTGTTGAACTGTATTCACGCACTCCAATGAAGACTGGAGTGCCAATGGAAAGAGAATAGAAGCGCACATGAGTTTTTGAGATTTGTGTTGAACTGTATTATCGCACTCCAATGAAGACTGGAGTTCCAATGGAAAGAGAATAGAAGCGCACATGAGTTTTTGAGATTTGTGTTGAACTGTATTCACGCACTCCCATGAAGACTGGAGTGCCAATGGAAAGAGAATAGAAGCGCACATGAGTTTTTGAGATTTGTGTTGAACTGTATTATCGCACTCCAATGAAGACTGGAGTTCCAATGGAAAGAGAATAGAAGCGCACATGAGTTTTTGAGATTTGTGTTGAACTGTATTATCGCACTCCAATGAAGACTGGAGTTCCAATGGAAAGAGAATAGAAGCGCACATGAGTTTTTGAGATTTGCGTTGAACTGTATTCACGCACTCCAATGAAGACTGGAGTGCCAATCGAAAGAGAATAGAAGCGCACATGAGTTTTTGAGATTTGTGTTGAACTGTATTCACGCACTCCCATGAAGACTGGAGTGCCAATGTAAAGAGAATAGAAGCGCACATGAGTTTTTGAGATTTGTGTTGAACTGTATTATCGCACTCCAATGAAGACTGGAGTGCCAATGGAAAGAGAATAGAAGTGCACATGAGTTTTTGAGATTTGTGTTGAACTGTATTCACGCTCTCCAATGAAGACTGGAGTGCCAATGGAAAAAGAATAGAAGCGCACATGAGTTTTTGAGATTTGTGTTGAACTGTATTCACGCACTCCAATGAAGACTGGAGTGCCAATGGAAAGAGAATAGAAGTGCACATGAGTTTTTGAGATTTGTGTTGAACTGTATTCACGCACTCCAGTGAAGACTGGAGTGCCAATGGAAAGAGAATAGAAGTGCACATGAGTTTTTGAGATTTGTGTTGAACTGTATTCACGCACTCCAGTGAAGACTGGAGTTCCAATGGAAAGAGAATAGAAGCGCACATGAGTTTTTGAGATTTGTGTTGAACTGTATTCACGCACTCCAATGAAGACTGGAGTTCCAATGGAAAGAGAATAGAAGCGCACATGAGTTTTTGAGATTTGTGTTGAACTGTATTCACGCACTCCATTGAAGACTGGAGTTCCAACGGAAAGAAAATAGAAGCGCACATGAGTTTTTGAGATTTGTGTTGAACTGTATTATCGCACTCCAATGAAGACTGGAGTTCCAATGGAAAGAGAATAGAAGCGCACATGAGTTTTTGAGATTTGTGTTGAACTGTATTCACGCACTCCAATGAAGACTGGAGTTCCAATGGAAAGAGAATAGAAGCGCACATGAGTTTTTGAGATTTGTGTTGAACTGTATTCACGCACTCTAATGAAGACTGGAGTTCCAATGGAAACAGAATAGAAGCACACATGAGTTTTTGAGATTTGTGTTGAACTGTATTCACGCACTCCAATGAAGACTGGAGTGCCAATGGAAAGAGAATAGAAGTGCACATGAGTTTTTGAGATTTGTGTTGAACTGTATTCACGCACTCCAGTGAAGACTGGAGTTCCAATGGAAAGAGAATAGAAGCGCACATGAGTTTTTGAGATTTGTGTTGGACTGTATTCACGCACTCCAATGAAGACTGGAGTTCCAATGGAAAGAGAATAGAAGTGCACATGAGTTTTTGAGATTTGTGTTGAACTGTATTCACTCACTCCAATGAAGACTGGAGTTCCAATGGAAAGAGAATAGAAGCGCACATGAGTTTTTGAGATTTGTGTTGAACTGTATTCACGCTCTCCAATGAAGACTGGAGTTCCAATGGAAAGAGAATAGAAGCGCACATGAGTTTTTGAGATTTGTGTTGAACTGTATTATCGCACTCCAATGAAGACTGGAGTTCCAATGGAAAGAGAATAGAAGCGCACATGAGTTTTTGAGATTTGTGTTGAACTGTATTCACGCTCTCCAATGAAGACTGGAGTTCCAATGGAAAGAGAATAGAAGCGCACATGAGTTTTTGAGATTTGTGTTGAACTGTATTCACGCACTCCAATGAAGACTGGAGTTCCAATGGAAAGAGAATAGAAGCGCACATGAGTTTTTGAGATTTGTGTTGAACTGTATTCACGCACTCCAATGAAGACTGGAGTGCCAATGGAAAGAGAATAGAAGTGCACATGAGTTTTTGAGATTTGTGTTGAACTGTATTCACGCACTCCAATGAAGACTGGAGTGCCAATGGAAAGAGAATAGAAGCGCATATGAGTTTGAGATTTGTGTTGAACTGTATTATCGCACTCCAATGAAGACTGGAGTGCCAATGGAAAGAGAATAGAAGTGCACATGAGTTTTTGAGATTTGTGTTGAACTGTATTCACGCACTCCAATGAAGACTGGAGTGCCAATAGAAAGAGAATAGAAGTGCACATGAGTTTTTGAGATTTGTGTTGAACTGTATTATCGCACTCCAATGAAGACTGGAGTTCCAATGGAAAGAGAATAGAAGCGCACATGAGTTTTTGAGATTTGTGTTGAACTGTATTCAAGCACTCCAATGAAGACTGGAGTGCCAATGGAAAGAGAATAGAAGTGCACATGAGTTTTTGAGATTTGTGTTGAACTGTATTATCGCACTCCAATGAAGACTGGAGTTCCAATGGAAAGAGAATAGAAGCGCACATGAGTTTTTGAGATTTGTGTTGAACTGTATTCACGCACTCCAATGAAGACTGGAGTGCCAATGGAAAGAGAATAGAAGCGCACATGAGTTTTTGAGATTTGTGTTGAACTGTATTATCGCACTCCAATGAAGACTGGAGTTCCAATGGAAAGAGAATAGAAGCGCACATGAGTTTTTGAGATTTGTGTTGAACTGTATTCACGCACTCCCATGAAGACTGGAGTGCCAATGGAAAGAGAATAGAAGCGCACATGAGTTTTTGAGATTTGTGTTGAACTGTATTATCGCACTCCAATGAAGACTGGAGTGCCAATGGAAAGAGAATAGAAGTGCACATGAGATTTGGAGATTTGTGTTGAACTGTATTCACGCACTCCAATGAAGACTGGAGTTCCAATGGAAAGAGAATAGAAGCGCACATGAGTTTTTGAGATTTGTGTTGAACTGTATTCACGCACTCCAATGAAGACTGGAGTTCCAATGGAAAGAGAATAGAAGCGCACATGAGTTTTTGAGATTTGTGTTGAACTGTATTCACGCACTCCAATGAAGACTGGAGTTCCAATGGAAAGAGAATAGAAGCGCACATGAGTTTTTGAGATTTGTGTTGAACTGTATTCACGCACTCCAATGAAGACTGGAGTTCCAATGGAAAGAGAATAGAAGCGCACATGAGTTTTTGAGATTTGTGTTGAACTGTATTCACGCACTCCAATGAAGACTGGAGTTCCAATGGAAAGAGAATAGAAGCGCACATCAGTTTTTGAGATTTGTGTTGAACTGTATTATCGCACTCCAATGAAGACTGGAGTTCCAATGGAAAGAGAATAGAAGCGCACATGAGTTTTTGAGATTTGTGTTGAACTGTATTATCGCACTCCAATGAAGACTGGAGTTCCAATGGAAAGAGAATAGAAGCGCACATGAGTTTTTGAGATTTGCGTTGAACTGTATTCACGCACTCCAATGAAGACTGGAGTGCCAATCGAAAGAGAATAGAAGCGCACATGAGTTTTTGAGATTTGTGTTGAACTGTATTCACGCACTCCCATGAAGACTGGAGTGCCAATGTAAAGAGAATAGAAGCGCACATGAGTTTTTGAGATTTGTGTTGAACTGTATTATCGCACTCCAATGAAGACTGGAGTGCCAATGGAAAGAGAATAGAAGTGCACATGAGTTTTTGAGATTTGTGTTGAACTGTATTCACGCTCTCCAATGAAGACTGGAGTGCCAATGGAAAAAGAATAGAAGCGCACATGAGTTTTTGAGATTTGTGTTGAACTGTATTCACGCACTCCAATGAAGACTGGAGTGCCAATGGAAAGAGAATAGAAGTGCACATGAGTTTTTGAGATTTGTGTTGAACTGTATTCACACACTCCAGTGAAGACTGGAGTTCCAATGGAAAGAGAATAGAAGCGCACATGAGTTTTTGAGATTTGTGTTGAACTGTATTCACGCACTCCAATGAAGACTGGAGTTCCAATGGAAAGAGAATAGAAGCGCACATGAGTTTTTGAGATTTGTGTTGAAGTGTATTCACGCACTCCAGTGAAGACTGGAGTTCCAATGGAAAGAGAATAGAAGCGCACATGAGTTTTTGAGATTTGTGTTGAACTGTATTCACGCACTCCAATGAAGACTGGAGTTCCAATGGAAAGAGAATAGAAGCGCACATGAGTTTTTGAGATTTGTGTTGAACTGTATTCACGCACTCCATTGAAGACTGGAGTTCCAACGGAAAGAAAATAGAAGCGCACATGAGTTTTTGAGATTTGTGTTGAACTGTATTATCGCACTCTAATGAAGTCTGGAGTTCCAATGGAAAGAGAATAGAAGCGCACATGAGTTTTTGAGATTTGTGTTGAACTGTATTCACGCACTCTAATGAAGACTGGAGTTCCAATGGAAACAGAATAGAAGCGCACATGAGTTTTTGAGATTTGTGTTGAACTGTATTCATGCACTCCAATGAAGACTGGAGTGCCAATGGAAAGAGAATAGAAGTGCACATGAGTTTTTGAGATTTGTGTTGAACTGTATTCACGCACTCCAGTGAAGACTGGAGTTCCAATGGAAAGAGAATAGAAGCGCACATGAGTTTTTGAGATTTGTGTTGGACTGTATTCACGCACTCCAATGAAGACTGGAGTTCCAATGGAAAGAGAATAGAAGTGCACATGAGTTTTTGAGATTTGTGTTGAACTGTATTCACTCACTCCAATGAAGACTGGAGTTCCAATGGAAAGAGAATAGAAGCGCACATGAGTTTTTGAGATTTGTGTTCAACTGTATTCACGCTCTCCAATGAAGACTGGAGTTCCAATGGAAAGAGAATAGAAGCGCACATGAGTTTTTGAGATTTGTGTTGAACTGTATTATCGCACTCCAATGAAGACTGGAGTTCCAATGGAAAGAGAATAAAAGTGCACATGAGTTTTTGAGATTTGTGTTGAACTGTATTCACGCTCTCCAATGAAGACTGGAGTTCCAATGGAAAGAGAATAGAAGCGCACATGAGTTTTTGAGATTTGTGTTGAACTGTATTCACGCACTCCAATGAAGACTGGAGTTCTAATGGAAAGAGAATAGAAGCGCACATGAGTTTTTGAGATTTGTGTTGAACTGTATTCACGCACTCCAATGAAGACTGGAGTGCCAATGGAAAGAGAATAGAAGTGCACATGAGTTTTTGAGATTTGTGTTGAACTGTATTCACGCACTCCAATGAAGACTGGAGTGCCAATGGAAAGAGAATAGAAGTGCACATGAGTTTTTGAGATTTGTGTCGAACTGTATTATCGCACTCCAATGAAGACTGGAGTTCCAATGGAAAGAGAATAGAAGCGCACATGAGTTTTTGAGATTTGTGTTGAACTGTATTCACGCACTCCAATGAAGACTGGAGTTCCAATGGAAAGAGAATAGAAGCGCACATGAGTTTTTGAGATTTGTGTTGAACTGTATTCACGCACTCCAATGAAGACTGGAGTTCCAATGGAAAGAGAATAGAAGCGCACATGAGTTTTTGAGATTTGTGTTGAACTGTATTCACGCACTCCAATGAAGACTGGAGTGCCAATGGAAAGAGAATAGAAGCGCACATGAGTTTGAGATTTGTGTTGAACTGTATTATCGCACTCCAATGAAGACTGGAGTGCCAATGGAAAGAGAATAGAAGCGCACATGAGTTTTTGAGATTTGTGTTGAACTGTATTCACGCACTCCAATGAAGACTGGAGTTCCAATGGAAAGAGAATAGAAGCGCACATCAGTTTTTGAGATTTGTGTTGAACTGTATTCACGCACTCCAATGAAGACTGGAGTTCCAATGGAAAGAGAATAGAAGTGCACATGAGTTTTTGAGATTTGTGTTGAACTGTATTCACGCACTCCAGTGAAGACTGGAGTTCCAATGGAAAGAGAATAGAAGCGCACATGAGTTTTTGAGATTTGTGTTGAACTGTATTCACTCACTCCAATGAAGACTGGAGTTCCAATGGAAAGAGAATAGAAGCGCACGTGAGTTTTTGAGATTTGTGTTGAACTGTATTCACGCACTCCAATGAAGACTGGAGTTCCAATGGAAAGAGAATAGAAGCGCACATGAGTTTTTGAGATTTGTGTTGAACTGTATTATCGCACTCCAATGAAGACTGGAGTTCCAATGGAAAGATAATAGAAGTGCACATGAGTTTTTGAGATTTGTGTTGAACTGTATTATCGCACTCCAATGAAGACTGGAGTTCCAATGGAAAGAGAATAGAAGCGCACATGAGTTTTTGAGATTTGTGTTGAACTGTATTCACGCACTCCAATGAAGACTGGAGTGCCAATGGAAAGAGAATAGAAGCGCACATGAGTTTGAGATTTGTGTTGAACTGTATTATCGCACTCCAATGAAGACTGGAGTGCCAATGGAAAGAGAATAGAAGTGCACATGAGTTTTTGAGATTTGTGTTGAACTGTATTCACACACTCCAATGAAGACTGGAGTGCCAATGGAAAGAGAATAGAAGTGCACATGAGTTTTTGAGATTTGTGTTGAACTGTATTATCGCACTCCAATGAAGACTGGAGTTCCAATGGAAAGAGAATAGAAGCGCACATGAGTTTTTGAGATTTGTGTTGAACTGTATTCACGCACTCCAATGAAGACTGGAGTGCCAATGGAAAGAGAATAGAAGTGCACATGAGTTTTTGAGATTTGTGTTGAACTGTATTATCGCACTCCAATGAAGACTGGAGTTCCAATGGAAAGAGAATAGAAGCGCACATGAGTTTTTGAGATTTGTGTTGAACTGTATTCACGCACTCCAATGAAGACTGGAGTGCCAATGGAAAGAGAATAGAAGCGCACATGAGTTTTTGAGATTTGTGTTGAACTGTATTATCGCACTCCAATGAAGACTGGAGTTCCAATGGAAAGAGAATAGAAGCGCACATGAGTTTTTGAGATTTGTGTTGAACTGTATTCACGCACTCCAATGAAGACTGGAGTTCCAATGGAAAGAGAATAGAAGCGCACATGAGTTTAGTTTTTGAGATTTGTGTTGAACTGTATTCACGCACTCCAATGAAGACTGGAGTTCCAATGGAAAGAGAATAGAAGCGCACATGAGTTTTTGAGATTTGTGTTGAACTGTATTCACGCACTCCAATGAAGACTGGAGTTCCAATGGAAAGAGAATAGAAGCGCACATGAGTTTTTGAGATTTGTGTTGAACTATTCACGCACTCCAATGAAGACTGGAGTTCCAATGGAAAGAGAATAGAAGCGCACATGAGTTTTTTAGATTTGTGTTGAACTGTATTCACGCGCTCCAATGAAGACTGGAGTTCCAATGGAAACAGAATAGAAGCGCACATGAGTTTTTGAGATTTGTGTTGAACTGTATTCACGCACTCCAATGAAGACTGGAGTTCCAATGGAAAGAGAATAGAAGCGCACATCAGTTTGTGAGATTTGTGTTGAACTGTATTCACGCACTCCAATGAAGACTGGAGTTCCAATGGAAAGAGAATAGAAGCGCACATGAGTTTTTGAGATTTGTGTTGAACTGTATTCAGGCACTCCAATGAAGACTGGAGTTCCAATGGAAAGAGAATAGAAGCGCACATGAGTTTTTGAGATTTGTGTTGAACTGTATTCACGCACTCCAATGAAGACTGGAGTGCCAATGGAAAGAGAATAGAAGTGCACATGAGTTTTTGAGATTTGTGTTGAACTGTATTCACGCACTCCAGTGAAGACTGGAGTTCCAATGGAAAGAGAATAGAAGCGCACATGAGTTTTTGAGATTTGTGTTGGGCTGTATTCACGCACTCCAATGAAGACTGGAGTTCCAATGGAAAGAGAATAGAAGTGCACATGAGTTTTTGAGATTTGTGTTGAACTGTATTCACTCACTCCAATGAAGACTGGAGTTCCACTGGAAAGAGAATAGAAGCGCACATGAGTTTTTTAGATTTGTGTTGAACTGTATTCACGCGCTCCAATGAAGACTGGAGTTCCAATGGAAACAGAATAGAAGCGCACATGAGTTTTTGAGATTTGTGTTGAACTGTATTCACGCACTCCAATGAAGACTGGAGTTCCAATGGAAAGAGAATAGAAGCGCACATGAGTTTTTGAGATTTGTGTTGAACTGTATTATCGCACTCCAATGAAGACTGGAGTTCCAATGGAAAGAGAATAGAAGCGCACATGAGTTTTTGAGATTTGTGTTGAACTGTATTATCGCACTCCAATGAAGACTGGAGTTCCAATGGAAAGAGAATAGAAGCGCACATGAGTTTTTGAGATTTGCGTTGAACTGTATTCACGCACTCCAATGAAGACTGGAGTGCCAATCGAAAGAGAATAGAAGCGCACATGAGTTTTTGAGATTTGTGTTGAACTGTATTCACGCACTCCCATGAAGACTGGAGTGCCAATGTAAAGAGAATAGAAGCGCACATGAGTTTTTGAGATTTGTGTTGAACTGTATTATCGCACTCCAATGAAGACTGGAGTGCCAATGGAAAGAGAATAGAAGTGCACATGAGTTTTTGAGATTTGTGTTGAACTGTATTCACGCACTCCAATGAAGACTGGAGTGCCAATGGAAAAAGAATAGAAGCGCACATGAGTTTTTGAGATTTGTGTTGAACTGTATTCACGCACTCCAATGAAGACTGGAGTGCCAATGGAAAGAGAATAGAAGTGCACATGAGTTTTTGAGATTTGTGTTGAACTGTATTCACGCACTCCAGTGAAGACTGGAGTTCCAATGGAAAGAGAATAGAAGCGCACATGAGTTTTTGAGATTTGTGTTGAACTGTATTCACGCACTCCAATGAAGACTGGAGTTCCAATGGAAAGAGAATAGAAGCGCACATGAGTTTTTGAGATTTGTGTTGAACTGTATTCACGCACTCCATTGAAGACTGGAGTTCCAACGGAAAGAAAATAGAAGCGCACATGAGTTTTTGAGATTTGTGTTGAACTGTATTATCGCACTCCAATGAAGACTGGAGTTCCAATGGAAAGAGAATAGAAGCGCACATGAGTTTTTGAGATTTGTGTTGAACTGTATTCACGCACTCCAATGAAGACTGGAGTTCCAATGGAAAGAGAATAGAAGCGCACATGAGTTTTTGAGATTTGTGTTGAACTGTATTCACGCACTCTAATGAAGACTGGAGTTCCAATGGAAACAGAATAGAAGCGCACATGAGTTTTTGAGATTTGTGTTGAACTGTATTCACGCACTCCAATGAAGACTGGAGTGCCAATGGTAAGAGAATAGAAGTGCACATGAGTTTTTGAGATTTGTGTTGAACTGTATTATCGCACTCCAATGAAGACTGGAGTGCCAATGGAAAGAGAATAGAAGTGCACATGAGTTTTTGAGATTTGTGTTGAACTGTATTATCGCACTCCAATGAAGACTGGAGTTCCAATGGAAAGAGAATAGAAGCGCACATGAGTTTTTGAGATTTGTGTTGAACTGTATTCAAGCACTCCAATGAAGACTGGAGTGCCAATGGAAAGAGAATAGAAGTGCACATGAGTTTTTGAGATTTGTGTTGAACTGTATTCACTCACTCCAATGAAGACTGGAGTTCCAATGGAAAGAGAATAGAAGCGCACGTGAGTTTTTGAGATTTGTGTTGAACTGTATTCACGCACTCCAATGAAGACTGGAGTTCCAATGGAAAGAGAATAGAAGCGCACATGAGTTTTTGAGATTTGTGTTGAACTGTATTATCGCACTCCAATGAAGACTGGAGTTCCAATGGAAAGATAATAGAAGTGCACATGAGTTTTTGAGATTTGTGTTGAACTGTATTATCGCACTCCAATGAAGACTGGAGTTCCAATGGAAAGAGAATAGAAGCGCACATGAGTTTTTGAGATTTGTGTTGAACTGTATTCACGCACTCTAATGAAGACTGGAGTGCCAATGGAAAGAGAATAGAAGCGCACATGAGTTTGAGATTTGTGTTGAACTGTATTATCGCACTCCAATGAAGACTGGAGTGCCAATGGAAAGAGAATAGAAGTGCACATGAGTTTTTGAGATTTGTGTTGAACTGTATTCACACACTCCAATGAAGACTGGAGTGCCAATGGAAAGAGAATAGAAGTGCACATGAGTTTTCGAGATTTGTGTTGAACTGTATTATCGCACTCCAATGAAGACTGGAGTTCCAATGGAAAGAGAATAGAAGCGCACATGAGTTTTTGAGATTTGTGTTGAACTGTATTCACGCACTCCAATGAAGACTGGAGTGCCAATGGAAAGAGAATAGAAGTGCACATGAGTTTTTGAGATTTGTGTTGAACTGTATTATCGCACTCCAATGAAGACTGGAGTTCCAATGGAAAGAGAATAGAAGCGCACATGAGTTTTTGAGATTTGTGTTGAACTGTATTCACGCACTCCAATGAAGACTGGAGTGCCAATGGAAAGAGAATAGAAGCGCACATGAGTTTTTGAGATTTGTGTTGAACTGTATTATTGCACTCCAATGAAGACTGGAGTTCCAATGGAAAGAGAATAGAAGCGCACATGAGTTTTTGAGATTTGTGTTGAACTGTATTCACGCACTCCAATGAAGACTGGAGTTCTAATGGAAAGAGAATAGAAGCGCACATGAGTTTAGTTTTTGAGATTTGTGTTGAACTGTATTCACGCACTCCAATGAAGACTGGAGTGCCAATGGAAAGAGAATAGAAGTGCACATGAGTTTTTGAGATTTGTGTCGAACTGTATTATCGCACTCCAATGAAGACTGGAGTTCCAATGGAAAGAGAATAGAAGCGCACATGAGTTTTTGAGATTTGTGTTGAACTGTATTCACGCACTCCAATGAAGACTGGAGTTCCAATGGAAAGAGAATAGAAGCGCACATGAGTTTTTGAGATTTGTGTTGAACTGTATTCACGCACTCCAATGAAGACTGGAGTTCCAATGGAAAGAGAATAGAAGCGCACATGAGTTTTTGAGATTTGTGTTGAACTGTATTCACGCACTCCAATGAAGACTGGAGTGCCAATGGAAAGAGAATAGAAGCGCACATGAGTTTGAGATTTGTGTTGAACTGTATTATCGCACTCCAATGAAGACTGGAGTGCCAATGGAAAGAGAATAGAAGCGCACATGAGTTTTTGAGATTTGTGTTGAACTGTATTCACGCACTCCAATGAAGACTGGAGTTCCAATGGAAAGAGAATAGAAGCGCACATCAGTTTTTGAGATTTGTGTTGAACTGTATTCACGCACTCCAATGAAGACTGGAGTTCCAATGGAAAGAGAATAGAAGTGCACATGAGTTTTTGAGATTTGTGTTGAACTGTATTCACGCACTCCAGTGAAGACTGGAGTTCCAATGGAAAGAGAATAGAAGCGCACATGAGTTTTTGAGATTTGTGTTGAACTGTATTCACTCACTCCAATGAAGACTGGAGTTCCAATGGAAAGAGAATAGAAGCGCACGTGAGTTTTTGAGATTTGTGTTGAACTGTATTCACGCACTCCAATGAAGACTGGAGTTCCAATGGAAAGAGAATAGAAGCGCACATGAGTTTTTGAGATTTGTGTTGAACTGTATTATCGCACTCCAATGAAGACTGGAGTTCCAATGGAAAGATAATAGAAGTGCACATGAGTTTTTGAGATTTGTGTTGAACTGTATTATCGCACTCCAATGAAGACTGGAGTTCCAATGGAAAGAGAATAGAAGCGCACATGAGTTTTTGAGATTTGTGTTGAACTGTATTCACGCACTCCAATGAAGACTGGAGTGCCAATGGAAAGAGAATAGAAGCGCACATGAGTTTGAGATTTGTGTTGAACTGTATTATCGCACTCCAATGAAGACTGGAGTGCCAATGGAAAGAGAATAGAAGTGCACATGAGTTTTTGAGATTTGTGTTGAACTGTATTCACACACTCCAATGAAGACTGGAGTGCCAATGGAAAGAGAATAGAAGTGCACATGAGTTTTTGAGATTTGTGTTGAACTGTATTATCGCACTCCAATGAAGACTGGAGTTCCAATGGAAAGAGAATAGAAGCGCACATGAGTTTTTGAGATTTGTGTTGAACTGTATTCACGCACTCCAATGAAGACTGGAGTGCCAATGGAAAGAGAATAGAAGTGCACATGAGTTTTTGAGATTTGTGTTGAACTGTATTATCGCACTCCAATGAAGACTGGAGTTCCAATGGAAAGAGAATAGAAGCGCACATGAGTTTTTGAGATTTGTGTTGAACTGTATTCACGCACTCCAATGAAGACTGGAGTGCCAATGGAAAGAGAATAGAAGCGCACATGAGTTTTTGAGATTTGTGTTGAACTGTATTATCGCACTCCAATGAAGACTGGAGTTCCAATGGAAAGAGAATAGAAGCGCACATGAGTTTTTGAGATTTGTGTTGAACTGTATTCACGCACTCCAATGAAGACTGGAGTTCCAATGGAAAGAGAATAGAAGCGCACATGAGTTTAGTTTTTGAGATTTGTGTTGAACTGTATTCACGCACTCCAATGAAGACTGGAGTTCCAATGGAAAGAGAATAGAAGCGCACATGAGTTTTTGAGATTTGTGTTGAACTGTATTCACGCACTCCAATGAAGACTGGAGTTCCAATGGAAAGAGAATAGAAGCGCACATGAGTTTTTGAGATTTGTGTTGAACTATTCACGCACTCCAATGAAGACTGGAGTTCCAATGGAAAGAGAATAGAAGCGCACATGAGTTTTTTAGATTTGTGTTGAACTGTATTCACGCGCTCCAATGAAGACTGGAGTTCCAATGGAAACAGAATAGAAGCGCACATGAGTTTTTGAGATTTGTGTTGAACTGTATTCACGCACTCCAATGAAGACTGGAGTTCCAATGGAAAGAGAATAGAAGCGCACATCAGTTTGTGAGATTTGTGTTGAACTGTATTCACGCACTCCAATGAAGACTGGAGTTCCAATGGAAAGAGAATAGAAGCGCACATGAGTTTTTGAGATTTGTGTTGAACTGTATTCAGGCACTCCAATGAAGACTGGAGTTCCAATGGAAAGAGAATAGAAGCGCACATGAGTTTTTGAGATTTGTGTTGAACTGTATTCACGCACTCCAATGAAGACTGGAGTGCCAATGGAAAGAGAATAGAAGTGCACATGAGTTTTTGAGATTTGTGTTGAACTGTATTCACGCACTCCAGTGAAGACTGGAGTTCCAATGGAAAGAGAATAGAAGCGCACATGAGTTTTTGAGATTTGTGTTGGGCTGTATTCACGCACTCCAATGAAGACTGGAGTTCCAATGGAAAGAGAATAGAAGTGCACATGAGTTTTTGAGATTTGTGTTGAACTGTATTCACTCACTCCAATGAAGACTGGAGTTCCACTGGAAAGAGAATAGAAGCGCACATGAGTTTTTTAGATTTGTGTTGAACTGTATTCACGCGCTCCAATGAAGACTGGAGTTCCAATGGAAACAGAATAGAAGCGCACATGAGTTTTTGAGATTTGTGTTGAACTGTATTCACGCACTCCAATGAAGACTGGAGTTCCAATGGAAAGAGAATAGAAGCGCACATGAGTTTTTGAGATTTGTGTTGAACTGTATTATCGCACTCCAATGAAGACTGGAGTTCCAATGGAAAGAGAATAGAAGCGCACATGAGTTTTTGAGATTTGTGTTGAACTGTATTATCGCACTCCAATGAAGACTGGAGTTCCAATGGAAAGAGAATAGAAGCGCACATGAGTTTTTGAGATTTGCGTTGAACTGTATTCACGCACTCCAATGAAGACTGGAGTGCCAATCGAAAGAGAATAGAAGCGCACATGAGTTTTTGAGATTTGTGTTGAACTGTATTCACGCACTCCCATGAAGACTGGAGTGCCAATGTAAAGAGAATAGAAGCGCACATGAGTTTTTGAGATTTGTGTTGAACTGTATTATCGCACTCCAATGAAGACTGGAGTGCCAATGGAAAGAGAATAGAAGTGCACATGAGTTTTTGAGATTTGTGTTGAACTGTATTCACGCACTCCAATGAAGACTGGAGTGCCAATGGAAAAAGAATAGAAGCGCACATGAGTTTTTGAGATTTGTGTTGAACTGTATTCACGCACTCCAATGAAGACTGGAGTGCCAATGGAAAGAGAATAGAAGTGCACATGAGTTTTTGAGATTTGTGTTGAACTGTATTCACGCACTCCAGTGAAGACTGGAGTTCCAATGGAAAGAGAATAGAAGCGCACATGAGTTTTTGAGATTTGTGTTGAACTGTATTCACGCACTCCAATGAAGACTGGAGTTCCAATGGAAAGAGAATAGAAGCGCACATGAGTTTTTGAGATTTGTGTTGAACTGTATTCACGCACTCCATTGAAGACTGGAGTTCCAACGGAAAGAAAATAGAAGCGCACATGAGTTTTTGAGATTTGTGTTGAACTGTATTATCGCACTCCAATGAAGACTGGAGTTCCAATGGAAAGAGAATAGAAGCGCACATGAGTTTTTGAGATTTGTGTTGAACTGTATTCACGCACTCCAATGAAGACTGGAGTTCCAATGGAAAGAGAATAGAAGCGCACATGAGTTTTTGAGATTTGTGTTGAACTGTATTCACGCACTCTAATGAAGACTGGAGTTCCAATGGAAACAGAATAGAAGCGCACATGAGTTTTTGAGATTTGTGTTGAACTGTATTCACGCACTCCAATGAAGACTGGAGTGCCAATGGTAAGAGAATAGAAGTGCACATGAGTTTTTGAGATTTGTGTTGAACTGTATTATCGCACTCCAATGAAGACTGGAGTGCCAATGGAAAGAGAATAGAAGTGCACATGAGTTTTTGAGATTTGTGTTGAACTGTATTATCGCACTCCAATGAAGACTGGAGTTCCAATGGAAAGAGAATAGAAGCGCACATGAGTTTTTGAGATTTGTGTTGAACTGTATTCAAGCACTCCAATGAAGACTGGAGTGCCAATGGAAAGAGAATAGAAGTGCACATGAGTTTTTGAGATTTGTGTTGAACTGTATTCACTCACTCCAATGAAGACTGGAGTTCCAATGGAAAGAGAATAGAAGCGCACGTGAGTTTTTGAGATTTGTGTTGAACTGTATTCACGCACTCCAATGAAGACTGGAGTTCCAATGGAAAGAGAATAGAAGCGCACATGAGTTTTTGAGATTTGTGTTGAACTGTATTATCGCACTCCAATGAAGACTGGAGTTCCAATGGAAAGATAATAGAAGTGCACATGAGTTTTTGAGATTTGTGTTGAACTGTATTATCGCACTCCAATGAAGACTGGAGTTCCAATGGAAAGAGAATAGAAGCGCACATGAGTTTTTGAGATTTGTGTTGAACTGTATTCACGCACTCTAATGAAGACTGGAGTGCCAATGGAAAGAGAATAGAAGCGCACATGAGTTTGAGATTTGTGTTGAACTGTATTATCGCACTCCAATGAAGACTGGAGTGCCAATGGAAAGAGAATAGAAGTGCACATGAGTTTTTGAGATTTGTGTTGAACTGTATTCACACACTCCAATGAAGACTGGAGTGCCAATGGAAAGAGAATAGAAGTGCACATGAGTTTTCGAGATTTGTGTTGAACTGTATTATCGCACTCCAATGAAGACTGGAGTTCCAATGGAAAGAGAATAGAAGCGCACATGAGTTTTTGAGATTTGTGTTGAACTGTATTCACGCACTCCAATGAAGACTGGAGTGCCAATGGAAAGAGAATAGAAGTGCACATGAGTTTTTGAGATTTGTGTTGAACTGTATTATCGCACTCCAATGAAGACTGGAGTTCCAATGGAAAGAGAATAGAAGCACACATGAGTTTTTGAGATTTGTGTTGAACTGTATTCACGCACTCCAATGAAGACTGGAGTGCCAATGGAAAGAGAATAGAAGCGCACATGAGTTTTTGAGATTTGTGTTGAACTGTATTATCGCACTCCAATGAAGACTGGAGTTCCAATGGAAAGAGAATAGAAGCGCACATGAGTTTTTGAGATTTGTGTTGAACTGTATTCACGCACTCCAATGAAGACTGGAGTTCCAATGGAAAGAGAATAGAAGCGCACATGAGTTTAGTTTTTGAGATTTGTGTTGAACTGTATTCACGCACTCCAATGAAGACTGGAGTTCCAATGGAAAGAGAATAGAAGCGCACATGAGTTTTTGAGATTTGTGTTGAACTGTATTCACGCACTCCAATGAAGACTGGAGTTCCAATGGAAAGAGAATAGAAGCGCACATGAGTTTTTGAGATTTGTGTTGAACTGTATTCACGCATTCCAATGAAGACTGGAGTTCCAATGGAAAGAGAATAGAAGCGCACATGAGTTTTTTAGATTTGTGTTGAACTGTATTCACGCGCTCCAATGAAGACTGGAGTTCCAATGGAAACAGAATAGAAGCGCACATGAGTTTTTGAGATTTGTGTTGAACTGTATTCACGCACTCCAATGAAGACTGGAGTTCCAATGGAAAGAGAATAGAAGCGCACATCAGTTTGTGAGATTTGTGTTGAACTGTATTCACGCACTCCAATGAAGACTGGAGTGCCAATGGAAAGAGAATAGAAGTGCACATGAGTTTTTGAGATTTGTGTTGAACTGTATTCACGCACTCCAGTGAAGACTGGAGTTCCAATGGAAAGAGAATAGAAGCGCACATGAGTTTTTGAGATTTGTGTTGAACTGTATTCACGCACTCCAATGAAGACTGGAGTTCCAATGGAAAGAGAATAGAAGCGCACATGAGTTTTTGAGATTTGTGTTGAACTGTATTCACGCACTCCATTGAAGACTGGAGTTCCAACGGAAAGAAAATAGAAGCGCACATGAGTTTTTGAGATTTGTGTTGAACTGTATTATCGCACTCCAATGAAGACTGGAGTTCCAATGGAAAGAGAATAGAAGCGCACATGAGTTTTTGAGATTTGTGTTGAACTGTATTCACGCACTCCAATGAAGACTGGAGTTCCAATGGAAAGAGAATAGAAGCGCACATGAGTTTTTGAGATTTGTGTTGAACTGTATTCACGCACTCTAATGAAGACTGGAGTTCCAATGGAAACAGAATAGAAGCGCACATGAGTTTTTGAGATTTGTGTTGAACTGTATTCACGCACTCCAATGAAGACTGGAGTGCCAATGGTAAGAGAATAGAAGTGCACATGAGTTTTTGAGATTTGTGTTGAACTGTATTATCGCACTCCAATGAAGACTGGAGTGCCAATGGAAAGAGAATAGAAGTGCACATGAGTTTTTGAGATTTGTGTTGAACTGTATTATCGCACTCCAATGAAGACTGGAGTTCCAATGGAAAGAGAATAGAAGCGCACATGAGTTTTTGAGATTTGTGTTGAACTGTATTCAAGCACTCCAATGAAGACTGGAGTGCCAATGGAAAGAGAATAGAAGTGCACATGAGTTTTTGAGATTTGTGTTGAACTGTATTCACTCACTCCAATGAAGACTGGAGTTCCAATGGAAAGAGAATAGAAGCGCACGTGAGTTTTTGAGATTTGTGTTGAACTGTATTCACGCACTCCAATGAAGACTGGAGTTCCAATGGAAAGAGAATAGAAGCGCACATGAGTTTTTGAGATTTGTGTTGAACTGTATTATCGCACTCCAATGAAGACTGGAGTTCCAATGGAAAGATAATAGAAGTGCACATGAGTTTTTGAGATTTGTGTTGAACTGTATTATCGCACTCCAATGAAGACTGGAGTTCCAATGGAAAGAGAATAGAAGCGCACATGAGTTTTTGAGATTTGTGTTGAACTGTATTCACGCACTCTAATGAAGACTGGAGTGCCAATGGAAAGAGAATAGAAGCGCACATGAGTTTGAGATTTGTGTTGAACTGTATTATCGCACTCCAATGAAGACTGGAGTGCCAATGGAAAGAGAATAGAAGTGCACATGAGTTTTTGAGATTTGTGTTGAACTGTATTCACACACTCCAATGAAGACTGGAGTGCCAATGGAAAGAGAATAGAAGTGCACATGAGTTTTCGAGATTTGTGTTGAACTGTATTATCGCACTCCAATGAAGACTGGAGTTCCAATGGAAAGAGAATAGAAGCGCACATGAGTTTTTGAGATTTGTGTTGAACTGTATTCACGCACTCCAATGAAGACTGGAGTGCCAATGGAAAGAGAATAGAAGTGCACATGAGTTTTTGAGATTTGTGTTGAACTGTATTATCGCACTCCAATGAAGACTGGAGTTCCAATGGAAAGAGAATAGAAGCGCACATGAGTTTTTGAGATTTGTGTTGAACTGTATTCACGCACTCCAATGAAGACTGGAGTGCCAATGGAAAGAGAATAGAAGCGCACATGAGTTTTTGAGATTTGTGTTGAACTGTATTATCGCACTCCAATGAAGACTGGAGTTCCAATGGAAAGAGAATAGAAGCGCACATGAGTTTTTGAGATTTGTGTTGAACTGTATTCACGCACTCCAATGAAGACTGGAGTTCCAATGGAAAGAGAATAGAAGCGCACATGAGTTTAGTTTTTGAGATTTGTGTTGAACTGTATTCACGCACTCCAATGAAGACTGGAGTTCCAATGGAAAGAGAATAGAAGCGCACATGAGTTTTTGAGATTTGTGTTGAACTGTATTCACGCACTCCAATGAAGACTGGAGTTCCAATGGAAAGAGAATAGAAGCGCACATGAGTTTTTGAGATTTGTGTTGAACTGTATTCACGCACTCCAATGAAGACTGGAGTGCCAATGGTAAGAGAATAGAAGTGCACATGAGTTTTTGAGATTTGTGTTGAACTGTATTATCGCACTCCAATGAAGACTGGAGTGCCAATGGAAAGAGAATAGAAGTGCACATGAGTTTTTGAGATTTGTGTTGAACTGTATTATCGCACTCCAATGAAGACTGGAGTTCCAATGGAAAGAGAATAGAAGCGCACATGAGTTTTTGAGATTTGTGTTGAACTGTATTCAAGCACTCCAATGAAGACTGGAGTGCCAATGGAAAGAGAATAGAAGTGCACATGAGTTTTTGAGATTTGTGTTGAACTGTATTCACTCACTCCAATGAAGACTGGAGTTCCAATGGAAAGAGAATAGAAGCGCACGTGAGTTTTTGAGATTTGTGTTGAACTGTATTCACGCACTCCAATGAAGACTGGAGTTCCAATGGAAAGAGAATAGAAGCGCACATGAGTTTTTGAGATTTGTGTTGAACTGTATTATCGCACTCCAATGAAGACTGGAGTTCCAATGGAAAGATAATAGAAGTGCACATGAGTTTTTGAGATTTGTGTTGAACTGTATTATCGCACTCCAATGAAGACTGGAGTTCCAATGGAAAGAGAATAGAAGCGCACATGAGTTTTTGAGATTTGTGTTGAACTGTATTCACGCACTCTAATGAAGACTGGAGTGCCAATGGAAAGAGAATAGAAGCGCACATGAGTTTGAGATTTGTGTTGAACTGTATTATCGCACTCCAATGAAGACTGGAGTGCCAATGGAAAGAGAATAGAAGTGCACATGAGTTTTTGAGATTTGTGTTGAACTGTATTCACACACTCCAATGAAGACTGGAGTGCCAATGGAAAGAGAATAGAAGTGCACATGAGTTTTCGAGATTTGTGTTGAACTGTATTATCGCACTCCAATGAAGACTGGAGTTCCAATGGAAAGAGAATAGAAGCGCACATGAGTTTTTGAGATTTGTGTTGAACTGTATTCACGCACTCCAATGAAGACTGGAGTGCCAATGGAAAGAGAATAGAAGTGCACATGAGTTTTTGAGATTTGTGTTGAACTGTATTATCGCACTCCAATGAAGACTGGAGTTCCAATGGAAAGAGAATAGAAGCGCACATGAGTTTTTGAGATTTGTGTTGAACTGTATTCACGCACTCCAATGAAGACTGGAGTGCCAATGGAAAGAGAATAGAAGCGCACATGAGTTTTTGAGATTTGTGTTGAACTGTATTATCGCACTCCAATGAAGACTGGAGTTCCAATGGAAAGAGAATAGAAGCGCACATGAGTTTTTGAGATTTGTGTTGAACTGTATTCACGCACTCCAATGAAGACTGGAGTTCCAATGGAAAGAGAATAGAAGCGCACATGAGTTTAGTTTTTGAGATTTGTGTTGAACTGTATTCACGCACTCCAATGAAGACTGGAGTTCCAATGGAAAGAGAATAGAAGCGCACATGAGTTTTTGAGATTTGTGTTGAACTGTATTATCGCACTCCAATGAAGACTGGAGTGCCAATGGAAAGAGAATAGAAGTGCACATGAGTTTTTGAGATTTGTGTTGAACTGTATTATCGCACTCCAATGAAGACTGGAGTTCCAATGGAAAGAGAATAGAAGCGCACATGAGTTTTTGAGATTTGTGTTGAACTGTATTCAAGCACTCCAATGAAGACTGGAGTGCCAATGGAAAGAGAATAGAAGTGCACATGAGTTTTTGAGATTTGTGTTGAACTGTATTCACTCACTCCAATGAAGACTGGAGTTCCAATGGAAAGAGAATAGAAGCGCACGTGAGTTTTTGAGATTTGTGTTGAACTGTATTCACGCACTCCAATGAAGACTGGAGTTCCAATGGAAAGAGAATAGAAGCGCACATGAGTTTTTGAGATTTGTGTTGAACTGTATTATCGCACTCCAATGAAGACTGGAGTTCCAATGGAAAGATAATAGAAGTGCACATGAGTTTTTGAGATTTGTGTTGAACTGTATTATCGCACTCCAATGAAGACTGGAGTTCCAATGGAAAGAGAATAGAAGCGCACATGAGTTTTTGAGATTTGTGTTGAACTGTATTCACGCACTCTAATGAAGACTGGAGTGCCAATGGAAAGAGAATAGAAGCGCACATGAGTTTGAGATTTGTGTTGAACTGTATTATCGCACTCCAATGAAGACTGGAGTGCCAATGGAAAGAGAATAGAAGTGCACATGAGTTTTTGAGATTTGTGTTGAACTGTATTCACACACTCCAATGAAGACTGGAGTGCCAATGGAAAGAGAATAGAAGTGCACATGAGTTTTCGAGATTTGTGTTGAACTGTATTATCGCACTCCAATGAAGACTGGAGTTCCAATGGAAAGAGAATAGAAGCGCACATGAGTTTTTGAGATTTGTGTTGAACTGTATTCACGCACTCCAATGAAGACTGGAGTGCCAATGGAAAGAGAATAGAAGTGCACATGAGTTTTTGAGATTTGTGTTGAACTGTATTATCGCACTCCAATGAAGACTGGAGTTCCAATGGAAAGAGAATAGAAGCGCACATGAGTTTTTGAGATTTGTGTTGAACTGTATTCACGCACTCCAATGAAGACTGGAGTGCCAATGGAAAGAGAATAGAAGCGCACATGAGTTTTTGAGATTTGTGTTGAACTGTATTATCGCACTCCAATGAAGACTGGAGTTCCAATGGAAAGAGAATAGAAGCGCACATGAGTTTTTGAGATTTGTGTTGAACTGTATTCACGCACTCCAATGAAGACTGGAGTTCCAATGGAAAGAGAATAGAAGCGCACATGAGTTTAGTTTTTGAGATTTGTGTTGAACTGTATTCACGCACTCCAATGAAGACTGGAGTTCCAATGGAAAGAGAATAGAAGCGCACATGAGTTTTTGAGATTTGTGTTGAACTGTATTCACGCACTCCAATGAAGACTGGAGTTCCAATGGAAAGAGAATAGAAGCGCACATGAGTTTTTGAGATTTGTGTTGAACTGTATTCACGCATTCCAATGAAGACTGGAGTTCCAATGGAAAGAGAATAGAAGCGCACATGAGTTTTTTAGATTTGTGTTGAACTGTATTCACGCGCTCCAATGAAGACTGGAGTTCCAATGGAAACAGAATAGAAGCGCACATGAGTTTTTGAGATTTGTGTTGAACTGTATTCACGCACTCCAATGAAGACTGGAGTTCCAATGGAAAGAGAATAGAAGCGCACATCAGTTTGTGAGATTTGTGTTGAACTGTATTCACGCACTCCAATGAAGACTGGAGTGCCAATGGAAAGAGAATAGAAGTGCACATGAGTTTTTGAGATTTGTGTTGAACTGTATTCACGCACTCCAGTGAAGACTGGAGTTCCAATGGAAAGAGAATAGAAGCGCACATGAGTTTTTGAGATTTGTGTTGAACTGTATTCACGCACTCCAATGAAGACTGGAGTTCCAATGGAAAGAGAATAGAAGCGCACATGAGTTTTTGAGATTTGTGTTGAACTGTATTCACGCACTCCATTGAAGACTGGAGTTCCAACGGAAAGAAAATAGAAGCGCACATGAGTTTTTGAGATTTGTGTTGAACTGTATTATCGCACTCCAATGAAGACTGGAGTTCCAATGGAAAGAGAATAGAAGCGCACATGAGTTTTTGAGATTTGTGTTGAACTGTATTCACGCACTCCAATGAAGACTGGAGTTCCAATGGAAAGAGAATAGAAGCGCACATGAGTTTTTGAGATTTGTGTTGAACTGTATTCACGCACTCTAATGAAGACTGGAGTTCCAATGGAAACAGAATAGAAGCGCACATGAGTTTTTGAGATTTGTGTTGAACTGTATTCACGCACTCCAATGAAGACTGGAGTGCCAATGGTAAGAGAATAGAAGTGCACATGACTTTTTGAGATTTGTGTTGAACTGTATTATCGCACTCCAATGAAGACTGGAGTGCCAATGGAAAGAGAATAGAAGTGCACATGAGTTTTTGAGATTTGTGTTGAACTGTATTATCGCACTCCAATGAAGACTGGAGTTCCAATGGAAAGAGAATAGAAGCGCACATGAGTTTTTGAGATTTGTGTTGAACTGTATTCAAGCACTCCAATGAAGACTGGAGTGCCAATGGAAAGAGAATAGAAGTGCACATGAGTTTTTGAGATTTGTGTTGAACTGTATTCACTCACTCCAATGAAGACTGGAGTTCCAATGGAAAGAGAATAGAAGCGCACGTGAGTTTTTGAGATTTGTGTTGAACTGTATTCACGCACTCCAATGAAGACTGGAGTTCCAATGGAAAGAGAATAGAAGCGCACATGAGTTTTTGAGATTTGTGTTGAACTGTATTATCGCACTCCAATGAAGACTGGAGTTCCAATGGAAAGATAATAGAAGTGCACATGAGTTTTTGAGATTTGTGTTGAACTGTATTATCGCACTCCAATGAAGACTGGAGTTCCAATGGAAAGAGAATAGAAGCGCACATGAGTTTTTGAGATTTGTGTTGAACTGTATTCACGCACTCTAATGAAGACTGGAGTGCCAATGGAAAGAGAATAGAAGCGCACATGAGTTTGAGATTTGTGTTGAACTGTATTATCGCACTCCAATGAAGACTGGAGTGCCAATGGAAAGAGAATAGAAGTGCACATGAGTTTTTGAGATTTGTGTTGAACTGTATTCACACACTCCAATGAAGACTGGAGTGCCAATGGAAAGAGAATAGAAGTGCACATGAGTTTTCGAGATTTGTGTTGAACTGTATTATCGCACTCCAATGAAGACTGGAGTTCCAATGGAAAGAGAATAGAAGCGCACATGAGTTTTTGAGATTTGTGTTGAACTGTATTCACGCACTCCAATGAAGACTGGAGTGCCAATGGAAAGAGAATAGAAGTGCACATGAGTTTTTGAGATTTGTGTTGAACTGTATTATCGCACTCCAATGAAGACTGGAGTTCCAATGGAAAGAGAATAGAAGCGCACATGAGTTTTTGAGATTTGTGTTGAACTGTATTCACGCACTCCAATGAAGACTGGAGTGCCAATGGAAAGAGAATAGAAGCGCACATGAGTTTTTGAGATTTGTGTTGAACTGTATTATCGCACTCCAATGAAGACTGGAGTTCCAATGGAAAGAGAATAGAAGCGCACATGAGTTTTTGAGATTTGTGTTGAACTGTATTCACGCACTCCAATGAAGACTGGAGTTCCAATGGAAAGAGAATAGAAGCGCACATGAGTTTAGTTTTTGAGATTTGTGTTGAACTGTATTCACGCACTCCAATGAAGACTGGAGTTCCAATGGAAAGAGAATAGAAGCGCACATGAGTTTTTGAGATTTGTGTTGAACTGTATTCACGCACTCCAATGAAGACTGGAGTTCCAATGGAAAGAGAATAGAAGCGCACATGAGTTTTTGAGATTTGTGTTGAACTGTATTCACGCATTCCAATGAAGACTGGAGTTCCAATGGAAAGAGAATAGAAGCGCACATGAGTTTTTTAGATTTGTGTTGAACTGTATTCACGCGCTCCAATGAAGACTGGAGTTCCAATGGAAACAGAATAGAAGCGCACATGAGTTTTTGAGATTTGTGTTGAACTGTATTCACGCACTCCAATGAAGACTGGAGTTCCAATGGAAAGAGAATAGAAGCGCACATCAGTTTGTGAGATTTGTGTTGAACTGTATTCACGCACTCCAATGAAGACTGGAGTTCCAATGGAAAGAGAATAGAAGCGCACATGAGTTTTTGAGATTTGTGTTGAACTGTATTCAGGCACTCCAATGAAGACTGGAGTTCCAATGGAAAGAGAATAGAAGCGCACATGAGTTTTTGAGATTTGTGTTGAACTGTATTCACGCACTCCAATGAAGACTGGAGTGCCAATGGAAAGAGAATAGAAGTGCACATGAGTTTTTGAGATTTGTGTTGAACTGTATTCACGCACTCCAGTGAAGACTGGAGTTCCAATGGAAAGAGAATAGAAGCGCACATGAGTTTTTGAGATTTGTGTTGGACTGTATTCACGCACTCCAATGAAGACTGGAGTTCCAATGGAAAGAGAATAGAAGTGCACATGAGTTTTTGAGATTTGTGTTGAACTGTATTCACTCACTCCAATGAAGACTGGAGTTCCACTGGAAAGAGAATAGAAGCGCACATGAGTTTTTGAGATTTGTGTTGAACTGTATTCACGCACTCCAATGAAGACTGGAGTGCCAATGGAAAGAGAATAGAAGTGCACATGAGTTTTTGAGATTTGTGTTGAACTGTATTCACGCACTCCAGTGAAGACTGGAGTTCCAATGGAAAGAGAATAGAAGCGCACATGAGTTTTTGAGATTTGTGTTGAACTGTATTATCGCACTCCAATGAAGACTGGAGTTCCAATGGAAAGAGAATAGAAGCGCACATGAGTTTTTGAGATTTGTGTTGAACTGTATTATCGCACTCCAATGAAGACTGGAGTTCCAATGGAAAGAGAATAGAAGCGCACATGACTTTTTGAGATTTGCGTTGAACTGTATTCACGCACTCCAATGAAGAGTGGAGTGCCAATCGAAAGAGAATAGAAGCGCACATGAGTTTTTGAGATTTGTGTTGAACTGTATTCACGCACTCCCATGAAGACTGGAGTGCCAATGTAAAGAGAATAGAAGCGCACATGAGTTTTTGAGATTTGTGTTGAACTGTATTATCGCACTCCAATGAAGACAGGAGTGCCAATGGAAAGAGAATAGAAGTGCACATGAGTTTTTGAGATTTGTGTTGAACTGTATTCACGCACTCCAATGAAGACTGGAGTGCCAATGGAAAAAGAATAGAAGCGCACATGAGTTTTTGAGATTTGTGTTGAACTGTATTCACGCACTCCAATGAAGACTGGAGTGCCAATGGAAAGAGAATAGAAGTGCACATGAGTTTTTGAGATTTGTGTTGAAGTGTATTCACGCACTCCAGTGAAGACTGGAGTTCCAATGGAAAGAGAATAGAAGCGCACATGAGTTTTTGAGATTTGTGTTGAACTGTATTCACGCACTCCAATGAAGACTGGAGTTCCAATGGAAAGAGAATAGAAGCGCACATGAGTTTTTGAGATTTGTGTTGAACTGTATTCACGCACTCCATTGAAGACTGGAGTTCCAACGGAAAGAAAATAGAAGCGCACATGAGTTTTTGAGATTTGTGTTGAACTGTATTATCGCACTCCAATGAAGACTGGAGTTCCAATGGAAAGAGAATAGAAGCGCACATGAGTTTTTGAGATTTGTGTTGAACTGTATTCACGCACTCCAATGAAGACTGGAGTTCCAATGGAAAGAGAATAGAAGCGCACATGAGTTTTTGAGATTTGTGTTGAACTGTATTCATGCACTCTAATGAAGACTGGAGTTCCAATGGAAACAGAATAGAAGCGCACATGAGTTTTTGAGATTTGTGTTGAACTGTATTCACGCACTCCAATGAAGACTGGAGTGCCAATGGAAAGAGAATAGAAGTGCACATGAGTTTTTGAGATTTGTGTTGAACTGTATTATCGCACTCCAATGAAGACTGGAGTGCCAATGGAAAGAGAATAGAAGTGCACATGAGTTTTTGAGATTTGTGTTGAACTGTATTATCGCACTCCAATGAAGACTGGAGTTCCAATGGAAAGAGAATAGAAGCGCACATGAGTTTTTGAGATTTGTGTTGAACTGTATTCAAGCACTCCAATGAAGACTGGAGTGCCAATGGAAAGAGAATAGAAGTGCACATGAGTTTTTGAGATTTGTGTTGAACTGTATTATCGCACTCCAATGAAGACTGGAGTTCCAATGGAAAGAGAATAGAAGCGCACATGAGTTTTTGAGATTTGTGTTGAACTGTATTCACGCACTCCAATGAAGACTGGAGTGCCAATGGAAAGAGAATAGAAGCGCACATGAGTTTTTGAGATTTGTGTTGAACTGTATTATCGCACTCCAATGAAGACTGGAGTTCCAATGGAAAGAGAATAGAAGCGCACATGAGTTTTTGAGATTTGTGTTGAACTGTATTCACGCACTCCCATGAAGACTGGAGTGCCAATGGAAAGAGAATAGAAGCGCACATGAGTTTTTGAGATTTGTGTTGAACTGTATTATCGCACTCCAATGAAGACTGGAGTGCCAATGGAAAGAGAATAGAAGTGCACATGAGTTTTTGAGATTTGTGTTGAACTGTATTCACGCACTCCAATGAAGACTGGAGTTCCAATGGAAAGAGAATAGAAGCGCACATGAGTTTTTGAGATTTGTGTTGAACTGTATTCACGCACTCCAATGAAGACTGGAGTTCCAATGGAAAGAGAATAGAAGCGCACATGAGTTTTTGAGATTTGTGTTGAACTGTATTCACGCACTCCAATGAAGACTGGAGTTCCAATGGAAAGAGAATAGAAGCGCACATGAGTTTTTGAGATTTGTGTTGAACTGTATTCACGCACTCCAATGAAGACTGGAGTTCCAATGGAAAGAGAATAGAAGCGCACATGAGTTTTTGAGATTTGTGTTGAACTGTATTCACGCACTCCAATGAAGACTGGAGTTCCAATGGAAAGAGAATAGAAGCGCACATCAGTTTTTGAGATTTGTGTTGAACTGTATTATCGCACTCCAATGAAGACTGGAGTTCCAATGGAAAGAGAATAGAAGCGCACATGAGTTTTTGAGATTTGTGTTGAACTGTATTATCGCACTCCAATGAAGACTGGAGTTCCAATGGAAAGAGAATAGAAGCGCACATGAGTTTTTGAGATTTGCGTTGAACTGTATTCACGCACTCCAATGAAGACTGGAGTGCCAATCGAAAGAGAATAGAAGCGCACATGAGTTTTTGAGATTTGTGTTGAACTGTATTCACGCACTCCCATGAAGACTGGAGTGCCAATGTAAAGAGAATAGAAGCGCACATGAGTTTTTGAGATTTGTGTTGAACTGTATTATCGCACTCCAATGAAGACTGGAGTGCCAATGGAAAGAGAATAGAAGTGCACATGAGTTTTTGAGATTTGTGTTGAACTGTATTCACGCTCTCCAATGAAGACTGGAGTGCCAATGGAAAAAGAATAGAAGCGCACATGAGTTTTTGAGATTTGTGTTGAACTGTATTCACGCACTCCAATGAAGACTGGAGTGCCAATGGAAAGAGAATAGAAGTGCACATGAGTTTTTGAGATTTGTGTTGAACTGTATTCACGCACTCCAGTGAAGACTGGAGTGCCAATGGAAAGAGAATAGAAGTGCACATGAGTTTTTGAGATTTGTGTTGAACTGTATTCACGCACTCCAGTGAAGACTGGAGTTCCAATGGAAAGAGAATAGAAGCGCACATGAGTTTTTGAGATTTGTGTTGAACTGTATTCACGCACTCCAATGAAGACTGGAGTTCCAATGGAAAGAGAATAGAAGCGCACATGAGTTTTTGAGATTTGTGTTGAACTGTATTCACGCACTCCATTGAAGACTGGAGTTCCAACGGAAAGAAAATAGAAGCGCACATGAGTTTTTGAGATTTGTGTTGAACTGTATTATCGCACTCCAATGAAGACTGGAGTTCCAATGGAAAGAGAATAGAAGCGCACATGAGTTTTTGAGATTTGTGTTGAACTGTATTCACGCACTCCAATGAAGACTGGAGTTCCAATGGAAAGAGAATAGAAGCGCACATGAGTTTTTGAGATTTGTGTTGAACTGTATTCACGCACTCTAATGAAGACTGGAGTTCCAATGGAAACAGAATAGAAGCACACATGAGTTTTTGAGATTTGTGTTGAACTGTATTCACGCACTCCAATGAAGACTGGAGTGCCAATGGAAAGAGAATAGAAGTGCACATGAGTTTTTGAGATTTGTGTTGAACTGTATTCACGCACTCCAGTGAAGACTGGAGTTCCAATGGAAAGAGAATAGAAGCGCACATGAGTTTTTGAGATTTGTGTTGGACTGTATTCACGCACTCCAATGAAGACTGGAGTTCCAATGGAAAGAGAATAGAAGTGCACATGAGTTTTTGAGATTTGTGTTGAACTGTATTCACTCACTCCAATGAAGACTGGAGTTCCAATGGAAAGAGAATAGAAGCGCACATGAGTTTTTGAGATTTGTGTTGAACTGTATTCACGCTCTCCAATGAAGACTGGAGTTCCAATGGAAAGAGAATAGAAGCGCACATGAGTTTTTGAGATTTGTGTTGAACTGTATTATCGCACTCCAATGAAGACTGGAGTTCCAATGGAAAGAGAATAGAAGCGCACATGAGTTTTTGAGATTTGTGTTGAACTGTATTCACGCTCTCCAATGAAGACTGGAGTTCCAATGGAAAGAGAATAGAAGCGCACATGAGTTTTTGAGATTTGTGTTGAACTGTATTCACGCACTCCAATGAAGACTGGAGTTCCAATGGAAAGAGAATAGAAGCGCACATGAGTTTTTGAGATTTGTGTTGAACTGTATTCACGCACTCCAATGAAGACTGGAGTGCCAATGGAAAGAGAATAGAAGTGCACATGAGTTTTTGAGATTTGTGTTGAACTGTATTCACGCACTCCAATGAAGACTGGAGTGCCAATGGAAAGAGAATAGAAGCGCATATGAGTTTGAGATTTGTGTTGAACTGTATTATCGCACTCCAATGAAGACTGGAGTGCCAATGGAAAGAGAATAGAAGTGCACATGAGTTTTTGAGATTTGTGTTGAACTGTATTCACGCACTCCAATGAAGACTGGAGTGCCAATAGAAAGAGAATAGAAGTGCACATGAGTTTTTGAGATTTGTGTTGAACTGTATTATCGCACTCCAATGAAGACTGGAGTTCCAATGGAAAGAGAATAGAAGCGCACATGAGTTTTTGAGATTTGTGTTGAACTGTATTCAAGCACTCCAATGAAGACTGGAGTGCCAATGGAAAGAGAATAGAAGTGCACATGAGTTTTTGAGATTTGTGTTGAACTGTATTATCGCACTCCAATGAAGACTGGAGTTCCAATGGAAAGAGAATAGAAGCGCACATGAGTTTTTGAGATTTGTGTTGAACTGTATTCACGCACTCCAATGAAGACTGGAGTGCCAATGGAAAGAGAATAGAAGCGCACATGAGTTTTTGAGATTTGTGTTGAACTGTATTATCGCACTCCAATGAAGACTGGAGTTCCAATGGAAAGAGAATAGAAGCGCACATGAGTTTTTGAGATTTGTTTTGAACTGTATTCACGCACTCCCATGAAGACTGGAGTGCCAATGGAAAGAGAATAGAAGCGCACATGAGTTTTTGAGATTTGTGTTGAACTGTATTATCGCACTCCAATGAAGACTGGAGTGCCAATGGAAAGAGAATAGAAGTGCACATGAGATTTGGAGATTTGTGTTGAACTGTATTCACGCACTCCAATGAAGACTGGAGTTCCAATGGAAAGAGAATAGAAGCGCACATGAGTTTTTGAGATTTGTGTTGAACTGTATTCACGCACTCCAATGAAGACTGGAGTTCCAATGGAAAGAGAATAGAAGCGCACATGAGTTTTTGAGATTTGTGTTGAACTGTATTCACGCACTCCAATGAAGACTGGAGTTCCAATGGAAAGAGAATAGAAGCGCACATGAGTTTTTGAGATTTGTGTTGAACTGTATTCACGCACTCCAATGAAGACTGGAGTTCCAATGGAAAGAGAATAGAAGCGCACATGAGTTTTTGAGATTTGTGTTGAACTGTATTCACGCACTCCAATGAAGACTGGAGTTCCAATGGAAAGAGAATAGAAGCGCACATCAGTTTTTGAGATTTGTGTTGAACTGTATTATCGCACTCCAATGAAGACTGGAGTTCCAATGGAAAGAGAATAGAAGCGCACATGAGTTTTTGAGATTTGTGTTGAACTGTATTATCGCACTCCAATGAAGACTGGAGTTCCAATGGAAAGAGAATAGAAGCGCACATGAGTTTTTGAGATTTGCGTTGAACTGTATTCACGCACTCCAATGAAGACTGGAGTGCCAATCGAAAGAGAATAGAAGCGCACATGAGTTTTTGAGATTTGTGTTGAACTGTATTCACGCACTCCCATGAAGACTGGAGTGCCAATGTAAAGAGAATAGAAGCGCACATGAGTTTTTGAGATTTGTGTTGAACTGTATTATCGCACTCCAATGAAGACTGGAGTGCCAATGGAAAGAGAATAGAAGTGCACATGAGTTTTTGAGATTTGTGTTGAACTGTATTCACGCTCTCCAATGAAGACTGGAGTGCCAATGGAAAAAGAATAGAAGCGCACATGAGTTTTTGAGATTTGTGTTGAACTGTATTCACGCACTCCAATGAAGACTGGAGTGCCAATGGAAAGAGAATAGAAGTGCACATGAGTTTTTGAGATTTGTGTTGAACTGTATTCACACACTCCAGTGAAGACTGGAGTTCCAATGGAAAGAGAATAGAAGCGCACATGAGTTTTTGAGATTTGTGTTGAACTGTATTCACGCACTCCAATGAAGACTGGAGTTCCAATGGAAAGAGAATAGAAGCGCACATGAGTTTTTGAGATTTGTGTTGAAGTGTATTCACGCACTCCAGTGAAGACTGGAGTTCCAATGGAAAGAGAATAGAAGCGCACATGAGTTTTTGAGATTTGTGTTGAACTGTATTCACGCACTCCAATGAAGACTGGAGTTCCAATGGAAAGAGAATAGAAGCGCACATGAGTTTTTGAGATTTGTGTTGAACTGTATTCACGCACTCCATTGAAGACTGGAGTTCCAACGGAAAGAAAATAGAAGCGCACATGAGTTTTTGAGATTTGTGTTGAACTGTATTATCGCACTCCAATGAAGACTGGAGTTCCAATGGAAAGAGAATAGAAGCGCACATGAGTTTTTGAGATTTGTGTTGAACTGTATTCACGCACTCCAATGAAGACTGGAGTTCCAATGGAAAGAGAATAGAAGCGCACATGAGTTTTTGAGATTTGTGTTGAACTGTATTCACGCACTCTAATGAAGACTGGAGTTCCAATGGAAACAGAATAGAAGCGCACATGAGTTTTTGAGATTTGTGTTGAACTGTATTCACGCACTCCAATGAAGACTGGAGTGCCAATGGAAAGAGAATAGAAGTGCACATGAGTTTTTGAGATTTGTGTTGAACTGTATTATCGCACTCCAATGAAGACTGGAGTGCCAATGGAAAGAGAATAGAAGTGCACATGAGTTTTTGAGATTTGTGTTGAACTGTATTATCGCACTCCAATGAAGACTGGAGTTCCAATGGAAAGAGAATAGAAGCGCACATGAGTTTTTGAGATTTGTGTTGAACTGTATTCAAGCACTCCAATGAAGACTGGAGTGCCAATGGAAAGAGAATAGAAGTGCACATGAGTTTTTGAGATTTGTGTTGAACTGTATTATCGCACTCCAATGAAGACTGGAGTTCCAATGGAAAGAGAATAGAAGCGCACATGAGTTTTTGAGATTTGTGTTGAACTGTATTCACGCACTCCAATGAAGACTGGAGTGCCAATGGAAAGAGAATAGAAGCGCACATGAGTTTTTGAGATTTGTGTTGAACTGTATTATCGCACTCCAATGAAGACTGGAGTTCCAATGGAAAGAGAATAGAAGCGCACATGAGTTTTTGAGATTTGTGTTGAACTGTATTCACGCACTCCCATGAAGACTGGAGTGCCAATGGAAAGAGAATAGAAGCGCACATGAGTTTTTGAGATTTGTGTTGAACTGTATTATCGCACTCCAATGAAGACTGGAGTGCCAATGGAAAGAGAATAGAAGTGCACATGAGTTTTTGAGATTTGTGTTGAACTGTATTCACGCACTCCAATGAAGACTGGAGTTCCAATGGAAAGAGAATAGAAGCGCACATGAGTTTTTGAGATTTGTGTTGAACTGTATTCACGCACTCCAATGAAGACTGGAGTTCCAATGGAAAGAGAATAGAAGCGCACATGAGTTTTTGAGATTTGTGTTGAACTGTATTCACGCACTCCAATGAAGACTGGAGTTCCAATGGAAAGAGAATAGAAGCGCACATGAGTTTTTGAGATTTGTGTTGAACTGTATTCACGCACTCCAATGAAGACTGGAGTTCCAATGGAAAGAGAATAGAAGCGCACATGAGTTTTTGAGATTTGTGTTGAACTGTATTCACGCACTCCAATGAAGACTGGAGTTCCAATGGAAAGAGAATAGAAGCGCACATCAGTTTTTGAGATTTGTGTTGAACTGTATTATCGCACTCCAATGAAGACTGGAGTTCCAATGGAAAGAGAATAGAAGCGCACATGAGTTTTTGAGATTTGTGTTGAACTGTATTATCGCACTCCAATGAAGACTGGAGTTCCAATGGAAAGAGAATAGAAGCGCACATGAGTTTTTGAGATTTGCGTTGAACTGTATTCACGCACTCCAATGAAGACTGGAGTGCCAATCGAAAGAGAATAGAAGCGCACATGAGTTTTTGAGATTTGTGTTGAACTGTATTCACGCACTCCCATGAAGACTGGAGTGCCAATGTAAAGAGAATAGAAGCGCACATGAGTTTTTGAGATTTGTGTTGAACTGTATTATCGCACTCCAATGAAGACTGGAGTGCCAATGGAAAGAGAATAGAAGTGCACATGAGTTTTTGAGATTTGTGTTGAACTGTATTCACGCTCTCCAATGAAGACTGGAGTGCCAATGGAAAAAGAATAGAAGCGCACATGAGTTTTTGAGATTTGTGTTGAACTGTATTCACGCACTCCAATGAAGACTGGAGTGCCAATGGAAAGAGAATAGAAGTGCACATGAGTTTTTGAGATTTGTGTTGAACTGTATTCACGCACTCCAGTGAAGACTGGAGTGCCAATGGAAAGAGAATAGAAGTGCACATGAGTTTTTGAGATTTGTGTTGAACTGTATTCACGCACTCCAGTGAAGACTGGAGTTCCAATGGAAAGAGAATAGAAGCGCACATGAGTTTTTGAGATTTGTGTTGAACTGTATTCACGCACTCCAATGAAGACTGGAGTTCCAATGGAAAGAGAATAGAAGCGCACATGAGTTTTTGAGATTTGTGTTGAACTGTATTCACGCACTCCATTGAAGACTGGAGTTCCAACGGAAAGAAAATAGAAGCGCACATGAGTTTTTGAGATTTGTGTTGAACTGTATTATCGCACTCCAATGAAGACTGGAGTTCCAATGGAAAGAGAATAGAAGCGCACATGAGTTTTTGAGATTTGTGTTGAACTGTATTCACGCACTCCAATGAAGACTGGAGTTCCAATGGAAAGAGAATAGAAGCGCACATGAGTTTTTGAGATTTGTGTTGAACTGTATTCACGCACTCTAATGAAGACTGGAGTTCCAATGGAAACAGAATAGAAGCACACATGAGTTTTTGAGATTTGTGTTGAACTGTATTCACGCACTCCAATGAAGACTGGAGTGCCAATGGAAAGAGAATAGAAGTGCACATGAGTTTTTGAGATTTGTGTTGAACTGTATTCACGCACTCCAGTGAAGACTGGAGTTCCAATGGAAAGAGAATAGAAGCGCACATGAGTTTTTGAGATTTGTGTTGGACTGTATTCACGCACTCCAATGAAGACTGGAGTTCCAATGGAAAGAGAATAGAAGTGCACATGAGTTTTTGAGATTTGTGTTGAACTGTATTCACTCACTCCAATGAAGACTGGAGTTCCAATGGAAAGAGAATAGAAGCGCACATGAGTTTTTGAGATTTGTGTTGAACTGTATTCACGCACTCCAATGAAGACTGGAGTTCCAATGGAAAGAGAATAGAAGCGCACATGAGTTTTTGAGATTTGTGTTGAACTGTATTCACGCACTCCAATGAAGACTGGAGTTCCAATGGAAAGAGAATAGAAGCGCACATGAGTTTTTGAGATTTGTGTTGAACTGTATTCACGCACTCCAATGAAGACTGGAGTTCCAATGGAAAGAGAATAGAAGCGCACATCAGTTTTTGAGATTTGTGTTGAACTGTATTATCGCACTCCAATGAAGACTGGAGTTCCAATGGAAAGAGAATAGAAGCGCACATGAGTTTTTGAGATTTGTGTTGAACTGTATTATCGCACTCCAATGAAGACTGGAGTTCCAATGGAAAGAGAATAGAAGCGCACATGAGTTTTTGAGATTTGCGTTGAACTGTATTCACGCACTCCAATGAAGACTGGAGTGCCAATCGAAAGAGAATAGAAGCGCACATGAGTTTTTGAGATTTGTGTTGAACTGTATTCACGCACTCCCATGAAGACTGGAGTGCCAATGTAAAGAGAATAGAAGCGCACATGAGTTTTTGAGATTTGTGTTGAACTGTATTATCGCACTCCAATGAAGACTGGAGTGCCAATGGAAAGAGAATAGAAGTGCACATGAGTTTTTGAGATTTGTGTTGAACTGTATTCACGCTCTCCAATGAAGACTGGAGTGCCAATGGAAAAAGAATAGAAGCGCACATGAGTTTTTGAGATTTGTGTTGAACTGTATTCACGCACTCCAATGAAGACTGGAGTGCCAATGGAAAGAGAATAGAAGTGCACATGAGTTTTTGAGATTTGTGTTGAACTGTATTCACGCACTCCAGTGAAGACTGGAGTGCCAATGGAAAGAGAATAGAAGTGCACATGAGTTTTTGAGATTTGTGTTGAACTGTATTCACGCACTCCAGTGAAGACTGGAGTTCCAATGGAAAGAGAATAGAAGCGCACATGAGTTTTTGAGATTTGTGTTGAACTGTATTCACGCACTCCAATGAAGACTGGAGTTCCAATGGAAAGAGAATAGAAGCGCACATGAGTTTTTGAGATTTGTGTTGAACTGTATTCACGCACTCCATTGAAGACTGGAGTTCCAACGGAAAGAAAATAGAAGCGCACATGAGTTTTTGAGATTTGTGTTGAACTGTATTATCGCACTCCAATGAAGACTGGAGTTCCAATGGAAAGAGAATAGAAGCGCACATGAGTTTTTGAGATTTGTGTTGAACTGTATTCACGCACTCCAATGAAGACTGGAGTTCCAATGGAAAGAGAATAGAAGCGCACATGAGTTTTTGAGATTTGTGTTGAACTGTATTCACGCACTCTAATGAAGACTGGAGTTCCAATGGAAACAGAATAGAAGCACACATGAGTTTTTGAGATTTGTGTTGAACTGTATTCACGCACTCCAATGAAGACTGGAGTGCCAATGGAAAGAGAATAGAAGTGCACATGAGTTTTTGAGATTTGTGTTGAACTGTATTCACGCACTCCAGTGAAGACTGGAGTTCCAATGGAAAGAGAATAGAAGCGCACATGAGTTTTTGAGATTTGTGTTGGACTGTATTCACGCACTCCAATGAAGACTGGAGTTCCAATGGAAAGAGAATAGAAGTGCACATGAGTTTTTGAGATTTGTGTTGAACTGTATTCACTCACTCCAATGAAGACTGGAGTTCCAATGGAAAGAGAATAGAAGCGCACATGAGTTTTTGAGATTTGTGTTGAACTGTATTCACGCTCTCCAATGAAGACTGGAGTTCCAATGGAAAGAGAATAGAAGCGCACATGAGTTTTTGAGATTTGTGTTGAACTGTATTATCGCACTCCAATGAAGACTGGAGTTCCAATGGAAAGAGAATAGAAGCGCACATGAGTTTTTGAGATTTGTGTTGAACTGTATTCACGCTCTCCAATGAAGACTGGAGTTCCAATGGAAAGAGAATAGAAGCGCACATGAGTTTTTGAGATTTGTGTTGAACTGTATTCACGCACTCCAATGAAGACTGGAGTTCCAATGGAAAGAGAATAGAAGCGCACATGAGTTTTTGAGATTTGTGTTGAACTGTATTCACGCACTCCAATGAAGACTGGAGTGCCAATGGAAAGAGAATAGAAGTGCACATGAGTTTTTGAGATTTGTGTTGAACTGTATTCACGCACTCCAATGAAGACTGGAGTGCCAATGGAAAGAGAATAGAAGCGCATATGAGTTTGAGATTTGTGTTGAACTGTATTATCGCACTCCAATGAAGACTGGAGTGCCAATGGAAAGAGAATAGAAGTGCACATGAGTTTTTGAGATTTGTGTTGAACTGTATTCACGCACTCCAATGAAGACTGGAGTGCCAATAGAAAGAGAATAGAAGTGCACATGAGTTTTTGAGATTTGTGTTGAACTGTATTATCGCACTCCAATGAAGACTGGAGTTCCAATGGAAAGAGGATAGAAGCGCACATGAGTTTTTGAGATTTGTGTTGAACTGTATTCAAGCACTCCAATGAAGACTGGAGTGCCAATGGAAAGAGAATAGAAGTGCACATGAGTTTTTGAGATTTGTGTTGAACTGTATTATCGCACTCCAATGAAGACTGGAGTTCCAATGGAAAGAGAATAGAAGCGCACATGAGTTTTTGAGATTTGTGTTGAACTGTATTCACGCACTCCAATGAAGACTGGAGTGCCAATGGAAAGAGAATAGAAGCGCACATGAGTTTTTGAGATTTGTGTTGAACTGTATTATCGCACTCCAATGAAGACTGGAGTTCCAATGGAAAGAGAATAGAAGCGCACATGAGTTTTTGAGATTTGTGTTGAACTGTATTCACGCACTCCCATGAAGACTGGAGTGCCAATGGAAAGAGAATAGAAGCGCACATGAGTTTTTGAGATTTGTGTTGAACTGTATTATCGCACTCCAATGAAGACTGGAGTGCCAATGGAAAGAGAATAGAAGTGCACATGAGATTTGGAGATTTGTGTTGAACTGTATTCACGCACTCCAATGAAGACTGGAGTTCCAATGGAGAGAGAATAGAAGCGCACATGAGTTTTTGAGATTTGTGTTGAACTGTATTCACGCACTCCAATGAAGACTGGAGTTCCAATGGAAAGAGAATAGAAGCGCACATGAGTTTTTGAGATTTGTGTTGAACTGTATTCACGCACTCCAATGAAGACTGGAGTTCCAATGGAAAGAGAATAGAAGCGCACATGAGTTTTTGAGATTTGTGTTGAACTGTATTCACGCACTCCAATGAAGACTGGAGTTCCAATGGAAAGAGAATAGAAGCGCACATGAGTTTTTGAGATTTGTGTTGAACTGTATTCACGCACTCCAATGAAGACTGGAGTTCCAATGGAAAGAGAATAGAAGCGCACATCAGTTTTTGAGATTTGTGTTGAACTGTATTATCGCACTCCAATGAAGACTGGAGTTCCAATGGAAAGAGAATAGAAGCGCACATGAGTTTTTGAGATTTGTGTTGAACTGTATTATCGCACTCCAATGAAGACTGGAGTTCCAATGGAAAGAGAATAGAAGCGCACATGAGTTTTTGAGATTTGCGTTGAACTGTATTCACGCACTCCAATGAAGACTGGAGTGCCAATCGAAAGAGAATAGAAGCGCACATGAGTTTTTGAGATTTGTGTTGAACTGTATTCACGCACTCCCATGAAGACTGGAGTGCCAATGTAAAGAGAATAGAAGCGCACATGAGTTTTTGAGATTTGTGTTGAACTGTATTATCGCACTCCAATGAAGACTGGAGTGCCAATGGAAAGGAATAGAAGTGCACATGAGTTTTTGAGATTTGTGTTGAACTGTATTCACGCTCTCCAATGAAGACTGGAGTGCCAATGGAAAAAGAATAGAAGCGCACATGAGTTTTTGAGATTTGTGTTGAACTGTATTCACGCACTCCAATGAAGACTGGAGTGCCAATGGAAAGAGAATAGAAGTGCACATGAGTTTTTGAGATTTGTGTTGAACTGTATTCACACACTCCAGTGAAGACTGGAGTTCCAATGGAAAGAGAATAGAAGCGCACATGAGTTTTTGAGATTTGTGTTGAACTGTATTCACGCACTCCAATGAAGACTGGAGTTCCAATGGAAAGAGAATAGAAGCGCACATGAGTTTTTGAGATTTGTGTTGAACTGTATTCACGCACTCCATTGAAGACTGGAGTTCCAACGGAAAGAAAATAGAAGCGCACATGAGTTTTTGAGATTTGTGTTGAACTGTATTATCGCACTCCAATGAAGACTGGAGTTCCAATGGAAAGAGAATAGAAGCGCACATGAGTTTTTGAGATTTGTGTTGAACTGTATTCACGCACTCCAATGAAGACTGGAGTGCCAATGGAAAGAGAATAGAAGTGCACATGAGTTTTTGAGATTTGTGTTGAACTGTATTATCGCACTCCAATGAAGACTGGAGTTCCAATGGAAAGAGAATAGAAGCGCACATGAGTTTTTGAGATTTGTGTTGAACTGTATTCACGCACTCCAATGAAGACTGGAGTGCCAATGGAAAGAGAATAGAAGCGCACATGAGTTTTTGAGATTTGTGTTGAACTGTATTATCGCACTCCAGTGAAGACTGGAGTTCCAATGGAAAGAGAATAGAAGCGCACATGAGTTTTTGAGATTTGTGTTGAACTGTATTCACGCACTCCAATGAAGACTGGAGTTCCAATGGAAAGAGAATAGAAGCGCACATGAGTTTAGTTTTTGAGATTTGTGTTGAACTGTATTCACGCACTCCAATGAAGACTGGAGTTCCAATGGAAAGAGAATAGAAGCGCACATGAGTTTTTGAGATTTGTGTTGAACTGTATTCACGCACTCCAATGAAGACTGGAGTTCCAATGGAAAGAGAATAGAAGCGCACATGAGTTTTTGAGATTTGTGTTGAACTGTATTCACGCACTCCAATGAAGACTGGAGTTCCAATGGAAAGAGAATAGAAGCGCACATGAGTTTTTTAGATTTGTGTTGAACTGTATTCACGCGCTCCAATGAAGACTGGAGTTCCAATGGAAACAGAATAGAAGCGCACATGAGTTTTTGAGATTTGTGTTGAACTGTATTCACGCACTCCAATGAAGACTGGAGTTCCAATGGAAAGAGAATAGAAGCGCACATCAGTTTGTGAGATATGTGTTGAACTGTATTCACGCACTCCAATGAAGACTGGAGTTCCAATGGAAAGAGAATAGAAGCGCACATGAGTTTTTGAGATTTGTGTTGAACTGTATTCAGGCACTCCAATGAAGACTGGAGTTCCAATGGAAAGAGAATAGAAGCGCACATGAGTTTTTGAGATTTGTGTTGAACTGTATTCACGCACTCCAATGAAGACTGGAGTGCCAATGGAAAGAGAATAGAAGTGCACATGAGTTTTTGAGATTTGTGTTGAACTGTATTCACGCACTCCAGTGAAGACTGGAGTTCCAATGGAAAGAGAATAGAAGCGCACATGAGTTTTTGAGATTTGTGTTGGACTGTATTCACGCACTCCAATGAAGACTGGAGGTCCAATGGAAAGAGAATAGAAGTGCACATGAGTTTTTGAGATTTGTGTTGAACTGTATTCACTCACTCCAATGAAGACTGGAGTTCCACTGGAAAGAGAATAGAAGCGCACATGAGTTTTTGAGATTTGTGTTGAACTGTATTCACGCACTCCAATGAAGACTGGAGTGCCAATGGAAAGAGAATAGAAGTGCACATGAGTTTTTGAGATTTGTGTTGAACTGTATTCACGCACTCCAGTGAAGACTGGAGTTCCAATGGAAAGAGAATAGAAGTGCACATGAGTTTTTGAGATTTGTGTTGAACTGAATTCACGCACTCCAATGAAGACTGGAGTTCCAATGGAAAGAGAATAGAAGCGCACATGAGTTTTTGAGATTTGTGTTGAACTGTATTCACGCACTTCATTGAAGACTGGAGTTCCAATGGAAAGAGAATAGAAGCGCACATGAGTTTTTGAGATTTGTGTTGAACTGTATTATCGCTTTCCAATGAAGACTGGAGTTCCAATGGAAAGAGAATAGAAGCGCACATGAGTTTTTGAGATTTGTGTTGAACTGTATTATCGCACTCCAATGAAGACTGGAGTTCCAATGGAAAGAGAATAGAAGCGCACATGAGTTTTTGAGATTTGCGTTGAACTGTATTCACGCACTCCAATGAAGACTGGAGTGCCAATGGAAAGAGAATAGAAGCGCACATGAGTTTTTGAGATTTGTGTTGAACTGTATTCACGCACTCCCATGAAGACTGGAGTGCCAATGTAAAGAGAATAGAAGCGCACATGAGTTTTTGAGATTTGTGTTGAACTGTATTATCGCACTCCAATGAAGACTGGAGTGCCAATGGAAAGAGAATAGAAGTGCACATGAGTTTTTGAGATTTGTGTTGAACTGTATTCACGCACTCCAATGAAGACTGGAGTGCCAATGGAAAAAGAATAGAAGCGCACATGAGTTTTTGAGATTTGTGTTGAACTGTATTCATGCACTCCAATGAAGACTGGAGTGCCAATGGAAAGAGAATAGAAGTGCACATGAGTTTTTGAGATTTGTGTTGAACTGTATTCACGCACTCCAGTGAAGACTGGAGTTCCAATGGAAAGAGAATAGAAGCGCACATGAGTTTTTGAGATTTGTGTTGAACTGTATTCACGCACTCCAATGAAGACTGGAGTTCCAATGGAAAGAGAATAGAAGCGCACATGAGTTTTTGAGATTTGTGTTGAACTGTATTCACGCACTCCATTGAAGACTGGAGTTCCAACGGAAAGAAAATAGAAGCGCACATGAGTTTTTGAGATTTGTGTTGAACTGTATTATCGCACTCCAATGAAGACTGGAGTTCCAATGGAAAGAGAATAGAAGCGCACATGAGTTTTTGAGATTTGTGTTGAACTGTATTCACGCACTCCAATGAAGACTGGAGTTCCAATGGAAAGAGAATAGAAGCGCACGTGAGTTTTTGAGATTTGTGTTGAACTGTATTCACGCACTCCAATGAAGACTGGAGTTCCAATGGAAAGAGAATAGAAGCGCACATGAGTTTTTGAGATTTGTGTTGAACTGTATTATCGCACTCCAATGAAGACTGGAGTTCCAATGGAAAGAGAATAGAAGTGCACATGAGTTTTTGAGATTTGTGTTGAACTGTATTATCGCACTCCAATGAAGACTGGAGTTCCAATGGAAAGAGAATAGAAGCGCACATGAGTTTTTGAGATTTGTGTTGAACTGTATTCACGCACTCCAATGAAGACTGGAGTGCCAATGGAAAGAGAATAGAAGCGCACATGAGTGAGATTTGTGTTGAACTGTATTATCGCACTCCAATGAAGACTGGAGTGCCAATGGAAAGAGAATAGAAGTGCACATGAGTTTTTGAGATTTGTGTTGAACTGTATTCACGCACTCCAATGAAGACTGGAGTGCCAATGGAAAGAGAATAGAAGTGCACATGAGTTTTTGAGATTTGTGTTGAACTGTATTATCGCACTCCAATGAAGACTGGAGTTCCAATGGAAAGAGAATAGAAGCGCACATGAGTTTTTGAGATTTGTGTTGAACTGTATTCACGCACTCCAATGAAGACTGGAGTGCCAATGGAAAGAGAATAGCAGTGCACATGAGTTTTTGAGATTTGTGTTAAACTGTATTATCGCACTCCAATGAAGACTGGAGTTCCAATGGAAAGAGAATAGAAGCGCACATGAGTTTTTGAGATTTGTGTTGAACTGTATTATCGCACTCCAATGAAGACTGGAGTTCCAATGGAAAGAGAATAGAAGCGCACATGAGTTTTTGAGATTTGCGTTGAACTGTATTCACGCACTCCAATGAAGACTGGAGTGCCAATGGAAAGAGAATAGAAGCGCACATGAGTTTTTGAGATTTGTGTTGAACTGTATTCACGCACTCCCATGAAGACTGGAGTGCCAATGTAAAGAGAATAGAAGCGCACATGAGTTTTTGAGATTTGTGTTGAACTGTATTATCGCACTCCAATGAAGACTGGAGTGCCAATGGAAAGAGAATAGAAGTGCACATGAGTTTTTGAGATTTGTGTTGAACTGTATTCACGCACTCCAATGAAGACTGGAGTGCCAATGGAAAAAGAATAGAAGCGCACATGAGTTTTTGAGATTTGTGTTGAACTGTATTCATGCACTCCAATGAAGACTGGAGTGCCAATGGAAAGAGAATAGAAGTGCACATGAGTTTTTGAGATTTGTGTTGAACTGTATTCACGCACTCCAGTGAAGACTGGAGTTCCAATGGAAAGAGAATAGAAGCGCACATGAGTTTTTGAGATTTGTGTTGAACTGTATTCACGCACTCCAATGAAGACTGGAGTTCCAATGGAAAGAGAATAGAAGCGCACATGAGTTTTTGAGATTTGTGTTGAACTGTATTCACGCACTCCATTGAAGACTGGAGTTCCAACGGAAAGAAAATAGAAGCGCACATGAGTTTTTGAGATTTGTGTTGAACTGTATTATCGCACTCCAATGAAGACTGGAGTTCCAATGGAAAGAGAATAGAAGCGCACATGAGTTTTTGAGATTTGTGTTGAACTGTATTCACGCACTCCAATGAAGACTGGAGTTCCAATGGAAAGAGAATAGAAGCGCACGTGAGTTTTTGAGATTTGTGTTGAACTGTATTCACGCACTCCAATGAAGACTGGAGTTCCAATGGAAAGAGAATAGAAGCGCACATGAGTTTTTGAGATTTGTGTTGAACTGTATTATCGCACTCCAATGAAGACTGGAGTTCCAATGGAAAGAGAATAGAAGTGCACATGAGTTTTTGAGATTTGTGTTGAACTGTATTATCGCACTCCAATGAAGACTGGAGTTCCAATGGAAAGAGAATAGAAGCGCACATGAGTTTTTGAGATTTGTGTTGAACTGTATTCACGCACTCCAATGAAGACTGGAGTGCCAATGGAGAGAGAATAGAAGCGCACATGAGTGAGATTTGTGTTGAACTGTATTATCGCACTCCAATGAAGACTGGAGTGCCAATGGAAAGAGAATAGAAGTGCACATGAGTTTTTGAGATTTGTGTTGAACTGTATTCACGCACTCCAATGAAGACTGGAGTGCCAATGGAAAGAGAATAGAAGTGCACATGAGTTTTTGAGATTTGTGTTGAACTGTATTATCGCACTCCAATGAAGACTGGAGTTCCAATGGAAAGAGAATAGAAGTGCACATGAGTTTTTGAGATTTGTGTTGAACTGTATTCACGCACTCCAATGAAGACTGGAGTGCCAATGGAAAGAGAATAGCAGTGCACATGAGTTTTTGAGATTTGTGTTAAACTGTATTATCGCACTCCAATGAAGACTGGAGTTCCAATGGAAAGAGAATAGAAGCGCACATGAGTTTTTGAGATTTGTGTTGAACTGTATTCACGCACTCCAATGAAGACTGGAGTGCCAATGGAAAGAGAATAGAAGCGCACATGAGTTTTTGAGATTTGTGTTGAACTGTATTATCGCACTCCAATGAAGACTGGAGTTCCAATGGAAAGAGAATAGAAGCGCACATCAGTTTTTGAGATTTGTGTTGAACTGTATTCACGCACTCCAATGAAGACTGGAGTTCCAATGGAAAGAGAATAGAAGCGCACATGAGTTTAGTTTTTGAGATTTGTGTTGAACTGTATTCACGCACTCCAATGAAGACTGGAGTTCCAATGGAAAGAGAATAGAAGCGCACATGAGTTTTTGAGATTTGTGTTGAACTGTATTCACGCACTCCAATGAAGACTGGAGTTCCAATGGAAAGAGAATAGAAGCGCACATGAGTTTTTGAGATTTGTGTTGAACTGTATTCACGCACTCCAATGAAGACTGGAGTTCCAATGGAAAGAGAATAGAAGTGCACATGAGTTTTTGAGATTTGTGTTGAACTGTATTCATGCACTCCAATGAAGACTGGAGTGGCAATGGAAAGAGAATAGAAGTGCACATGAGTTTTTGAGATTTGTGTTGAACTGTATTCACGCACTCCAGTGAAGACTGGAGTTCCAATGGAAAGAGAATAGAAGCGCACATGAGTTTTTGAGATTTGTGTTGGACTGTATTCACGCACTCCAATGAAGACTGGAGTTCCAATGGAAAGAGAATAGAAGTGCACATGAGTTTTTGAGATTTGTGTTGAACTGTATTCACTCACTCCATTGAAGACTGGAGTTCCACTGGAAAGAGAATAGAAGCGCACATGAGTTTTTGAGATTTGTGTTGAACTGTATTCACGCACTCCAATGAAGACTGGAGTGCCAATGGAAAGAGAATAGAAGTGCACATGAGTTTTTGAGATTTGTGTTGAACTGTATTCACGCACTCCAGTGAAGACTGGAGTTCCAATGGAAAGAGAATAGAAGTGCACATGAGTTTTTGAGATTTGTGTTGAACTGTATTCACACACTCCAATGAAGACTGGAGTTCCAATAGAAAGAGAATAGAAGCGCACATGAGTTTTTGAGATTTGTGTTGAACTGTATTCACGCACTTCATTGAAGACTGGAGTTCCAATGGAAAGAGAATAGAAGCGCACATGAGTTTTTGAGATTTGTGTTGAACTGTATTATCGCACTCCAATGAAGACTGGAGTTCCAATGGAAAGAGAATAGAAGCGCACATGAGTTTTTGAGATTTGTGTTGAACTGTATTATCGCACTCCAATGAAGACTGGAGTTCCAATGGAAAGAGAATAGAAGCGCACATGAGTTTTTGAGATTTGCGTTGAACTGTATTCACGCACTCCAATGAAGACTGGAGTGCCAATGGAAAGAGAATAGAAGCGCACATGAGTTTTTGAGATTTGTGTTGAACTGTATTCACGCACTCCCATGAAGACTGGAGTGCCAATGTAAAGAGAATAGAAGCGCACATGAGTTTTTGAGATTTGTGTTGAACTGTATTCACGCACTCCAATGAAGACTGGAGTTCCAATGGAAAGAGAATAGAAGCGCACATGAGTTTTTGAGATTTGTGTTGAACTGTATTCACGCACTCCAATGAAGACTGGAGTTCCAATGGAAAGAGAATAGAAGCGCACATGAGTTTTTGAGATTTGTGTTGAACTGTATTCACGCACTCCAATGAAGACTGGAGTGCCAATGGAAAGAGAATAGAAGCGCACATGAGTTTGAGATTTGTGTTGAACTGTATTATCGCACTCCAATGAAGACTGGAGTGCCAATGGAAAGAGAATAGAAGCGCACATGAGTTTTTGAGATTTGTGTTGAACTGTATTCACGCACTCCAATGAAGACTGGAGTTCCAATGGAAAGAGAATAGAAGCGCACATCAGTTTTTGAGATTTGTGTTGAACTGTATTCACGCACTCCAATGAAGACTGGAGTTCCAATGGAAAGAGAATAGAAGTGCACATGAGTTTTTGAGATTTGTGTTGAACTGTATTCACGCACTCCAGTGAAGACTGGAGTTCCAATGGAAAGAGAATAGAAGCGCACATGAGTTTTTGAGATTTGTGTTGAACTGTATTCACTCACTCCAATGAAGACTGGAGTTCCAATGGAAAGAGAATAGAAGCGCACGTGAGTTTTTGAGATTTGTGTTGAACTGTATTCACGCACTCCAATGAAGACTGGAGTTCCAATGGAAAGAGAATAGAAGCGCACATGAGTTTTTGAGATTTGTGTTGAACTGTATTATCGCACTCCAATGAAGACTGGAGTTCCAATGGAAAGAGAATAGAAGTGCACATGAGTTTTTGAGATTTGTGTTGAACTGTATTATCGCACTCCAATGAAGACTGGAGTTCCAATGGAAAGAGAATAGAAGCGCACATGAGTTTTTGAGATTTGTGTTGAACTGTATTCACGCACTCCAATGAAGACTGGAGTGCCAATGGAAAGAGAATAGAAGCGCACATGAGTTTGAGATTTGTGTTGAACTGTATTATCGCACTCCAATGAAGACTGGAGTGCCAATGGAAAGAGAATAGAAGTGCACATGAGTTTTTGAGATTTGTGTTGAACTGTATTCACACACTCCAATGAAGACTGGAGTGCCAATGGAAAGAGAATAGAAGTGCACATGAGTTTTTGAGATTTGTGTTGAACTGTATTATCGCACTCCAATGAAGACTGGAGTTCCAATGGAAAGAGAATAGAAGCGCACATGAGTTTTTGAGATTTGTGTTGAACTGTATTCACGCACTCCAATGAAGACTGGAGTGCCAATGGAAAGAGAATAGAAGTGCACATGAGTTTTTGAGATTTGTGTTGAACTGTATTATCGCACTCCAATGAAGACTGGAGTTCCAATGGAAAGAGAATAGAAGCGCACATGAGTTTTTGAGATTTGTGTTGAACTGTATTCACGCACTCCAATGAAGACTGGAGTGCCAATGGAAAGAGAATAGAAGCGCACATGAGTTTTTGAGATTTGTGTTGAACTGTATTATCGCACTCCAATGAAGACTGGAGTTAAAATGGAAAGAGAATAGAAGCGCACATGAGTTTTTGAGATTTGTGTTGAACTGTATTCACGCACTCCAATGAAGACTGGAGTTCCAATGGAAAGAGAATAGAAGCGCACATGAGTTTTTGAGATTTGTGTTGAACTGTATTCACGCACTCCAATGAAGACTGGAGTTCCAATGGAAAGAGAATAGAAGCGCACATGAGTTTTTGAGATTTGTGTTGAACTGTATTCACGCACTCAAATGAAGACTGGAGTTCCAATGGAAAGAGAATAGAAGTGCACATGAGTTTTTGAGATTTGTGTTGAACTGTATTCATGCACTCCAATGAAGACTGGAGTGGCAATGGAAAGAGAATAGAAGTGCACATGAGTTTTTGAGATTTGTGTTGAACTGTATTCACGCACTCCAGTGAAGACTGGAGTTCCAATGGAAAGAGAATAGAAGCGCACATGAGTTTTTGAGATTTGTGTTGGACTGTATTCACGCACTCCAATGAAGACTGGAGTTCCAATGGAAAGAGAATAGAAGTGCACATGAGTTTTTGAGATTTGTGTTGAACTGTATTCACTCACTCCATTGAAGACTGGAGTTCCACTGGAAAGAGAATAGAAGCGCACATGAGTTTTTGAGATTTGTGTTGAACTGTATTCACGCACTCCAATGAAGACTGGAGTGCCAATGGAAAGAGAATAGAAGTGCACATGAGTTTTTGAGATTTGTGTTGAACTGTATTCACGCACTCCAGTGAAGACTGGAGTTCCAATGGAAAGAGAATAGAAGTGCACATGAGTTTTTGAGATTTGTGTTGAACTGTATTCACACACTCCAATGAAGACTGGAGTTCCAATAGAAAGAGAATAGAAGCGCACATGAGTTTTTGAGATTTGTGTTGAACTGTATTCACGCACTTCATTGAAGACTGGAGTTCCAATGGAAAGAGAATAGAAGCGCACATGAGTTTTTGAGATTTGTGTTGAACTGTATTATCGCACTCCAATGAAGACTGGAGTTCCAATGGAAAGAGAATAGAAGCGCACATGAGTTTTTGAGATTTGTGTTGAACTGTATTATCGCACTCCAATGAAGACTGGAGTTCCAATGGAAAGAGAATAGAAGCGCACATGAGTTTTTGAGATTTGCGTTGAACTGTATTCACGCACTCCAATGAAGACTGGAGTGCCAATGGAAAGAGAATAGAAGCGCACATGAGTTTTTGAGATTTGTGTTGAACTGTATTCACGCACTCCCATGAAGACTGGAGTGCCAATGTAAAGAGAATAGAAGCGCACATGAGTTTTTGAGATTTGTGTTGAACTGTATTCACGCACTCCAATGAAGACTGGAGTTCCAATGGAAAGAGAATAGAAGCGCACATGAGTTTTTGAGATTTGTGTTGAACTGTATTCACGCACTCCAATGAAGACTGGAGTTCCAATGGAAAGAGAATAGAAGCGCACATGAGTTTTTGAGATTTGTGTTGAACTGTATTCACGCACTCCAATGAAGACTGGAGTGCCAATGGAAAGAGAATAGAAGCGCACATGAGTTTGAGATTTGTGTTGAACTGTATTATCGCACTCCAATGAAGACTGGAGTGCCAATGGAAAGAGAATAGAAGCGCACATGAGTTTTTGAGATTTGTGTTGAACTGTATTCACGCACTCCAATGAAGACTGGAGTTCCAATGGAAAGAGAATAGAAGCGCACATCAGTTTTTGAGATTTGTGTTGAACTGTATTCACGCACTCCAATGAAGACTGGAGTTCCAATGGAAAGAGAATAGAAGTGCACATGAGTTTTTGAGATTTGTGTTGAACTGTATTCACGCACTCCAGTGAAGACTGGAGTTCCAATGGAAAGAGAATAGAAGCGCACATGAGTTTTTGAGATTTGTGTTGAACTGTATTCACTCACTCCAATGAAGACTGGAGTTCCAATGGAAAGAGAATAGAAGCGCACGTGAGTTTTTGAGATTTGTGTTGAACTGTATTCACGCACTCCAATGAAGACTGGAGTTCCAATGGAAAGAGAATAGAAGCGCACATGAGTTTTTGAGATTTGTGTTGAACTGTATTATCGCACTCCAATGAAGACTGGAGTTCCAATGGAAAGAGAATAGAAGTGCACATGAGTTTTTGAGATTTGTGTTGAACTGTATTATCGCACTCCAATGAAGACTGGAGTTCCAATGGAAAGAGAATAGAAGCGCACATGAGTTTTTGAGATTTGTGTTGAACTGTATTCACGCACTCCAATGAAGACTGGAGTGCCAATGGAAAGAGAATAGAAGCGCACATGAGTTTGAGATTTGTGTTGAACTGTATTATCGCACTCCAATGAAGACTGGAGTGCCAATGGAAAGAGAATAGAAGTGCACATGAGTTTTTGAGATTTGTGTTGAACTGTATTCACACACTCCAATGAAGACTGGAGTGCCAATGGAAAGAGAATAGAAGTGCACATGAGTTTTTGAGATTTGTGTTGAACTGTATTATCGCACTCCAATGAAGACTGGAGTTCCAATGGAAAGAGAATAGAAGCGCACATGAGTTTTTGAGATTTGTGTTGAACTGTATTCACGCACTCCAATGAAGACTGGAGTGCCAATGGAAAGAGAATAGAAGTGCACATGAGTTTTTGAGATTTGTGTTGAACTGTATTATCGCACTCCAATGAAGACTGGAGTTCCAATGGAAAGAGAATAGAAGCGCACATGAGTTTTTGAGATTTGTGTTGAACTGTATTCACGCACTCCAATGAAGACTGGAGTGCCAATGGAAAGAGAATAGAAGCGCACATGAGTTTTTGAGATTTGTGTTGAACTGTATTATCGCACTCCAATGAAGACTGGAGTTAAAATGGAAAGAGAATAGAAGCGCACATGAGTTTTTGAGATTTGTGTTGAACTGTATTCACGCACTCCAATGAAGACTGGAGTTCCAATGGAAAGAGAATAGAAGTGCACATGAGTTTAGTTTTTGAGATTTGTGTTGAACTGTATTCACGCACTCCAATGAAGACTGGAGTTCCAATGGAAAGAGAATAGAAGCGCACATGAGTTTTTGAGATTTGTGTTGAACTGTATTCACGCACTCCAATGAAGACTGGAGTTCCAATGGAAAGAGAATAGAAGCGCACATGAGTTTTTGAGATTTGTGTTGAACTGTATTCACGCACTCCAATGAAGACTGGAGTTCCAATGGAAAGAGAATAGAAGCGCACATGAGTTTTTTAGATTTGTGTTGAACTGTATTCACGCGCTCCAATGAAGACTGGAGTTCCAATGGAAACAGAATAGAAGCGCACATGAGTTTTTGAGATTTGTGTTGAACTGTATTCACGCACTCCAATGAAGACTGGAGTTCCAATGGAAAGAGAATAGAAGCGCACATCAGTTTGTGAGATTTGTGTTGAACTGTATTCACGCACTCCAATGAAGACTGGAGTTCCAATGGAAAGAGAATAGAAGCGCACATGAGTTTTTGAGATTTGTGTTGAACTGTATTCAGGCACTCCAATGAAGACTGGAGTTCCAATGGAAAGAGAATAGAAGCGCACATGAGTTTTTGAGATTTGTGTTGAACTGTATTCACGCACTCCAATGAAGACTGGAGTGCCAATGGAAAGAGAATAGAAGTGCACATGAGTTTTTGAGATTTGTGTTGAACTGTATTCACGCACTCCAGTGAAGACTGGAGTTCCAATGGAAAGAGAATAGAAGCGCACATGAGTTTTTGAGATTTGTGTTGGACTGTATTCACGCACTCCAATGAAGACTGGAGTTCCAATGGAAAGAGAATAGAAGTGCACATGAGTTTTTGAGATTTGTGTTGAACTGTATTCACTCACTCCAATGAAGACTGGAGTTCCACTGGAAAGAGAATAGAAGCGCACATGAGTTTTTGAGATTTGTGTTGAACTGTATTCACGCACTCCAATGAAGACTGGAGTGCCAATGGAAAGAGAATAGAAGTGCACATGAGTTTTTGAGATTTGTGTTGAACTGTATTCACGCACTCCAGTGAAGACTGGAGTTCCAATGGAAAGAGAATAGAAGTGCACATGAGTTTTTGAGATTTGTGTTGAACTGAATTCACGCACTCCAATGAAGACTGGAGTTCCAATGGAAAGAGAATAGAAGCGCACATGAGTTTTTGAGATTTGTGTTGAACTGTATTCACGCACTTCATTGAAGACTGGAGTTCCAATGGAAAGAGAATAGAAGCGCACATGAGTTTTTGAGATTTGTGTTGAACTGTATTATCGCACTCCAATGAAGACTGGAGTTCCAATGGAAAGAGAATAGAAGCGCACATGAGTTTTTGAGATTTGTGTTGAACTGTATTATCGCACTCCAATGAAGACTGGAGTTCCAATGGAAAGAGAATAGAAGCGCACATGAGTTTTTGAGATTTGCGTTGAACTGTATTCACGCACTCCAATGAAGACTGGAGTGCCAATGGAAAGAGAATAGAAGCGCACATGAGTTTTTGAGATTTGTGTTGAACTGTATTCACGCACTCCCATGAAGACTGGAGTGCCAATGTAAAGAGAATAGAAGCGCACATGAGTTTTTGAGATTTGTGTTGAACTGTATTATCGCACTCCAATGAAGACTGGAGTGCCAATGGAAAGAGAATAGAAGTGCACATGAGTTTTTGAGATTTGTGTTGAACTGTATTCACGCACTCCAATGAAGACTGGAGTGCCAATGCAAAAAGAATAGAAGCGCACATGAGTTTTTGAGATTTGTGTTGAACTGTATTCATGCACTCCAATGAAGACTGGAGTGCCAATGGAAAGAGAATAGAAGTGCACATGAGTTTTTGAGATTTGTGTTGAACTGTATTCACGCACTCCAGTGAAGACTGGAGTTCCAATGGAAAGAGAATAGAAGCGCACATGAGTTTTTGAGATTTGTGTTGAACTGTATTCACGCACTCCAATGAAGACTGGAGTTCCAATGGAAAGAGAATAGAAGCGCACATGAGTTTTTGAGATTTGTGTTGAACTGTATTCACGCACTCCATTCAAGACTGGAGTTCCAACGGAAAGAAAATAGAGGCGCACATGAGTTTCTGAGATTTGTGTTGAACTGTATTATCGCACTCCAATGAAGACTGGAGTTCCAATGGAAAGAGAATAGAAGCGCACATGAGTTTTTGAGATTTGTGTTGAACTGTATTCACGCACTCCAATGAAGACTGGAGTTCCAATGGAAAGAGAATAGAAGCGCACGTGAGTTTTTGAGATTTGTATTGAACTGTATTCACGCACTCCAATGAAGACTGGAGTTCCAATGGAAAGAGAATAGAAGCGCACATGAGTTTTTGAGATTTGTGTTGAACTGTATTATCGCACTCCAATGAAGACTGGAGTTCCAATGGAAAGAGAATAGAAGTGCACATGAGTTTTTGAGATTTGTGTTGAACTGTATTATCGCACTCCAATGAAGACTGGAGTTCCAATGGAAAGAGAATAGAAGCGCACATGAGTTTTTGAGATTTGTGTTGAACTGTATTCACGCACTCCAATGAAGACTGGAGTGCCAATGGAAAGAGAATAGAAGCGCACATGAGTGAGATTTGTGTTGAACTGTATTATCGCACTCCAATGAAGACTGGAGTGCCAAAGGAAAGAGAATAGAAGTGCACATGAGTTTTTGAGATTTGTGTTGAACTGTATTCACGCACTCCAATGAAGACTGGAGTGCCAATGGAAAGAGAATAGAAGTGCACATGAGTTTTTGAGATTTGTGTTGAACTGTATTATCGCACTCCAATGAAGACTGGAGTTCCAATGGAAAGAGAATAGAAGCGCACATGAGTTTTTGAGATTTGTGTTGAACTGTATTCACGCACTCCAATGAAGACTGGAGTGCCAATGGAAAGAGAATAGAAGTGCACATGAGTTTTTGAGATTTGTGTTAAACTGTATTATCGCACTCCAATGAAGACTGGAGTTCCAATGGAAAGAGAATAGAAGCGCACATGAGTTTTTGAGATTTGTGTTGAACTGTATTCACGCACTCCAATGAAGACTGGAGTGCCAATGGAAAGAGAATAGAAGCGCACATGAGTTTTTGAGATTTGTGTTGAACTGTATTATCGCACTCCAATGAAGACTGGAGTTCCAATGGAAAGAGAATAGAAGCGCACATGAGTTTTTGAGATTTGTGTTTAACTGTATTCACGCACTCCAATGAAGACTGGAGTTCCAATGGAAAGAGAATGGAAGCGCACATGAGTTTAGTTTTTGAGATTTGTGTTGAACTGTATTCACGCACTCCAATGAAGACTGGAGTTCCAATGGAAAGAGAATAGAAGCGCACATGAGTTTTTGAGATTTGTGTTGAACTGTATTCACGCACTCCAATGAAGACTGGAGTTCCAATGGAAAGAGAATAGAAGCGCACATGAGTTTTTGAGATTTGTGTTGAACTGTATTCACGCACTCCAATGAAGACTGGAGTTCCAATGGAAAGAGAATAGAAGTGCACATGAGTTTTTGAGATTTGTGTTGAACTGTATTCACGCACTCCAATGAAGACTGGAGTGCCAATGGAAAGAGAATAGAAGTGCACATGAGTTTTTGAGATTTGTGTTGAACTGTATTCACGCACTCCAGTGAAGACTGGAGTTCCAATGGAAAGAGAATAGAAGCGCACATGAGTTTTTGAGATTTGTGTTGGACTGTATTCACACACTCCAATGAAGACTGGAGTTCCAATGGAAAGAGAATAGAAGTGCACATGAGTTTTTGAGATTTGTGTTGAACTGTATTCACTCACTCCATTGAAGACTGGAGTTCCACTGGAAAGAGAATAGAAGCGCACATGAGTTTTTGAGATTTGTGTTGAACTGTATTCACGCACTCCAATGAAGACTGGAGTGCCAATGGAAAGAGAATAGAAGTGCACATGAGTTTTTGAGATTTGTGTTGAACTGTATTCACGCACTCCAGTGAAGACTGGAGTTCCAATGGAAAGAGAATAGAAGTGCACATGAGTTTTTGAGATTTGTGTTGAACTGTATTCACACACTCCAATGAAGACTGGAGTTCCAATGGAAAGAGAATAGAAGCGCACATGAGTTTTTGAGATTTGTGTTGAACTGTATTCACGCACTTCATTGAAGACTGGAGTTCCAATGGAAAGAGAATAGAAGCGCACATGAGTTTTTGAGATTTGTGTTGAACTGTATTATCGCACTCCAATGAAGACTGGAGTTCCAATGGAAAGAGAATAGAAGCGCACATGAGTTTTTGAGATTTGTGTTGAACTGTATTATCGCACTCCAATGAAGACTGGAGTTCCAATGGAAAGAGAATAGAAGCGCACATGAGTTTTTGAGATTTGCGTTGAACTGTATTCACGCACTCCAATGAAGACTGGAGTGCCAATGGAAAGAGAATAGAAGCGCACATGAGTTTTTGAGATTTGTGTTGAACTGTATTCACGCACTCCCATGAAGACTGGAGTGCCAATGTAAAGAGAATAGAAGCGCACATGAGTTTTTGAGATTTGTGTTGAACTGTATTATCGCACTCCAATGAAGACTGGAGTGCCAATGGAAAGAGAATAGAAGTGCACATGAGTTTTTGAGATTTGTGTTGAACTGTATTCACGCACTCCAATGAAGACTGGAGTGCCAATGGAAAAAGAATAGAAGCGCACATGACTTTTTGAGATTTGTGTTGAACTGTATTCACGCACTCCAATGAAGACTGGAGTTCCAATGGAAACAGAATAGAAGCGCACATGAGTTTTTGAGATTTGTGTTGAACTGTATTCACGCACTCCAATGAAGACTGGAGTGCCAATGGAAAGAGAATAGAAGTGCACATGAGTTTTTGAGATTTGTGTTGAACTGTATTCACACACTCCAGTGAAGACTGGAGTTCCAATGGAAAGAGAATAGAAGCGCACATGAGTTTTTGAGATTTGTGTTGGACTGTATTAACGCACTCCAATGAAGACTGGAGTTCCAATGGAAAGAGAATAGAAGTGCACATGAGTTTTTGAGATTTGTGTTGAACTGTATTCACTCACTCCAATGAAGACTGGAGTTCCAATGGAAAGAGAATAGAAGCGCACATGAGTTTTTGAGATTTGTGTTGAACTGTATTCACGCTCTCCAATGAAGACTGGAGTTCCAATGGAAAGAGAATAGAAGCGCACATGAGTTTTTGAGATTTGTGTTGAACTGTATTATCGCACTCCAATGAAGACTGGAGTTCCAATGGAAAGAGAATAGAAGCGCACATGAGTTTTTGAGATTTGTGTTGAACTGTATTCACGCTCTCCAATGAAGACTGGAGTTCCAATGGAAAGAGAATAGAAGCGCACATGAGTTTTTGAGATTTGTTTTGAACTGTATTCACACACTCCAATGAAGACTGGAGTTCCAATGGAAAGAGAATAGAAGCGCACATGAGTTTTTGAGATTTGTGTTGAACTGTATTCACGCACTCCAATGAAGACTGGAGTTCCAATGGAAAGAGAATAGAAGCGCACATGAGTTTTTGAGATTTGTGTTGAACTGTATTCACGCACTCCAATGAAGACTGGAGTTCCAATGGAAAGAGAATAGAAGCGCACATGAGTTTTTGAGATTTGTGTTGAACTGTATTCACGCACTCCAATGAAGACTGGAGTTCCAATGGAAAGAGAATAGAAGCGCACATGAGTTTTTGAGATTTGTGTTGAACTGTATTCACGCACTCCAATGAAGACTGGAGTTCCAATGGAAAGAGAATAGAAGCGCACATGAGTTTTTGAGATTTGTGTTGAACTGTATTATCGCACTCCAATGAAGACTGGAGTTCCAATGGAAAGAGAATAGAAGCGCACATGAGTTTTTGAGATTTGTGTTGAACTGTATTATCGCACTCCAATGAAGACTGGAGTCCCAATGGAAAGAGAATAGAAGCGCACATGAGTTTTTGAGATTTGTGTTGAACTGTATTATCGCACTCCAATGAAGACTGGAGTTCCAATGGAAAGAGAATAGAAGCGCACATGAGTTTTTGAGATTTGTGTTGAACTGTATTCACGCTCTCCAATGAAGACTGGAGTTCCAATGGAAAGAGAATAGAAGCGCACATGAGTTTTTGAGATTTGTGTTGAACTGTATTCACGCACTCCAATGAAGACTGGAGTTCCAATGGAAAGAGAATAGAAGCACACATGAGTTTTTGAGATTTGTGTTGAACTGTATTCACGCACTCCATTGAAGACTGGAGTTCCAATGGAAAGAGAATAGAAGCGCACATGAGTTTTTGAGATTTGTGTTGAACTGTATTATCGCACTCCAATGAAGACTGGAGTTCCAATGGAAAGAGAATAGAAGCGCACATGAGTTTTTGAGATTTGTGTTGAACTGTATTATCGCACTCCAATGAAGACTGGAGTTCCAATGGAAAGAGAATAGAAGCGCACATGAGTTTTTGAGATTTGTGTTGAACTGTATTCACGCACTCCAATGAAGACTGGAGTGCCAATGGAAAGAGAATAGAAGTGCACATGAGTTTTTGAGATTTGTGTTGAACTGTATTATCGCACTCCAATGAAGACTGGAGTTCCAATGGAAAGAGAATAGAAGCGCACATGAGTTTTTGAGATTTGTGTTGAACTGTATTCACGCACTCCAATGAAGACTGGAGTGCCAATGGAAAGAGAATAGAAGCGCACATGAGTTTTTGAGATTTGTGTTGAACTGTATTATCGCACTCCAATGAAGACTGGAGTTAAAATGGAAAGAGAATAGAAGCGCACATGAGTTTTTGAGATTTGTGTTGAACTGTATTCACGCACTCCAATGAAGACTGGAGTTCCAATGGAAAGAGAATAGAAGTGCACATGAGTTTAGTTTTTGAGATTTGTGTTGAACTGTATTCACGCACTCCAATGAAGACTGGAGTTCCAATGGAAAGAGAATAGAAGCGCACATGAGTTTTTGAGATTTGTGTTGAACTGTATTCACGCACTCCAATGAAGACTGGAGTTCCAATGGAAAGAGAATAGAAGCGCACATGAGTTTTTGAGATTTGTGTTGAACTGTATTCACGCACTCCAATGAAGACTGGAGTTCCAATGGAAAGAGAATAGAAGCGCACATGAGTTTTTTAGATTTGTGTTGAACTGTATTCACGCGCTCCAATGAAGACTGGAGTTCCAATGGAAACAGAATAGAAGCGCACATGAGTTTTTGAGATTTGTGTTGAACTGTATTCACGCACTCCAATGAAGACTGGAGTTCCAATGGAAAGAGAATAGAAGCGCACATCAGTTTGTGAGATTTGTGTTGAACTGTATTCACGCACTCCAATGAAGACTGGAGTTCCAATGGAAAGAGAATAGAAGCGCACATGAGTTTTTGAGATTTGTGTTGAACTGTATTCAGGCACTCCAATGAAGACTGGAGTTCCAATGGAAAGAGAATAGAAGCGCACATGAGTTTTTGAGATTTGTGTTGAACTGTATTCACGCACTCCAATGAAGACTGGAGTGCCAATGGAAAGAGAATAGAAGTGCACATGAGTTTTTGAGATTTGTGTTGAACTGTATTCACGCACTCCAGTGAAGACTGGAGTTCCAATGGAAAGAGAATAGAAGCGCACATGAGTTTTTGAGATTTGTGTTGGACTGTATTCACGCACTCCAATGAAGACTGGAGTTCCAATGGAAAGAGAATAGAAGTGCACATGAGTTTTTGAGATTTGTGTTGAACTGTATTCACTCACTCCAATGAAGACTGGAGTTCCACTGGAAAGAGAATAGAAGCGCACATGAGTTTTTGAGATTTGTGTTGAACTGTATTCACGCACTCCAATGAAGACTGGAGTGCCAATGGAAAGAGAATAGAAGTGCACATGAGTTTTTGAGATTTGTGTTGAACTGTATTCACGCACTCCAGTGAAGACTGGAGTTCCAATGGAAAGAGAATAGAAGTGCACATGAGTTTTTGAGATTTGTGTTGAACTGAATTCACGCACTCCAATGAAGACTGGAGTTCCAATGGAAAGAGAATAGAAGCGCACATGAGTTTTTGAGATTTGTGTTGAACTGTATTCACGCACTTCATTGAAGACTGGAGTTCCAATGGAAAGAGAATAGAAGCGCACATGAGTTTTTGAGATTTGTGTTGAACTGTATTATCGCACTCCAATGAAGACTGGAGTTCCAATGGAAAGAGAATAGAAGCGCACATGAGTTTTTGAGATTTGTGTTGAACTGTATTATCGCACTCCAATGAAGACTGGAGTTCCAATGGAAAGAGAATAGAAGCGCACATGAGTTTTTGAGATTTGCGTTGAACTGTATTCACGCACTCCAATGAAGACTGGAGTGCCAATGGAAAGAGAATAGAAGCGCACATGAGTTTTTGAGATTTGTGTTGAACTGTATTCACGCACTCCCATGAAGACTGGAGTGCCAATGTAAAGAGAATAGAAGCGCACATGAGTTTTTGAGATTTGTGTTGAACTGTATTATCGCACTCCAATGAAGACTGGAGTGCCAATGGAAAGAGAATAGAAGTGCACATGAGTTTTTGAGATTTGTGTTGAACTGTATTCACGCACTCCAATGAAGACTGGAGTGCCAATGCAAAAAGAATAGAAGCGCACATGAGTTTTTGAGATTTGTGTTGAACTGTATTCATGCACTCCAATGAAGACTGGAGTGCCAATGGAAAGAGAATAGAAGTGCACATGAGTTTTTGAGATTTGTGTTGAACTGTATTCACGCACTCCAGTGAAGACTGGAGTTCCAATGGAAAGAGAATAGAAGCGCACATGAGTTTTTGAGATTTGTGTTGAACTGTATTCACGCACTCCAATGAAGACTGGAGTTCCAATGGAAAGAGAATAGAAGCGCACATGAGTTTTTGAGATTTGTGTTGAACTGTATTCACGCACTCCATTCAAGACTGGAGTTCCAACGGAAAGAAAATAGAGGCGCACATGAGTTTCTGAGATTTGTGTTGAACTGTATTATCGCACTCCAATGAAGACTGGAGTTCCAATGGAAAGAGAATAGAAGCGCACATGAGTTTTTGAGATTTGTGTTGAACTGTATTCACGCACTCCAATGAAGACTGGAGTTCCAATGGAAAGAGAATAGAAGCGCACGTGAGTTTTTGAGATTTGTATTGAACTGTATTCACGCACTCCAATGAAGACTGGAGTTCCAATGGAAAGAGAATAGAAGCGCACATGAGTTTTTGAGATTTGTGTTGAACTGTATTATCGGACTCCAATGAAGACTGGAGTTCCAATGGAAAGAGAATAGAAGTGCACATGAGTTTTTGAGATTTGTGTTGAACTGTATTATCGCACTCCAATGAAGACTGGAGTTCCAATGGAAAGAGAATAGAAGCGCACATGAGTTTTTGAGATTTGTGTTGAACTGTATTCACGCACTCCAATGAAGACTGGAGTGCCAATGGAAAGAGAATAGAAGCGCACATGAGTGAGATTTGTGTTGAACTGTATTATCGCACTCCAATGAAGACTGGAGTGCCAAAGGAAAGAGAATAGAAGTGCACATGAGTTTTTGAGATTTGTGTTGAACTGTATTCACGCACTCCAATGAAGACTGGAGTGCCAATGGAAAGAGAATAGAAGTGCACATGAGTTTTTGAGATTTGTGTTGAACTGTATTATCGCACTCCAATGAAGACTGGAGTTCCAATGGAAAGAGAATAGAAGCGCACATGAGTTTTTGAGATTTGTGTTGAACTGTATTCACGCACTCCAATGAAGACTGGAGTGCCAATGGAAAGAGAATAGAAGTGCACATGAGTTTTTGAGATTTGTGTTAAACTGTATTATCGCACTCCAATGAAGACTGGAGTTCCAATGGAAAGAGAATAGAAGCGCACATGAGTTTTTGAGATTTGTGTTGAACTGTATTCACGCACTCCAATGAAGACTGGAGTGCCAATGGAAAGAGAATAGAAGCGCACATGAGTTTTTGAGATTTGTGTTGAACTGTATTATCGCACTCCAATGAAGACTGGAGTTCCAATGGAAAGAGAATAGAAGCGCACATGAGTTTTTGAGATTTGTGTTTAACTGTATTCACGCACTCCAATGAAGACTGGAGTTCCAATGGAAAGAGAATGGAAGCGCACATGAGTTTAGTTTTTGAGATTTGTGTTGAACTGTATTCACGCACTCCAATGAAGACTGGAGTTCCAATGGAAAGAGAATAGAAGCGCACATGAGTTTTTGAGATTTGTGTTGAACTGTATTCACGCACTCCAATGAAGACTGGAGTTCCAATGGAAAGAGAATAGAAGCGCACATGAGTTTTTGAGATTTGTGTTGAACTGTATTCACGCACTCCAATGAAGACTGGAGTTCCAATGGAAAGAGAATAGAAGTGCACATGAGTTTTTGAGATTTGTGTTGAACTGTATTCACGCACTCCAATGAAGACTGGAGTGCCAATGGAAAGAGAATAGAAGTGCACATGAGTTTTTGAGATTTGTGTTGAACTGTATTCACGCACTCCAGTGAAGACTGGAGTTCCAATGGAAAGAGAATAGAAGCGCACATGAGTTTTTGAGATTTGTGTTGGACTGTATTCACACACTCCAATGAAGACTGGAGTTCCAATGGAAAGAGAATAGAAGTGCACATGAGTTTTTGAGATTTGTGTTGAACTGTATTCACTCACTCCATTGAAGACTGGAGTTCCACTGGAAAGAGAATAGAAGCGCACATGAGTTTTTGAGATTTGTGTTGAACTGTATTCACGCACTCCAATGAAGACTGGAGTGCCAATGGAAAGAGAATAGAAGTGCACATGAGTTTTTGAGATTTGTGTTGAACTGTATTCACGCACTCCAGTGAAGACTGGAGTTCCAATGGAAAGAGAATAGAAGTGCACATGAGTTTTTGAGATTTGTGTTGAACTGTATTCACACACTCCAATGAAGACTGGAGTTCCAATGGAAAGAGAATAGAAGCGCACATGAGTTTTTGAGATTTGTGTTGAACTGTATTCACGCACTTCATTGAAGACTGGAGTTCCAATGGAAAGAGAATAGAAGCGCACATGAGTTTTTGAGATTTGTGTTGAACTGTATTATCGCACTCCAATGAAGACTGGAGTTCCAATGGAAAGAGAATAGAAGCGCACATGAGTTTTTGAGATTTGTGTTGAACTGTATTATCGCACTCGAATGAAGACTGGAGTTCCAATGGAAAGAGAATAGAAGCGCACATGAGTTTTTGAGATTTGCGTTGAACTGTATTCACGCACTCCAATGAAGACTGGAGTGCCAATGGAAAGAGAATAGAAGCGCACATGAGTTTTTGAGATTTGTGTTGAACTGTATTCACGCACTCCCATGAAGACTGGAGTGCCAATGTAAAGAGAATAGAAGCGCACATGAGTTTTTGAGATTTGTGTTGAACTGTATTATCGCACTCCAATGAAGACTGGAGTGCCAATGGAAAGAGAATAGAAGTGCACATGAGTTTTTGAGATTTGTGTTGAACTGTATTCACGCACTCCAATGAAGACTGGAGTGCCAATGGAAAAAGAATAGAAGCGCACATGACTTTTTGAGATTTGTGTTGAACTGTATTCACGCACTCCAATGAAGACTGGAGTTCCAATGGAAACAGAATAGAAGCGCACATGAGTTTTTGAGATTTGTGTTGAACTGTATTCACGCACTCCAATGAAGACTGGAGTGCCAATGGAAAGAGAATAGAAGTGCACATGAGTTTTTGAGATTTGTGTTGAACTGTATTCACGCACTCCAGTGAAGACTGGAGTTCCAATGGAAAGAGAATAGAAGCGCACATGAGTTTTTGAGATTTGTGTTGGACTGTATTAACGCACTCCAATGAAGACTGGAGTTCCAATGGAAAGAGAATAGAAGTGCACATGAGTTTTTGAGATTTGTGTTGAACTGTATTCACTCACTCCAATGAAGACTGGAGTTCCAATGGAAAGAGAATAGAAGCGCACATGAGTTTTTGAGATTTGTGTTGAACTGTATTCACGCTCTCCAATGAAGACTGGAGTTCCAATGGAAAGAGAATAGAAGCGCACATGAGTTTTTGAGATTTGTGTTGAACTGTATTATCGCACTCCAATGAAGACTGGAGTTCCAATGGAAAGAGAATAGAAGCGCACATGAGTTTTTGAGATTTGTGTTGAACTGTATTCACGCTCTCCAATGAAGACTGGAGTTCCAATGGAAAGAGAATAGAAGCGCACATGAGTTTTTGAGATTTGTTTTGAACTGTATTCACACACTCCAATGAAGACTGGAGTTCCAATGGAAAGAGAATAGAAGCGCACATGAGTTTTTGAGATTTGTGTTGAACTGTATTCACGCACTCCAATGAAGACTGGAGTTCCAATGGAAAGAGAATAGAAGCGCACATGAGTTTTTGAGATTTGTGTTGAACTGTATTCACGCACTCCAATGAAGACTGGAGTTCCAATGGAAAGAGAATAGAAGCGCACATGAGTTTTTGAGATTTGTGTTGAACTGTATTCACGCACTCCAATGAAGACTGGAGTTCCAATGGAAAGAGAATAGAAGCGCACATGAGTTTTTGAGATTTGTGTTGAACTGTATTCACGCACTCCAATGAAGACTGGAGTTCCAATGGAAAGAGAATAGAAGCGCACATGAGTTTTTGAGATTTGTGTTGAACTGTATTATCGCACTCCAATGAAGACTGGAGTTCCAATGGAAAGAGAATAGAAGCGCACATGAGTTTTTGAGATTTGTGTTGAACTGTATTATCGCACTCCAATGAAGACTGGAGTCCCAATGGAAAGAGAATAGAAGCGCACATGAGTTTTTGAGATTTGTGTTGAACTGTATTATCGCACTCCAATGAAGACTGGAGTTCCAATGGAAAGAGAATAGAAGCGCACATGAGTTTTTGAGATTTGTGTTGAACTGTATTCACGCTCTCCAATGAAGACTGGAGTTCCAATGGAAAGAGAATAGAAGCGCACATGAGTTTTTGAGATTTGTGTTGAACTGTATTCACGCACTCCAATGAAGACTGGAGTTCCAATGGAAAGAGAATAGAAGCACACATGAGTTTTTGAGATTTGTGTTGAACTGTATTCACGCACTCCATTGAAGACTGGAGTTCCAATGGAAAGAGAATAGAAGCGCACATGAGTTTTTGAGATTTGTGTTGAACTGTATTATCGCACTCCAATGAAGACTGGAGTTCCAATGGAAAGAGAATAGAAGCGCACATGAGTTTTTGAGATTTGTGTTGAACTGTATTATCGCACTCCAATGAAGACTGGAGTTCCAATGGAAAGAGAATAGAAGCGCACATGAGTTTTTGAGATTTGTGTTGAACTGTATTCACGCACTCCAATGAAGACTGGAGTGCCAATGGAAAGAGAATAGAAGCGCACATGAGTTTTTGAGATTTGTGTTGAACTGTATTATCGCACTCCAATGAAGACTGGAGTGCCAATGGAAAGAGAATAGAAGTGCACATGAGTTTTTGAGATTTGTGTTGAACTGTATTCACGCACTCCAATGAAGACTGGAGTGCCAATGGAAAGAGAATAGAAGTGCAAATGAGTTTTTGAGATTTGTGTTGAACTGTATTATCGCACTCCAATGAAGACTGGAGTTCCAATGGAAAGAGAATAGAAGCGCACATGAGTTTTTGAGATTTGTGTTGAACAGTATTCACGCACTCCCATGAAGACTGGAGTGCCAATGGAAAGAGAATAGAAGCGCACATGAGTTTTTGAGATTTGTGTTGAACTGTATTATCGCACTCCAATGAAGACTGGAGTGCCAATGGAAAGAGAAAGAAGTGCACATGAGTTTTTGAGATTTGTGTTGAACTGTATTCACGCACTCCAATGAAGACTGGAGTGCCAATGGAAAAAGAATAGAAGCGCACATGAGTTTTTGAGATTTGTGTTGAACTGTATTCGCGCACTCCAATGAAGACTGGAGTTCCAATGGAAAGAGAATAGAAGTGCACATGTGTTTTTGAGATTTGTGTTGAACTGCATTATCGCACTCCAATGAAGACTGGAGTTCCAATGGAAAGAGAATAGAAGTGCACATGAGTTTTTGAGATTTGTGTTGAACTGTATTATCGCACTCCAATGAAGACTGGAGTTCCAATGGAAAGAGAATAGAAGCGCACATGAGTTTTTGAGATTTGTGTTGAACTGTATTCACGCACTCCAATGAAGACTGGAGTTCCAATGGAAAGAGAATAGAAGCGCACATGAGTTTTTGAGATTTGTGTTGAACTGTATTCACGCACTCCAATGAAGACTGGAGTTCCAATGGAAAGAGAATAGAAGCGCACATGAGTTTTTGAGATTTGTGTTGAACTGTATTCACGCACTCCAATGAAGACTGGAGTTCCAATGGAAAGAGAATAGAAGCGCACATGAGTTTTTGAGATTTGTGTTGAACTGTATTATCGCACTCCAATGAAGACTGGAGTTCCAATGGAAAGAGAATAGAAGCGCACATGAGTTTTTGAGATTTGTGTTGAACTGTATTATCGCACTCCAATGAAGACTGGAGTGCCAATGGAAAGAGAATAGAAGCGCACATGAGTTTTTGAGATTTGTGTTGAACTGTATTATCGCACTCCAATGAAGGCTGGAGTGCCAATGGAAAGAGAATAGAAGTGCACATGAGTTTTTGAGATTTGTGTTGAACTGTATTCACGCACTCCAATGAAGACTGGAGTTCCAATGGAAAGAGAATAGAAGTGCACATGAGTTTTTGAGATATGTGTTGAACTGTATTATCGCACTCCAATGAAGACTGGAGTTCCAATGGAAAGAGAATAGAAGCGCACATGAGTTTTTGAGATTTGTGTTGAACTGTATTCACGCACTCCAATGAAGACTGGAGTTCCAATGGAAAGAGAATAGAAGCGCACATGAGTTTTTGAGATTTGTGTTGAACTGTATTCACGCACTCCAATGAAGACTGGAGTTCCAATGGAAAGAGAATAGAAGCGCACATGAGTTTTTGAGATTTGTGTTGAACTGTATTCACGCACTCCAATGAAGACTGGAGTTCCAATGGAAAGAGAATAGAAGCGCACATGAGTTTTTGAGATTTGTGTTGAACTGTATTATCGCACTCCAATGAAGACTGGAGTTCCAATGGAAAGAGAATAGAAGCGTACATGAGTTTTTGAGATTTGTGTTGAACTGTATTCACGCACTCCAATGAAGACTGGAGTGCCAATGGAAAGAGAATTGAAGCGCACATGAAATTTTGAGATTTGTGTTGAACTGTATTATCGCACTCCAATGAAGACTGGAGTACCAATGGAAAGAGAATAGAAGTGCACATGAGTTTTTGAGATTTGTGTTGAACTGTATTCACGCACTCCAATGAAGACTGGAGTGCCAATGGAAAGAGAATAGAAGTGCACATGAGTTTTTGAGATTTGTGTTGAACTGTATTATCGCACTCCAATGAAGACTGGAGTTCCAATGGAAAGAGAATAGAAGCGCACATGAGTTTTTGAGATTTGTGTTGAACTGTATTCGCGCACTCCCATGAAGACTGGAGTGCCAATGGAAAGAGAATAGAAGCGCACATGAGTTTTTGAGATTTGTGTTGAACTGTATTATCGCACTCCAATGAAGACTGGAGTGCCAATGGAAAGAGAATAGAAGTGCACATGAGTTTTTGAGATTTGTGTTGAACTGTATTCACGCACTCCAATGAAGACTGGAGTGCCAATGGAAAGAGAATAGAAGTGCACATGAGTTTTTGAGATTTGTGTTGAACTGTATTATCGCACTCCAATGAAGACTGGAGTTCCAATGGAAAGAGAATAGAAGCGCACATGAGTTTTTGAGATTTGTGTTGAACTGTATTCACGCACTCCCATGAAGACTGGAGTGCCAATGGAAAGAGAATAGAAGCGCACATGAGTTTTTGAGATTTGTGTTGAACTGTATTATCGCACTCCAATGAAGACTGGAGTGCCAATGGAAAGAGAATAGAAGTGCACATGAGTTTTTGAGATTTGTGTTGAACTGTATTCACGCACTCCAATGAAGACTGGAGTTCCAATGGAAAGAGAATAGAAGCGCACATGAGTTTTTGAGATTTGTGTTGAACTGTATTCACGCACTCCAATGAAGACTGGAGTTCCAATGGAAAGAGAATAGAAGCGCACATGAGTTTTTGAGATTTGTGTTGAACTGTATTCACGCACTCCAATGAAGACTGGAGTTCCAATGGAAAGAGAATAGAAGCGCACATGAGTTTTTGAGATTTGTGTTGAACTGTATTCACGCACTCCAATGAAGACTGGAGTTCCAATGGAAAGAGAATAGAAGCGCACATGAGTTTTTGAGATTTGTGTTGAACTGTATTATCGCACTCCAATGAAGACTGGAGTTCCAATGGAAAGAGAATAGAAGCGCACATGAGTTTTTGAGATTTGTGTTGAACTGTATTCACGCACTCCAATGAAGACTGGAGTTCCAATGGAAAGAGAATAGAAGCGCACATGAGTTTTTGAGATTTGTGTTGAACTGTATTCACGCACTCCAATGAAGACTGGAGTTCCAATGGAAAGAGAATAGAAGCGCACATGAGTTTTTGAGATTTGTGTTGAACTGTATTCACGCACTCCAATGAAGACTGGAGTTCCAATGGAAAGAGAATAGAAGCGCACATGAGTTTTTGAGATTTGTGTTGAACTGTATTCACGCACTCCAATGAAGACTGGAGTTCCAATGGAAAGAGAATAGAAGCGCACATGAGTTTTTGAGATTTGTGTTGAACTGTATTCACGCACTCCAATGAAGACTGGAGTTCCAATGGAAAGAGAATAGAAGCGCACATGAGTTTTTGAGATTTGTGTTGAACTGTATTATCGCACTCCAATGAAGACTGGAGTTCCAATGGAAAGAGAATAGAAGCGCACATGAGTTTTTGAGATTTGTGTTGAACTGTATTCACGCACTCCAATGAAGACTGGAGTTCCAATGGAAAGAGAATAGAAGCGCACATGAGTTTTTGAGATTTGTGTTGAACTGTATTCACGCACTCCAATGAAGACTGGAGTTCCAATGGAAAGAGAATAGAAGCGCACATGAGTTTTTGAGATTTGTGTTGAACTGTATTCACGCACTCCAATGAAGACTGGAGTTCCAATGGAAAGAGAATAGAAGCGCACATGAGTTTTTGAGATTTGTGTTGAACTGTATTCACGCACTCCAATGAAGACTGGAGTTCCAATGGAAAGAGAATAGAAGCGCACATGAGTTTTTGAGATTTGTGTTGAACTGTATTATCGCACTCCAATGAAGACTGGAGTGCCAATGGAAAGAGAATAGAAGCGCACATGAGTTTTTGAGATTTGTGTTGAACTGTATTATCGCACTCCAATGAAGACTGGAGTGCCAATGGAAAGAGAATAGAAGTGCACATGAGTTTTTGAGATTTGTGTTGAACTGTATTCACGCACTCCAATGAAGACTGGAGTTCCAATGGAAAGAGAATAGAAGTGCACATGAGTTTTTGAGATTTGTGTTGAACTGTATTCACGCACTCCAATGAAGACTGGAGTTCCAATGGAAAGAGAATAGAAGCGCACATGAGTTTTTGAGATTTGTGTTGAACTGTATTCACGCACTCCAATGAAGACTGGAGTTCCAATGGAAAGAGAATAGAAGCGCACATGAGTTTTTGAGATTTGTGTTGAACTGTATTCACGCACTCCAATGAAGACTGGAGTTCCAATGGAAAGAGAATAGAAGCGCACATGAGTTTTTGAGATTTGTGTTGAACTGTATTATCGCACTCCAATGAAGACTGGAGTTCCAATGGAAAGAGAATAGAAGCGCACATGAGTTTTTGAGATTTGTGTTGAACTGTATTCACGCACTCCAATGAAGACTGGAGTTCCAATGGAAAGAGAATAGAAGCGCACATGAGTTTTTGAGATTTGTGTTGAACTGTATTCACGCACTCCAATGAAGACTGGAGTTCCAATGGAAAGAGAATAGAAGCGCACATGAGTTTTTGAGATTTGTGTTGAACTGTATTCACGCACTCCAATGAAGACTGGAGTTCCAATGGAAAGAGAATAGAAGCGCACATGAGTTTTTGAGATTTGTGTTGAACTGTATTCACGCACTCCAATGAAGACTGGAGTTCCAATGGAAAGAGAATAGAAGCGCACATGAGTTTTTGAGATTTGTGTTGAACTGTATTATCGCACTCCAATGAAGACTGGAGTCCCAATGGAAAGAGAATAGAAGCGCACATGAGTTTTTGAGATTTGTGTTGAACTGTATTATCGCACTCCAATGAAGACTGGAGTTCCAATGGAAAGAGAATAGAAGCGCACATGAGTTTTTGAGATTTGTGTTGAACTGTATTCACGCTCTCCAATGAAGACTGGAGTTCCAATGGAAAGAGAATAGAAGTGCACATGAGTTTTTGAGATTTGTGTTGAACTGTATTCACACACTCCAATGAAGACTGGAGTTCCAATGGAAAGAGAATAGAAGCGCACATGAGTTTTTGAGATTTGTGTTGAACTGTATTCACGCACTCCATTGAAGACTGGAGTTCCAATGGAAAGAGAATAGAAGTGCACATGAGTTTTTGAGATTTGTGTTGAACTGTATTATAGCACTCCAATGAAGACTGGAGTTCCAATGGAAAGAGAATAGAAGCGCACATGAGTTTTTGAGATTTGTGTTGAACTGTATTATCGCACTCCAATGAAGACTGGAGTTCCAATGGAAAGAGAATAGAAGCGCACATGAGTTTTTGAGATTTGTGTTGAACTGTATTCACGCACTCCAATGAAGACTGGAGTGCCAATGGAAAGAGAATAGAAGCGCACATGAGTTTTTGAGATTTGTGTTGAACTGTATTATCGCACTCCAATGAAGACTGGAGTGCCAATGGAAAGAGAATAGAAGTGCACATGAGTTTTTGAGATTTGTGTTGAACTATTCACGCACTCCAATGAAGACTGGAGTGCCCATGGAAAGAGAATAGAAGCGCAAATGAGTTTTTGAGATTTGTGTTGAACTGTATTATCGCACTCCAATGAAGACTGGAGTTCCAATGGAAAGAGAATAGAAGCGCACATGAGTTTTTGAGATTTGTGTTGAACAGTATTCACGCACTCCCATGAAGACTGGAGTGCCAATGGAAAGAGAATAGAAGCGCACATGAGTTTTTGAGATTTGTGTTGAACTGTATTATCGCACTCCAATGAAGACTGGAGTGCCAATGGAAAGAGAAAGAAGTGCACATGAGTTTTTGAGATTTGTGTTGAACTGTATTCACGCACTCCAATGAAGACTGGAGTGCCAATGGAAAAAGAATAGAAGCGCACATGAGTTTTTGAGATTTGTGTTGAACTGTATTCGCGCACTCCAATGAAGACTGGAGTTCCAATGGAAAGAGAATAGAAGTGCACATGAGTTTTTGAGATTTGTGTTGAACTGCATTATCGCACTCCAATGAAGACTGGAGTTCCAATGGAAAGAGAATAGAAGTGCACATGAGTTTTTGAGATTTGTGTTGAACTGTATTATTGCACTCCAATGAAGACTGGAGTTCCAATGGAAAGAGAATAGAAGCGCACATGAGTTTTTGAGATTTTTGTTGAACTGTATTCACGCACTCCAATGAAGACTGGAGTTCCAATGGAAAGAGAATAGAAGCGCACATGAGTTTTTGAGATTTGTGTTGAACTGTATTCACGCACTCCAATGAAGACTGGAGTTCCAATGGAAAGAGAATAGAAGTGCACATGAGTTTTTGAGATTTGTGTTGAACTGTATTCACGCACTCCAATGAAGACTGGAGTTCCAATGGAAAGAGAATAGAAGCGCACATGAGTTTTTGAGATTTGTGTTGAACTGTATTATCGCACTCCAATGAAGACTGGAGTTCCAATGGAAAGAGAATAGAAGCGCACATGAGTTTTTGAGATTTGTGTTGAACTGTATTATCGCACTCCAATGAAGACTGGAGTGCCAATGGAAAGAGAATAGAAGCGCACATGAGTTTTTGAGATTTGTGTTGAACTGTATTATCGCACTCCAATGAAGGCTGGAGTGCCAATGGAAAGAGAATAGAAGTGCACATGAGTTTTTGAGATTTGTGTTGAACTGTATTCACGCACTCCAATGAAGACTGGAGTGCCAATGGAAAGAGAATAGAAGTGCACATGAGTTTTTGAGATTTGTGTTGAACTGTATTATCGCACTCCAATGAAGACTGGAGTTCCAATGGAAAGAGAATAGAAGCGCACATGAGTTTTTGAGATTTGTGTTGAACTGTATTCACGCACTCCCATGAAGACTGGAGTGCCAATGGAAAGAGAATAGAAGCGCACATGAGGTTTTGAGATTTGTGTTGAACTGTATTATCGCACTCCAATGAAGACTGGAGTGCCAATGGAAAGAGAATAGAAGTGCAAATGAGTTTTTGAGATTTGTGTTGAACTGTATTATCGCACTCCAATGAAGACTGGAGTTCCAATGGAAAGAGAATAGAAGTGCACATGAGTTTTTGAGATATGTGTTGAACTGTATTATCGCACTCCAATGAAGACTGGAGTTCCAATGGAAAGAGAATAGAAGCGCACATGAGTTTTTGAGATTTGTGTTGAACTGTATTCACGCACTCCAATGAAGACTGGAGTTCCAATGGAAAGAGAATAGAAGCGCACATGAGTTTTTGAGATTTGTGTTGAACTGTATTCACGCACTCCAATGAAGACTGGAGTTCCAATGGAAAGAGAATAGAAGCGCACATGAGTTTTTGAGATTTGTGTTGAACTGTATTCACGCACTCCAATGAAGACTGGAGTTCCAATGGAAAGAGAATAGAAGCGCACATGAGTTTTTGAGATTTGTGTTGAACTGTATTCACGCACTCCAATGAAGACTGGAGTTCCAATGGAAAGAGAATAGAAGCGCACATGAGTTTTTGAGATTTGTGTTGAACTGTATTCACGCACTCCAATGAAGACTGGAGTTCCAATGGAAAGAGAATAGAAGCGCACATGAGTTTTTGAGATTTGTGTTGAACTGTATTATCGCACTCCAATGAAGACTGGAGTTCCAATGGAAAGAGAATAGAAGCGTACATGAGTTTTTGAGATTTGTGTTGAACTGTATTCACGCACTCCAATGAAGACTGGAGTGCCAATGGAAAGAGAATAGAAGCGCACATGAAATTTTGAGATTTGTGTTGAACTGTATTATCGCACTCCAATGAAGACTGGAGTACCAATGGAAAGAGAATAGAAGTGCACATGAGTTTTTGAGATTTGTGTTGAACTGTATTCACGCACTCCAATGAAGACTGGAGTGCCAATGGAAAGAGAATAGAAGTGCACATGAGTTTTTGAGATTTGTGTTGAACTGTATTATCGCACTCCAATGAAGACATGAGTTCCAATGGAAAGAGAATAGAAGCGCACATGAGTTTTTGAGATTTGTGTTGAACTGTATTCACGCACTCCCATGAAGACTGGAGTGCCAATGGAAAGAGAATAGAAGCGCACATGAGTTTTTGAGATTTGTGTTTAACTGTATTATCGCACTCCAATGAAGACTGGAGTGCCAATGGAAAGAAAATAGAAGTGCACATGAGTTTTTGAGATTTGTGTTGAACTGTATTCACGCACTCCAATGAAGACTGGAGTTCCAATGGAAAGAGAATTGAAGCGCACATGAGTTTTTGAGATTTGTGTTGAACTGTATTATCGCACTCCAATGAAGACTGGAGTTCCAATGGAAAGAGAATAGAAGCGCACATGAGTTTTTGAGATTTGTGTTGAACTGTATTATCGCACTCCAATGAAGACTGGAGTGCCAATGGAAAGAGAATAGAAGCGCACATGAGTTTTTGAGATTTGTGTTGAACTGTATTCACGCACTCCCATGAAGACTGGAGTGCCAATGGAAAGAGAATAGAAGCGCACATGAGGTTTTGAGATTTGTGTTGAACTGTATTATCGCACTCCAATGAAGACTGGAGTGCCAATGGAAAGAGAATAGAAGTGCAAATGAGTTTTTGAGATTTGTGTTGAACTGTATTATCGCACTCCAATGAAGACTGGAGTTCCAATGGAAAGAGAATAGAAGTGCACATGAGTTTTTGAGATATGTGTTGAACTGTATTATCGCACTCCAATGAAGACTGGAGTTCCAATGGAAAGAGAATAGAAGCGCACATGAGTTTTTGAGATTTGTGTTGAACTGTATTCACGCACTCCAATGAAGACTGGAGTTCCAATGGAAAGAGAATAGAAGCGCACATGAGTTTTTGAGATTTGTGTTGAACTGTATTCACGCACTCCAATGAAGACTGGAGTTCCAATGGAAAGAGAATAGAAGCGCACATGAGTTTTTGAGATTTGTGTTGAACTGTATTCACGCACTCCAATGAAGACTGGAGTTCCAATGGAAAGAGAATAGAAGCGCACATGAGTTTTTGAGATTTGTGTTGAACTGTATTCACGCACTCCAATGAAGACTGGAGTTCCAATGGAAAGAGAATAGAAGCGCACATGAGTTTTTGAGATTTGTGTTGAACTGTATTCACGCACTCCAATGAAGACTGGAGTTCCAATGGAAAGAGAATAGAAGCGCACATGAGTTTTTGAGATTTGTGTTGAACTGTATTATCGCACTCCAATGAAGACTGGAGTTCCAATGGAAAGAGAATAGAAGCGTACATGAGTTTTTGAGATTTGTGTTGAACTGTATTCACGCACTCCAATGAAGACTGGAGTGCCAATGGAAAGAGAATAGAAGCGCACATGAAATTTTGAGATTTGTGTTGAACTGTATTATCGCACTCCAATGAAGACTGGAGTACCAATGGAAAGAGAATAGAAGTGCACATGAGTTTTTGAGATTTGTGTTGAACTGTATTCACGCACTCCAATGAAGACTGGAGTGCCAATGGAAAGAGAATAGAAGTGCACATGAGTTTTTGAGATTTGTGTTGAACTGTATTATCGCACTCCAATGAAGACATGAGTTCCAATGGAAAGAGAATAGAAGCGCACATGAGTTTTTGAGATTTGTGTTGAACTGTATTCACGCACTCCCATGAAGACTGGAGTGCCAATGGAAAGAGAATAGAAGCGCACATGAGTTTTTGAGATTTGTGTTTAACTGTATTATCGCACTCCAATGAAGACTGGAGTGCCAATGGAAAGAAAATAGAAGTGCACATGAGTTTTTGAGATTTGTGTTGAACTGTATTCACGCACTCCAATGAAGACTGGAGTTCCAATGGAAAGAGAATTGAAGCGCACATGAGTTTTTGAGATTTGTGTTGAACTGTATTATCGCACTCCAATGAAGACTGGAGTTCCAATGGAAAGAGAATAGAAGCGCACATGAGTTTTTGAGATTTGTGTTGAACTGTATTATCGCACTCCAATGAAGACTGGAGTGCCAATGGAAAGAGAATAGAAGCGCACATGAGTTTTTGAGATTTGTGTTGAACTGTATTATCGCACTCCAATGAAGGCTGGAGTGCCAATGGAAAGAGAATAGAAGTGCACATGAGTTTTTGAGATTTGTGTTGAACTGTATTCACGCACTCCAATGAAGACTGGAGTGCCAATGGAAAGAGAATAGAAGTGCACATGAGTTTTTGAGATTTGTGTTGAACTGTATTATCGCACTCCAATGAAGACTGGAGTTCCAATGGAAAGAGAATAGAAGCGCACATGAGTTTTTGAGATTTGTGTTGAACTGTATTCACGCACTCCCATGAAGACTGGAGTGCCAATGGAAAGAGAATAGAAGCGCACATGAGGTTTTCAGATTTGTGTTGAACTGTATTATCGCACTCCAATGAAGACTGGAGTGCCAATGGAATGAGAATAGAAGTGCACATGAGTTTTTGAGATTTGTGTTGAACTGTATTCACGCACTCCAATGAAGACTGGAGTGCCAATGGAAAAAGAATAGAAGCGCACATGAGTTTTTGAGATTTGTGTTGAACTGTATTCGCGCACTCCAATGAAGACTGGAGTTCCAATGGAAAGAGAATTGAAGTGCACATGAGTTTTTGAGATTTGTGTTGAACTGTATTATCGCACTCCAATGAAGACTGGAGTTCCAATGGAAAGAGAATAGAAGCGCACATGAGTTTTTGAGATTTGTGTTGAACTGTATTCACGCTCTCCAATGAAGACTGGAGTTCCAATGGAAAGAGAATAGAAGCGCACATGAGTTTTTGAGATTTGTGTTGAACTGTATTCACGCACTCCAATGAAGACTGGAGTTCCAATGGAAAGAGAATAGAAGCGCACATGAGTTTTTGAGATTTGTGTTGAACTGTATTCACGCACTCCAATGAAGACTGGAGTTCCAATGGAAAGAGAATAGAAGCGCACATGAGTTTTTGAGATTTGTGTTGAACTGTATTCACGCACTCCAATGAAGACTGGAGTTCCAATGGAAAGAGAATAGAAGTGCACATGAGTTTTTGAGATTTGTGTTGAACTGTATTCACGCACTCCAATGAAGACTGGAGTTCCAATGGAAAGAGAATAGAAGCGCACATGAGTTTTTGAGATTTGTGTTGAACTGTATTCACGCACTCCAATGAAGACTGGAGTTCCAATGGAAAGAGAATAGAAGCACACATGAGTTTTTGAGATTTGTGTTGAACTGTATTCACTCACCCCAATGACAACCGGCGTTCCGATGTCCCGCCGCGGTGGCTCAGTGGTTACGGCGCTCGGCTGCTGTCCCGAAAGACGCGAGTCTTTCGATGGAGGCGAAATTCTAGAGAGCCGTGTACTGTGCGATGTCAGTTCACGTTAAAGAACCGCAGATGGTCGAAATTTCCGGAGCCCTTCACTACGGCGTCCATCATAGCCTGAGCCGCTCTCGGACGTTAAACCCCAATAAACCGAAGCCTAATAAGGGGGTAATTACTCAACGACATCCTCCCAAGGATGTCAATCAGTAATTACTCCCTTGTTACAAATGTACTCCCCCTTGCGGGATTCCCCTAAAGCATTTCACCAAACCTAAACTTATTTCGTGTCGTTCATTTCCTTGAAATCGTATGTCTATACTCGCGGACAACTTTTTTTTTTGGCAACGCAGTAGAGCCTGGGCAGGAAAGGTAACGAGAAGGATTTCGTACCCCTGAGTTGTTCACTATTAAGCTCCATAGATTCCCCGCGGGCACAAAAGGCCGTCTCTTTCCCTTTCCTGTCTATACGATCTACTGCAGTGTCAAAAAAGTTGTGCGAGAGTATAGTAACGATCAATTTTAATTTTCAATAGTGGTTGTGAGCTTTTCACTCTTAAACCGAGTCTTGAAACCACCAAAGACACGTGGTTATGCCAGTCATGGCCCTTCTAACAATGCTCCACTTTTCTCTCCAAATTTGAAGTGTCCATGGCTGTCGCTGCGCCTTTCATTCACATGCCTGCCGCCTCCAACGGGATATCTCGATTGTTTGGGCACGACCTTGTTCCTGCCGAAAATAGTCCCTTTCCTTAATTTCGGACTTACTTTGTACGCTTTTATTTGGGTGCGCGCTGGCTGCGGAATGTGATATACGTGAATCTTCCCCTCTCTGGTAGCGTCCGGAACGATCAAGTAGAAGAGCCACCAAGGGGCAGATTTTTCATCTACATAAACGGTACCTTGCTGCGACATTTTGAACCAGCTATTTTTTTTTAGGATGATCTGCAACTTTCGGATTGACACTTTTTCTCTGAAGCTGGTAACTAAAACTCATCTAGTTAGTTCTAACGGATTTACAAACGCACCAGAACGAAAGAAATCTTGCACGCTAAGCCTCATGCCTCTCAACACCTATCACACATCGTGTTTTTTGTTAACTTTCTTGCACAATTAGCTGTTACATCTGGTATAACTGAAGCATAATCGCTAGCACGTGCTGTTTTTCCGCCGAAGCCAGTGCGACCACAGCTACAACAGCTGCCCGGTAAATATTCTGGCATTTGCAAAAATGGAACTGTCACCAAAGCTAGTGACGAGTCGCCAGCTTTTATAAGGGGCTATTACTTGTTTACAGCGCTGATCTCGAGCCGCCACAGTCAATCTCCTACTTCAGTCGGAAACAACTCAAGAACAAAGATCTTTGACAGGAACATATGGTGTACAAAAATCATTTGTCCAGATGTGTTTAAAAACTGCTGTTCCGGAAAATAGACGAGAAAAGTCAGACATATGTAAACGTTCAAGCACGCTACTATCTTCATCTCGTGACCTGCCATGTAATGCTGTAATTATGTATGTAATTCATTTTTGATTAAAAATTATACAATATTTGCTGCTAGGGTACTTCCCCTAAAACTCGCTCTCGCTATGTTCTTACTGCGGGTCTAAACGTACTGATGAGTAACATTTGTATTGTTTGAAATGGGGTTTTGCTCTCGCATAAATGGTAGGTTGCTGATATAGGGCATTATATATTGTCAACGACTGATGCACAAACAAACATCCTGAATCATTGCACATTTCCACGGTTTTATAGCTACACTGTCTTAAACCATTAAGTAGGGAAAACACTACCGCCGTTATAGAAGCTTGAGGTATCATGATGTCATTGGTTTGTTGGGGTTTAACGTCCCAAAGCAACTGAGGCTATGAGGGATGCCGTAGTGAAGGGGTACGGAAATTTCGGCCACCTGGGGTTATTTAACGTGCACTGACATCGCACAGTACACGGGACTCTAGAATTTCGCCTTCATTGAAATTCGGCCGCCGCGGCCGGGATTGAACCCGTGTCTTTCGGGTCAGAAGCCGGGCGCCGTAGCCACTGAGCCACCGCGGCGGGGCATATATAAGGATGTGAATACGAGCCTCAAACGCGCAGACTCTGTGGATAGCTATATATGAGAATAAAGCATCGCACAGTTCTTCACCCGCGATCTTACATCTTCCAGAAACCACTGTAAAGACAGCTTGACGAAGCAGCACGAAGGTGGATCCTGCTGCCTTCTTGTTGGCAGTTTAAGCGCATTCCGTAAAGGTGAAAGGCGCCTGAAAATCTGTTTAGAGCTTCAGACATCGAAAATTCACAATTTTTCAATGTGCACTGATTAGGATGGACAGGACGGCTAACTAAGGTGAACAGGACTGCTTCAGCTCCTCGTCATGTCCAGCTTCTTCGCCCTATTCCGAAGGCGTTTTCTTACTTTCAAGAATGCGAAAAATCGAGAGCCGTCTAGAAAAAATGTCCCCAAATGAAGAAAATTTCATCCGGAACCCACTTCACAGAAAATGTACCTCTTTATTAGACTCCGCATTGGGTTTGAGAATAGATTCTTCGTCGTGCCTGTAAACGTTCGCCAAACAGAGCTCTTCATTTTTTCGCCAGGTGCTTTGGCATAGATGGAAGAAGCACGCCTTTATGATAACGCCTTCTCCAAACACTGCCTTGACAGCATTCATGGTCGCTCTTTCAAAGTCGCACATAGCGAGTTCCGGCTACAGAACCAATTTATGGATTTCGCACTGGTGACGAAGTGACCTGAAAAGCTCTTCGTGGGATTCCTGATTCTTTCTTGTCATGCAGGCGTAAGCAACTGATACAACGCCCTCGCCGAGTGGTACAAGAATAAAATATAGCTGCAGGAATCCCTTGGGTGCGAGATCGAAATTCTCATCCGTGAACCATGTCCTGCTCTCGGCTAACAACTTGAAGCAAGTTGTGCTGGCAAATACAAGTACTCGGTTTTCAGACTCCGTACTATTGTCGTAGCAGAGGAAGGGCTCTGGCTTGCTACCCGAAGTCATAGTCCACGGTGGCTGAACAACAAGGTCACTGCGGCTGACAGGATTCGGCGGGTAGATTTTGCTCCGCTGTTGGTGAATGCAGCGTTTCAGGCTCTGCTCGCTAATTACGCGACATTTTTCTTCTGCACTAAGGTATCGGACTACATCTGCGAGAATAGCAGCATTCTCTTATTTCGAGACAAGAGCGGTTTCTTTCGATTTCTGCTTTGTTTTTGCGATATTGGCAGCAGCATCATCAGCGGGGTGATTGTGGGGAACACTTTTTTATTTATTTATTTATTGTTTCCTCAAGGGTCCACAGGGGTCATTACATGAGGGGTGGGCAAACAAAAGAGTTAATATGAACACAGATGGTCTTCAATGGCGGTTTTGAATAGAACACGATTGATGATGGTCGCCACTTCGGATGGAAGGTCATTCGAGTCATTGGCTGCTCGAAGAAAAAATGACATTTTATATGTTTCGGTGCGGGCCCGTTCAGGCTAGACGGCGTTAGGGTGACTATGACGAGAAAAGCGATGAGCGCGTGTTATCGGGGCAGTTTCATGATCGGAAGTGTGATAAAATTTGTGATAGAGCGAAAGACGGGCGATTTTACGCCGACAGGCCAGTGTTGGGAGATTAAGCTGAGATTTTAGTGTTGTAACGCTAGTATAATGAGAGTAGTCTGAGCAAATGAATCTGGCGGCGCGGTTTTGGACTGCTTCGAGCGTGGTGATTAGGTTAGTATAGTGGGGATCATATGCAGCACATGCGTAATCAAGTTTAGGACGTATGAAAGTTATGTAAGCAAGAAGCTTAATGGGAGGGGGAGCTAATGATAGGTTACGGCGCAAATACCCTAGAACTTGATTAGCTGAATTGGTGACGTGGTGAATATGATGCGACCAGGTTAAATCTTTACTTAAATGGATACCAAGATACTTGTATGAGTCAACGGACGAAATAGGATTGTTGAGAATTGCATAAGTATTTTAACGGTGGTTGCGCCGGCGATGGAAAGAAATAAGTGACGTTTTACTGCTATTTAGGAACATGAGCCAGGTACTACACCATTCTTCGACGCGTGCGAGGTCTTCTTGAAGAATGGTGGCGTCGGAGGAATTATGTATTGGGCGGTAGATAACGCAATCATCCGCAAAGAGTCGGACATTAGATCTGATGTTAAAGGGTAAATTATTTATGTAGATAAGGAACAGAAGAGCGCGTAAAACGGTCCCCTGAGGGACGCCAGACAAGACAGGGGAGAGGGATGACGAGTGTGAGTTAGCATGAACAAATTGATAACGATCAGTAATTAAGGCTCGAATCCAATCCAGAACTAGGGGATGAAGGTTTAGGCGTGACAGTTTAAGAATTAGGCGCGCGTGTGGGACTTTATCAAATGCTTTTTCGAAATCCAGAAATATTGCATCTGTGGGAATGTTACGATCTAGGCATGCGTGTATATTATGAAGAAAAAGAGCAAGTTGCGTGTCACAGGAATGGCCTTTACGAAAGCCGTGTTGGTTAGAATGAAAAAAATTACGAGATGATAAAAACTTGGAAGTATGAGAATATATGATATGTTACATAATTTTACAACAAGCACAGGTTAATGAGATTGGCCTATAGTTAAGGGGTGAAGATCTGTTACCTTTCTTGTAGACTGGAATGATGGTTTGGTTTGGTTTATGGGGTTTAACGTCCCAAAGCGACTGAGGCTATGAGAGACGCCGTAGTGGAGGGCTCCGGAAATTTCGACCACCTGGGGTTCTTTAACGTGCACTGACATCGCACAGTACACGGGCCTCGAATTTCTCCTCCAAAGAAATTCAACCGCCGCGGCCGGGATCGAACCCGCGTCTTTCGGGCCAGCAGCCGAGCACCATAGCCACTGAGCCACCGCGGCGGCTTGTAGACTGGAATGACCTTCCCAATGCGCCAGTCCCGTGGTAATGAGCACGAAGAATATGACTGCTGAAAAATGAGAGGCAATATGACACTGCAGAGGTCTTTGGTGTTTTTGAGGATTTTGGCATTGATGCCGTCAATACCAGCGGATGAAGAATTTTTTAGTTTATCGATGACCATGGCGATGCCCCGCGGTTCAAATGCAATGTTATCCATAGGTGTGTGAAGAAAACTGGGTGCATCAGGGAGGTTATTAAGTGGTTCGTTTGTGAATATAGAACAAAATGCGTCATTTAGAATATTTGGAACCTCTGATTCAGAAGAGGAAACACCAGAATTATCAGTGAGAGAAATTATGCTAGAAGTGGAGGGGCAAATAGTTTTCCAGAAACGCTTCGGGTTTTCATGCAGCATGTTAGGCAAGGTGGATGAGTAGAAGTTATTCTTAATTTTGATGACCTCGGTATCGTAATTAGCAGCGGCAGTGTAATATTCCTCCCAGGCGGTAGCCGTGCCAGTAGTTTTAGCCGCACGAAATAATTGCTTCTTCTTGTTATTTAATCTTTTAAGTGTTTTGTTATACCATGGGGAGCCAGGACGTTCTGTTACGGTTATGGTCGGGATATGTAAATTTATTAGGCGTAGCATTTCGGACTTAAAGAGTAACCAGTTAGATTCAAGAGAGCGTAGTGAAAAACCAGACGAAAAGTTATCAAGGAAAGCAGCAAGATCGTGGTTAAAGCCAACGTCGTTACCTTTATTATAGAGGGTAAGCGTTTTCTTGATCTTTTTCGCGTTTCGCAAATCACAAGAAAATGTAGCATGAATGGCCATGTGGTTGCTGAGCCCTTTAATGTAAGTGATGGGTGAGAAGCTATTAGGTTGTGATGTCAGCACAAGGTCCAGAATATTAGCAGAATGATCTGTTAAACGAGTTGGACGGTGGATTATTTGATCTAATCCAAACGTGAGGCAGGTGTGAACAAATTCACACTCAGGGTTAGATTTTGAAAGCATGGAAGCAAGATCCGACTAGATGATAGATGGAAAGTTGAAGTCTCCAAACAATAAAATTGGAGTATTGGTATAAAAGGTCGTTAGCGTGTTTAGGGCATCATGAAACAAGGAATTAAATAAAGGATCATGGTTTGGGGGGCGATAGCATATACCAATGAGAACACGTAGATAACATGCATTACAGCAGAGCCAAACCATTTCCAATTTTCTTGAAATTGTCACACGTGAGCAACGTAATGATCGATCAGTGGCAATGAGAAGCCCCCCACCCCTCGTTTCGCTACGATCTGCTCGAAATATATCAAAATTTGGAAGGGAGGGTAATATCTCAGTGTCGCAAACAGCAGAGGTAAGCCAAGTTTCGGTTAACAGAATTACGTTAGCAAAACATGATTCAACGAGGTTACATAAAGCATCGCGTTTTGGGATCACACTACGGATGTTACTGAATAAGAATGATAATGGGGAACGGTAAGTCTGCTTCGCAGTGTGTTTCTGTTGAAGTGGTTGCTAGGGTTTGTGTTCAACTACATGATTAGTGGTGCGGTCAAATACATAAGTCTTACTTCCGGATATCAACTTGTCATGGCGTAATTTAAAATTGAGCCCTTCGTGTTGACCATAGTCATAGAGGCGTTTCCGCGCGAGACGGGTGTTTGGAGAATAATCCTCGGAGACACTGAAGCCAGTACTTTTGAATTTGCTATTCACCGATAGTACAGGCTGCTTGTCTTTAAAATTAGCCAATTTGACAATAATCGGCCGGTTTTTATTTGGTGAATAAGTGCCTAGTCGGTGGGCACGTTCAATGCTGCGAGGTTCGAGAGATACGTTTAGGTACTGGCTGGAGTGTTCAGTGATTATTTTTTCTGAATCTTGCCACAATTCATTGTCGGAATCTTTTATACGATAAAGTACTAGATTGTTTCTTCGTGCTCGGTTTTCCATATCGTCCAGTCAAGCAGTCAGTGCTTCCATTTCAGCCATGCATTTAGCTGTCGTAGATTTTATATTTTCGACTTCAGGTTTTATTGAGCAAAAAGAAGCGCAGTCTGCTTCGATTTTAGAAAAGCGGTTATTCACTTCAGTGAAAGCTTTTTCGTGGTCGGATAAAAATGATTTGATTGATTTTATTTCAGTAAGCATTGTTAACTGCCCGTTCTGGACGTCCTGGATGGCTTTAAGCAGGTCAGATAGGGTTGGTTCAGTAGGTCCAGGATTGGATTCGACATCACCAGCCATCAGAAGCAAGTCAAAAATTACACAAGAACATTCATAGAAAATACTACATGCACAGTGTGAGCTTGGCAGCACGAATAAAAGGCGGTTACTCGAGCGTTTTGCATACAAGGAATGGCAATTGCTCACCTGTACAAGCAAGAAGGGAAAATTCCGAAGGTAAGTGGGGCCCTTATTTCCGTGCCGCCAGGCCCACTGAAGGTCGCTTTGCTGTGGAAAGGGTTTATGTAAACATGCCGAAGTGGTGATAACTGGATCACGAGGCAGGTTCCCCGATAATGTGGTTGCAGCTGATGTGATTTATTCAGGGCAGGAGGACGCACATGCGCAAGTTGGGATGCGCGATGGTCAGATGCGTTGGCTACGCGGCAACGGCACTCGTCCGAGAGATGTTGTTCCTGCTTCCAGGGAAGGCGTTCCAAGGCTGGAACGTGAGCACGGCCACCGCTGTCAACGAGGGGCATCGGTACATGGCGTGGCACACCGGCAGGCGACTTAGGCGGTACTGTGAAGGATATTCCAGAATTAGAGCACTTCTCCAGCTCTTGCGTTTAACACAGCACCGGCGGGTGCCAGAGGCAATATCTTTTTGCCTTGCATACATAAAGACGTCAAGGCATAGCTTTACGCCTCCTTTGTTCTACTTGATGGCCTCCATCCTGAAATTAAATAGAGCATTAAATCAATACTCTGACAAGTATCCAACTTTTAGCGCTCTGTATACCGTTACATCACATCTGCCAAGTCGTACACTTACCTTACAAGAGCAGGTGCAAGCGCGAAGCTGCTGTCTCCAGGTGCAGCGCATAGGCGCTGAACTATGGCGTTATGTGATAGCTGCATGATAGTTTAGAGGACACGCGCAGTCCTCGTGCCTACAAACACGATGCCCAGCAAGAAACGTTCGGTCATGATGTCAAGTGCCTTCGTCATGATCTGATGATAGATATAATTTTTTCCATTTGCTTTCTGCAATCCACGATATTTGCTTGAATTTAGCTTGTATTTAGCTTGTGTAACGAGATGTCCTTCTCATCATGTGTTTTGTTGCAAACCTTCCAAGCGTTGAGAGATAAACCACTGCCACACTTGCGTTGCTCTGACCATGCCGTTGCGTTTACGGGTCAGGGACTCGTTCCACCGGCAACCAACATGTACCCGCCTCATGCGAGCCGTACATGCATGCGTGTTGCATGCATGTACAGTCAGGCCCGAATGAAACGCGAACAGATCATGTCAAGAAAACAAAATATTTTACCTGCCTACTTGCAGCTGAAGTGTACAACTAGCCTGATTCATGTGTCTGGGTAAAGGGCCTACTGAAATGCTTAGTCGAAAATAGATTGTAAAGGAATATCTCGGTGCAAAGCAGGAATGTATGACATATGAGTGATCGCGTTTCATTCCGGCCTGACTGTACACATGCAAGCCGGCCGGATGCTCAAATTACGACAGCCTACAATACGTTGGATGTCATCCGTTTGGGGACATTTTCCCTTCTTCGCAAATCGGGACGTTTTTTCCGGGGATGTATGTTGAGGGTGCGTTTTTTCCGGGACGTATCTTCCGGGGACGTTTTTTCTGGAACATTTTTTCGGCTCCCCAGAAGTATAGATACGCAGAGCGCAACGCATGCAGACTGAAGAAGCTTAATATGGGGGCGCAAACATTGCGTTGCACGGGGTCAGTGCAATCGTCATCGCTCCGTTGTTTTGGAAACTACGCGGATGCCACTAGCCCGATTTGTTCCGAATGCCTTTTATCATCCCAAGCACTAAAGTTGAACAAGCATTTTCCAAATTCGGGTTCCGTAAACACAAGCATGCTAACCCAAGTCAACAAGGCTAACACCCCTACTACTGCATCCTGTGGGGAAAGCGTGTGCAGCAATGAGGTAAAAATGATTCGTGCGTCTTTGGTAACTTCGAAAACTTTTTACAGCCACAAACGCCGCGTGTAATGTTTCCACGGTACGGTTAGCCGAAAAGCGCCTAATTATCAGAAATGCAAACGACAGCAAGTCAGCGGCCTAAGCACGCGTATCAATGAAATAATAATGTTTTTACTATAGGGTTGCCAAGCTAGAAAGAATTATATCGCTCATCGCGTTGCTGACATCGTCGCACACCACATGTATAGTTACATTTCGACGCATCAGCCCATGCTGAAGTTCGCACCAACTATAGCAGACACGCTGACCGGTGTTGCGCTAGGCCGACAACACAGCAAGGCCACGGATGTGTCATTACTGTTGCAAACTGCCTTCCACATGTCGCCGAGTGGAATAAAACGCAACCGATTGGCGATTGAGTGTACGACAAGCACCAACTAGCCCACCAGAAAACCCTTCTCGGATATATTTCTCCTACCCTAGGCTCTGTTCTTTGTTCTGCGCTCTATGTGTGTAGCTGTTTTCTGTCTCTGTCCGTGTTTTTTTCGCGCAGTTTAATCATGAACGACAAGCACCGACTAGCCCACCAGAAAACCCTTCTTGGATATATTTATCCTACCCTAGGCTCTGTTCTGTGTTCTGCGCTCTATGTGTGTACATGTTTTCAGTCCTTGTCCGTGTTTTTTTCGCGCAGTTTAATCATGAACGACAAGCACCAACTAGCCCACCAGAAAACCCTTCTTGGATATATTTCTCCTACCCTGGGCTCTGTTCTGTGTTCTGCGCACTATGCGTGTACATGTTTTCAGTACTTGTCCGTGTTTTTTTCGCGCAGTTTAATCATGAACGACAAGTACCAACTAGCCCACCAGAAAACACTTCTTGGATATATTTCTCCTACCCTGGGCTCTATTCCTTGTTCTGCGCTCTATGCGTGTATATGCTTTCAGTCCTTGTCCGTGTTTTTTTCGCGCAGTTTAATCATGAACGGCAAGCACCAACTAGCCCACCAGAAAACCCTTCTTGGATATATTTCTCCTACCCTGGGCTCTGTTCTGTGTTCTGCGCTCTATGCGTGTACATTTTTTCAGTCCTTGTCCGTGTTTTTTCGCGCAGTTTAATCATGAACGACAAGTACCAACTAGCCCACCAGAAAACCCTTCTTGGATATATTTCTCCTACCCTGGGCTCTGTTCTGTGTTCTGCGCTCTATGCGTGTACATGTTTTCAGTCCTTGTCCGTGTTTTTTTCGCGCAGTTTAATGATGAACGACAAGTACCAACTGGCCCGCCAGAAAGCCCTTCTTGACTAGAAAGAGAATCACCATGATGAGGGAGGACCACCCTTCTCGTGGCCCCAATATTTCTGAAAGTAAAGTTGTTCTGTTGCTCTAAAAGAATGTAAAAATTGTTGAGCCTTGTAGAAAACTGAGTTGCCTGAGAAATTAGCGCGCCTACTTCCAGAAGACCTACAGACTCGCAGTGCGGAACGAGTGCAACCTGATGAAGCTTAACATGGAGGCGCAAACTTTCTGTTGTTTGGGGTGAATGCTACGGTGATCACTTCGTTGTTTTGAAAACTACGCAAATGGAACTAGCCCGCTTTGTTCCCAATGCCTTTTATCGTCGCAATCACTAACGTTGAACAAGCGTTTTTGAATTTGGCTACCGTAAACACAAGTAGGTTAATCCTAGTCAGCAAGGTCAACACCCCTACTACTGCATCCAGTGGGCAAAGCGTGTGTAGCCATGAGATGAAAATGTATCATGCGTCCTTGCTAAGTTCTAAAACGTTTTACAGCCAGTCACCGTTTGTAGCGTTTACAGTGTACGATTAGCCGAAAGGCGCCGAATTATCAGAAATGCAAACAACGTAAAGTCCACGGCCTAAGCACACGGTACAATAAAGTGACGATGTTTTTGCCTAGGGTTACCCAGCTCGAAAGTTTCACATCGCTCATCGCGTAGCGGACAACGCCGCACACTATTCCTTTTATTGCATTTCGATGCATCAGCGCATGGTGCAGTTTTCACCAATAGCAGCGGACATGATGGGCGGTGTTGCACTATACCAATAACAGCACTGCAAGGCCATGGATGTGCCATTTCCGTCCCCATCCGCCTTCTCTGTGTCGCTGAGATAAATAGCTGAGTCACTGAACGGGACTGTCACTCATCCGCATCACCCGCTGTGGGCTCCTGCTTAGTTACAGGCTTTTTGAAGTGCATAAAAGTAGAACGGAGTGAAGCAATATGTATAAGCGTCGAGAAAAATGGAAAATTTCCAGCTTTCGCGAAGGTTACAGGTAGTTCTGTGTCTGTCGTGAGCGGGCAGACCTTGCTCACGTTGCGCTGAATCTAGAGCGCAATATGAACACGAAAAACCATTTTCTAGAACTGAACTACTACTCACGTTCTTGTGGGATGGTTTGATAATTTATTTTCCTATTGTTTCATTTTGTGGGAGCGGTAATGTGGAGTTCCACTGCACCTCACTAAGTATCACTATTTTTTATTTAATTACTGGGAAAGCAACCGCTAACACAAAGAAAAACATACTCTCATTACTGTTGACCGCGCAGGGATACAACAGTTATAGCGCTGAAGAATAGCAGCAATTCATCCGTCAAAAGTAATTGTTGTATATGTGGTTTCGGTTCCGGTTTGGGGATCACCTGCCGCCAGGGGCACCAGTGTCGCTATGTGTGTATATATGACTGTATGTGGCAATAAAGCGGGATTGTTTTGGTTGCTAGCAGTTCGTGTACTTGGGCGGCACCCGCCGCTGCAGCATTGGTGACGAGGACGGGATCATTTCGGGTGGCGTGACTTTCGCCGCTTGCTTTCCGGCGCCATGAGCATTTCTGGATTCGCGCCACCGCCCCCGTTCCTGCCTGTGCCTGGTGGACCTGCTGTTGCGTAGCCACAATGGTTCCGCATCTTCGAGAACTACCTGCTTGCTTCGGGGGCCTCTGACTGCACGCCGGATCGTCGCAAAGCACTACTTCTTTACAGTCTCGGCGTAGAAGGTCAGCGCGTATTTTACACATTACCACTTCCATCGTTGTACAACGTCAAGCTCGGTGAGCAAACTGATACTGAGAAAGTGTCGGGAGATAGCAAGGGCACAGTCGACACAAGGCCTGAAGTATCATCGTACGATATCGCAGTCGCCGCTCTGAACGCTCATTTTTCGGCAACAAGCAATGTTGTTGCCGAACGGCATCGTTTCAGTAGGCGAGTCCAGCAAGCTGGTGAATCACTGAATGAGTACATCACTGCATTGCGGGAGCTTTCTGCTACATGCTCTTTTCCTGTCGAAGAAGATTCGCTGCGTGACCATTTCGTTGCGGGTATTTCGTCTCGGAGCTTGCGCGAGCGTCTTCTGCTTGAAGGATCGTCTCGTTCGCTAGAGCAGTACTACTGGCAAGGCAGTTTGAACAGGCGTACAATGATCTGCAAGAATTTCCTTCTGTAGATGTTCGACGCATAAATACTCGTAGAAATACGCCTACGCGTACACCAGAATCCGACGAGAGCTCGAAGCGGTCGCACAACCGCCAGTCTCATTGTTACCGCTGCGGTTCATCCCAGCACAATGCAGCGTCAGTTCGCTGTCCAGCCAAAAGCAAGCGTTGTCACCATTGCGGTTTCATGGGTCACTTTCGCTCTGTTTGCCAGAAACGAGGCTCCGCTCCGGTGCGTGAGGTAGACAGCCAAGATTCTCCTAGCGAGGAAGTTCTGAGCATTCTGGCTGTGACGACGGCCGCTCGCTCCGCTGTTCACGTCGCAGTTTCGATTGGCCATGCGGGCATAACTTTCCTTGCAGATTCTGGGTCGTCAGTTTCCATTGTTTCACAAGATCTTTTTAAGCAGTATTTTGAAGGCCAAGTACTTTTGGCCCCGACTGTTCGGTTACTGTACTATTCAAAACAGCCAATTCCGGTTCGTGGCTGTTTCTTCTCTGACGTTACGTACAAAGCTAGCACAACAAGCCTTCTTTTCTACGTCGTAGAACAAGGCACCTCACTCTTGGGTATCGATGCCATCAAGGCGCTCGGTCTACAGATTGATGGGTCATCTGTTCAATGCCTTGAAACGACGCTACCTTCTAATTCTCGAAGGGAAGAGCGCTCTGTCCGGACGAAAGCCGTGCAGGATATTAACCTCCCAATGGAATTAGTTGGCGAGTTTGGATCTCTTTTCGATCCAGGCCTTGGCCTCGCGAAAGGTTTTGTGCATCACGTAAAAACGCGATCCACGGTGCAGCCAGTGCAATCCAAAAATCGGCGCGTTCCGCTCTCGCTACGACCATTGGTCTCGGAAGAGCTCCATCGGTTGGAAAATCTGGACGTGATAGAGGGTGGAAGCATATGAATAGGTGTCACCCATTGTGGTTGTTAAGAAGAAATAGGGAGGTATTCTCCTCTGTGAAGAGATTCGACAAGCAATCAAACCTGTCGTAATAGACAGCTTTACCCTTCTTCCTCATACAGAAGAGCTATTGCATAGTTTAGTGGGGGATACAAATTTTTCTAAGCTAGACCTCGCATCAGCTTACCACCAGGTCATGCTTCATCCTGCGAGTCGCGATTTGACCGCATTTATAACTCACGAAGGCCTCTTTTGTTTTAAACGAGTGTGCTTCGGACTGGCTTCCGCGCCTTCTGCATTTCAGAGTATGATGTCCAAAGTCCTGCAAGGATGTAAGGGCGTGCTCTACTATATAGATGATATTATAGTCTTCGGGCGGGGCCGGCAGGAGCACATAGATAACCTTGCAGCAGTACTTAAACGCATTAAAGACGCAGGACTCAAACTGCACAGCAAATGTATCTTCGATACGCAGGAACTTTCATGTTTGGGTCACAGGATCTCAGCAAGTGGTATTGTTCCGCTGGAGGAAAAGGTTGCTTCCATCAAGGATACACCGGTACCCACCAATGCAGCCAGCCTTCGATCGTTCCTGGGACTGGTCGAATACTACTCCAGGTTCGTTCCCAACTTAGCCGATATGGTTGAACCGATGCACGTTCTTCTTCGAAAGGGGCAACCATTTGTTTGGTCTGGCGAGGTAGACTCCAGTTTTCGAAAGATCAAAGAGGCACTTGCGTCCAACATAGTTCTGCGGATGTTCGATGCATCTCTTCCAGTTGTTGTTTCCACTCACGCTTCAGACTGCGGGCTTGGAGCAGTTTTCCAACAGGTGGAGGGAGAGAAACTGCACACTGTCGCTTTTGCTTCTCGAGCGCTTTCATCTGCAGAGAGGAGATATTCAGTAGGAGAACGCGAAGCGCTTGCGTGTGTTTGGGCGTTCGAGAAGTGGCATGTTTACTTGTGGGGACTCCATTTGACGTTGCTTACTGACCATCAAGCCTTTGTCGCATTGCTGTCTACTCAAGGGCCAGGAAGGCGTCCTTTGCGGATAGCACGGTGGGCGGAGCGCCTACTGCAGTACAACTATACAGTAAAGTACCGGAAGGGTTCGGAAAATCAAGTTGCAGATGCGCTCTCTCGTCTGCCTGCGTCACCTCCTCAGGAAGAAGAGACTTTACCAGATGAAACTTTATCGGATGCCCTTATATCTTCTTGCATTACCAGGGAAGAGTTTGAACAGGCCCAGTCGGAAGACAGCACACTGCAACGAATCAAGGCCTACGTTGAATCGTCCTGGCCTGCGCACAAATCTCTGCCAGGTGAGCTTCAACCTTTCTTCAAACTTCGCGAAGAACTGTCAGTGGTGGACAATTTGATTTTGCGTGGCGAACGCCTTGTGGTTCCGGCATCACTTACAGCGCGGATAATTACCGCTGGTCATGAGGGTCACCCTGGAATTGTACGAACGAAAGCACGTCTGCGAGAAAAATTTTGGTGGCCAGCCATGGACAGGCAAGTCGAGCTAGCTATTCAAACGTGTAGTATTTGCCAGGTAGCGGACAAGAGCACGAAGGTTGTGGCTGCACCATCGAACCCGGTCCCCTTACCAAAGGAACCGTGGCTAAAGCTGGGCATGGACATTGTTGGCCCATTTGAGAGAGCACCACACGATTGTCGATATGCGATCACGCTGGTCGACTACTTTTCTAAGTGGCCCGAAGTATACTTTTGCAACCAAGCCTCAACACGCACAGTAACAGGCTTCTTGGTGTCAGTGTTCGCACGTGAAGGTTACCCAGAGGAAATTGTTTGCGATAACGGGCCACAGTTTTCATCTCGAGAGTTCCAAGCTTTTCTGCAGGATCGCGGCATCCGCTTGCGGCATTCGTCCGTATACTACCCGCAAGCAAACGGACAGGTAGAACGGTTCAACAGAGTTTTTAAAAGCTTTGTTCAAGTGGCTACACTCGAGCAGCGTCCCTTACGTCAAACGGTAACGGAAACTTGGACATTTACCGCTGTACGCCGCATGCCACAACTGCAGTTGCCCCAGCACTTCTCCTGCATGGACGTCTGCCAAGGACTCGGCTCGATGGCGTTGGGTATCCGTCAGCAATATTTTCGACCGTCCCTAGTTCAGAGCTCCACCGCCTACGCGAGCCGGTGAAGCAAAAGCAGCAATCCAGTAAACTATACACAGACGCTCACAGGGCCGCAAGGGAAACCAAAGTGGATGTTGGTGACCTTGTACGAGTACGCAGACAGACAACTGCTTTTAAAGGTGACCTGGCTTTTAGCCGCCCAAGAAAAGTGATAAGAAAGCAGGGACAATCGTCTTTCCAACTTGATGATGGAAAAACGTGGAACGCTTCAAAGTTGTCAAGCATGCCACGAGCTTCTGCATCTCTCTGTGGGTTGGGGGAAAGGCATGATACAAATGACACCGCTAGGGAAAGCAGCTCACCGCCTACCTTGGAGAGACCCGTTTTAGAAGCGCCAACCGGACCTTCAGCTGTGGCTGCTGCGAAGCAGCCGCCTATGCCACCAGTGAGTGGCTGCGAGCCGGAAGAGACTTCGCCTGCATCCAGTGGCTTCTCAGAAGCATCGGGACCACAGCGTAGGGTACAGCCATGAAGGAATAGACAACCCCCAGACCGCTATGGACACAAAGTACAGAAAGACACGTTTTTCAGTGAACATGAACCTGTCACAATCTGCACGAGTGTTGAGTTTGCTGACGTTGTGAAATATGGACATAAATGGAGTTGTATCTTATTTTTCTCTTTTTTATATTTTTGTATTAAGTGCATAAGACAAGCACATTGTTACTGTAAATATAATTCTGTAAAATAGCACTAATGTACTACCGCTACTAAATCACTAACCCATGTAGCTGTTTTTTTATAAGGAAGGGAATATGTTGTATATGTGGTTTCGGTTCCGGTTTGGGGATCACCTGCCGCCAGAGGCACCAATGTCGCTATGTGTATATATATGACTGTATGAGGCAATAAAGCGGGTTTGTTTGGTTGCTGGCAGTTCGTGTACTTGGGCGGCACCCGCAGCTACAACAGTAATATTAACCGAGAAGAACCAAAATCGGGCTCGAAAATAAGCACCGAAAAAGACGTGACAGTGTTGTAAAACAGTATAAACAGAAAAATCCTACCCAAATACCTTTCATTGTCTTTCTATGGCTCACTGTCGTACACAAATTAGATGCCCAGAATTTGCACGACAAACAGAATAGATGAATCCATTGACCAATAGATGAATTCCACAGGACATTACGCGCGACACTATGCTGAACCACGCAGCCTTTCGCATGTTTTCTCTCAGGCCCTGATCGCCAACATTGCGGTCGCTATAACCGGGGTTGAAGCCACCAGTACGCCGCAACATCGCTGCTTACCGAAGCTCGAACCTCGACCAGTGCCTCATTAACCGATTAGAAAGCCGAAAAATTAAGAAAAGCCTTCGGGGGTATTCTACGTTACGGCTGCACGCATCTTACACATTAGGGTAAAAGAATTTACGCGCGCGCACAAACGCACCTTCACACTCATGCTGGAATGAATACATGCTTCGTAAATGAAACGTTTAATCATGAGGAAAGAAATGATTAGGCGCACCACACTCACCTTCAGCTTCTGGACTTCATTCGGCGGCAAAGGAATGTTCCTGCACACATTTCGTCGAAGCGTTGCTGGTCTAGAGGGCAGACGCCGCCGACGCCATCTTGGACACAGCCCTTCTTGAAGGTTTCGCAAAGGGCGTGGCAGCCAGGTAGTAGCATGGTGCTTTTGGAAATCAGACCGCAGAAGGAGCACGCGTAGGGATGCATGTTTGCTTGGTTGATCGGGTTGGTCTCCATTTTACGCCCATGAAATTTCCGGCACTCAGCCGCAGCAGCGTTCCTGTTTTGGGGTCGTTCAGAGGGCAGAATGCATGTCTAGAACAGCCGAACTGCGTGCTCCGGGCCGCTCGGAGCTACGTGCGCGACGTCTATCGATATAACGCCTGGTTCGTGACGACGGAGTGTGGGCATGCGTGGCCAAACTGATAGCGCTGCCTGTCTTTTCGGGCACGCAGGCGGCCGCGGCTTTACCTCCTGCTTTTGCCGTTAGTAGCGCTGATTTGCGCTACCGTCTGCGAAAGTACATACGCGGCAGAGCGCACATCACTGGCTTCTTTTCTTTTTTACTTTTTTTTTTGTGCGACGACAGCCACCTCACGTGAGGCCCCAGTATGTTTTCAATAATCACACGCCTATTTTGGCATTTGGCGAAGAACGCAAAATGCCAAACCTCTCTCCCTTATCTAAGGCTCGTAGCCGCGATGACGATGCAGTACACGGGCGCGTATGGGATGCGGTGAATTCCTCCCCGTCAGAGCTTCGCAAGTGCACAAAAAGAAAGAAAAAAAAGGAGCCAGTGGTGTGCGCTCTCCCGCGTGTGTCCTTTCGCAGACGGTAGCGCAAATCAGCGCTACAATCGACAAAAGCAGGAGGTAAAGCCGCGGCCGCCTGCGAGCCCCGAAAAGACAGGCAGCGCTATCAGTTTGGCCACGCATGCCCACACTCCGTCGTCTCGAATCAGGCGTTATATCGATAGACGTCGCACATGTAGCTCCAAGCGACCCGGAGCACGCAGTTCGGCCGTTCTAGACATGCATCTTGCCCTCTGTACATGGTACAGTGCATGGCAGAGTGAAGGATTGGGTATTGGTAACTGCCTACGTGGTTGCTGTCACTATTGCAAGGTCCGGCTGTGTAAAGCGTTGAGAGCTAAAAAGGATAAAAAACACCAGAAGTTCGCGAGGCAATCAGATAGCGAAGTCTTGCTGCGAAGTACAGACCACTCCTGCGCTGCGTGTTATCAGTGACGTTCATTTCGCTCAGCTAATCCAGAATCACGACTTTCGTCAGCTGAAGGAATCAACGCCCAGTGGCAGGAAAGCGATAATCTTTCCGTTTTTCATTGCAATGCCTAATCCATAAATGAAAATTTAAACGAGCTTAGTGCACGTGTACATTTATGGAAACAGTGTTTTCATTTAGAACATTCTTGCCGGCTGGCTGATTCATTTTCGAAGAGGAGAGAAACAAAAACAATGCTGCGCCCATGGTGCCGTGTTCGTTTCGTTACCTTCTGTCCTCTTTCTTTTGAGGAGTTTCCAGTTTTCCTTTCTACAACATGATCTCACTGCTGTAATAGAAACCTGGATAAAGTAAGACGAGGTCCCATACCATTATTATACCATTATCAAAAGATAGCGCCCCTCCAGGTTGCTGTGCCACTATTATTTCAAGCAGCGTAAGTCATAAAGAGCTCAGTGATTCCGCACCAAAGTTCTGAAAGCACGGAAGCCGTTTTTATTCAACTCCAGACAGAGCTCATAGTAGGCGTAGTAATCGCCCGGCAAATTAGCGTACGTGCCAATTCATGTCCCATATGAAAACTATTTTGCCGCCTCTTATGTCCTGAAGGACCTAGTAGTAATAGGCGGTCACTTCGTTATTGATCTGAAAAGCAAGACGGTCACGGTTATAAAATTTCGCTCGAATCGTTCATTATCAAACACATCATCAATGCACCTGGTGGATTAGCTTATCAGTCTGGAACAATGACCTTTGTCTAGCCGTGATATGAACGTCTGCGCCGATGCTGGTAAGATGAACACTACTGACCATTGTTGAAATTTTTTCTTCTTACTACGATCAAGACGGCTCATAACTAGACGGCTAGATTCTCACAACTTTTCCAATATTATATATCGGGCGTACTAAGCAAATGCTGGGTATTTACTTGAAAACATGGACTGCGAAAGTTTGTATGATGACGTCGTTGCTGCAGAATTTTCAATTTCGTCCGCACTATTGCGCAAGTAATTAACAGGTCAAAGCTAGGGTATTGACGGCACGACAATGAGCATGTCATTTATTCACCGGCTGCCCGTGCAGCCGTTGAACCAGCGTAACCAATCGTTCTGGTATCACATGAGCCTGAGTCAAGGTTTATTTTTGCCGTATGAAGGCGCGGCTGCGGCGAAGACGGAAGCAGCAGGAGTAATCTGTTTGTCGTCTCCTTGGGTTTTCCAAGCTATTATCGTAGATGAAGTGATGTAACAATATAGCCTCGATCAAAAGCTGGCAACTGAAACCAGATTTCATGGCAGTTTTCATGGTCATGCTCCACTATATAGGTGAGTAAAAAACAGTAAAGTAAGTTGAAAATGAGTGCAGCACAGGAGGCAATTTGGCATGGCAGGATTTGCTTTCATCTACCTTCTTTAAAGCGTGGTTTCTTTTGTATTTTTTGTAAATTTTGGCGTTTGTCGTCCCGGAGAGACTCATAGGCTTTGAGAGACGCCGTAGCAGTGGCTCCGGGTACATTTAGACCCCCCGGGATTAATTACGTGCGCAGACATCGCTCAGAAAACAGGCGCTTTTTTACTTCACCTCCATCGATGCACGGTCGATGCGTCCTCGATGGCACCCATGACCAGACAGCAGCAGAACGCCAAATCCACTTGGCCACAACGGAGCGCCGCTTCTCAGGCGTTCCGTGAGCTTCTTTACCTGGTCCTCTCCAATACGGCTCCTCAGCACAGCCACCATTAGCATGAAAGAACGATTGTATTATCTCAAGATGTGTTAATATCTTCTTGTGGCCTAGTCCGTAATTCATCCAGAAACAGTAAGCAAGCCTAAAAAAAAACAGACGATAGGAGCAGCGCTGACAATAATGTCTGGTTCATTGGAGCAAACAAACCGGTATCTATACAAGGTAAGAACATCACTTGACCAGACGCGGGAACGCAAAACCCGACCGCGCATCCACCCAAGAGCATGAAAAATGACGTGGTCAAAGGAAACCACGCGATACGTACGGGCACATGCCACTATATCAGGCACACAAGAAGCCGAGGCCGAACAGCCACAGTCGGGATGTATTTGCTGAAGCGATCGTATCAAAAGCAGAGTCAAACGCTCGTACCAAAAGCAGGGTCAGAACTAAAACGTAACCTTAAAAACAAAACACAAAAACCGTTAAAACACAACAGCAAAAACCAGCATCATGCGGAAAAAAGATGCAGACACTTTGGCTAGAATCACAAAATAAACGAGCTCAATTTATGAAAGCATACAAGAAAGGCTATTTCCTTCTCTGATAGGCTAATTCAAGGCGAGCTGATACGCCGGTAGCCGGTCTTTGAAGCTAGAACGATGCAAAACGCTCAGAGGGCAACCTGTGCGCAGCGACTTCGCTCTGCATTTCGCAGAACCAAAAGCAACAAGAGCATACGTTGCAGTCATCCCCGCATAGCTCGCGGAAACCGGCACATTGACTCACAGCCGTAGGCTGTCCGTCGACAATCTTCCTTTCCTCCCCACCCTTCCTTTCAACTTAAGCTGCAAACCAAACTGCCCTCTGTCAGCCCTGAAGAAGCAGCGGAGCCGGGATCAAACGTCGGGATAGTGCTCGCACGACCTTCAAGCATGGCCTCGCAACCGCCCGCCAACCGATATGTGTCAGAATTTGTGCGAAGATGGGAAAATGGACTGGGTACATATTATAAGCGGCAAGTCTAGGGCATTATTCAGCAAGTTCAATTTGTCTGTCACGAGAAAAAAAAACGAGATGAGGCGTGGGCAGAAATCGTCATAAAAATAAATCCACACCGCACTACGAGGAGAAAAGTTAAAGAAAAAAAGCAATGGCAAAACTTAAAGCAGCAGCTGAAGGCAGCAATTCAGCGCGTGCACCAGAACGAAAGACAAACCGGGAAAAGATCTACTTCACCTTCTCGTTGTATTAAAACTTTCGCTGTGGCACTGATCGCTACGGTTCAATTTGTATAACTGAAAACGCCTTACGAGTCTCTGGCGATGTTTGTAATTTTTCAGAAGGGCTATAGTTGGCGGCAGCCTGCATTCAGGGCAAGGCTAGCATACGAGTACGCGGCTTTCAAACGATCGGTTGAGCAGAACGGTATCGCACGATGCTATATTTGTCGTGGTGCTTGGAACACGGTGTTTCGTCCTCTCTGATCATCTCAAGGGCAATCACGAAATGAAGACAAAACATGGCACGATCATGGCAATCTTAAGTTTGATTCCCCAAACCCCGAGAAGGCATGTTCTGCAGTTAGCGGTAATTAATTAGATATCATCATCATGTAGAAGTGGAATTATGTTGTGCTGTTATAATAATAAAACAATAGGAGTGGGAATATATTGTGAAAAAAAAACACAAGAACAACATCAGCAATAAATAATTCTGGCTAGTTGCTTGATCGTGAACAACACATCAGGTAGAATAAGGAATATAGAAAACTAAAGCGTAACATATTAAACGACGGCCGCCGCAATAGGCAAAAGAAAATTAAATAACAAAGAATTATCGGACAGTATGTTTAATACAAGTTCAAAGTGGGAGGGAATACACGTGATTGAGACAAAGGGGGGACAAGGACGTTGAATTGCAAAACATCATACATGGCCTTCTTAGTGGAAATACCTTCCAGCATCCTCATTCAACAAAGGGAGGTAATAAAAGAGGAAAATTAAAACCACTAGTTATTCGAATTAATTGAAAAGGAGATAAAGGGCGAACTATTACCAGAACTTTTGAGTTGAGCTTTCCAGACGGAGACAGCGAGAGAGTCAAGAACTGAATGGGTAACCAGGCACCACAAAGCAAGACAAGAAAAGAAGAAAAAGAATGGAGAGAATAGCACAAGCGAAGGCTCAACATAAAGAAATGTGTACCACTAACACAGCAAAATGTACCATTCTACGTCAAGAAAAGAAAATGTCATGTGAGTCAAGACAACTAACAAAATATAATAAACGCCGCTGAGCCTGCCCGGCCCCTTGGCGGTGGTTTCGCTGATGGTGCACCCCCTTTTCATTTTTTGTGTGTCGCAAGACGGTGCGGGCAGGGCTACGCTTTTCTTGTTTATTTTTCTTTAAGCCCACTCTAAACTTTGTCGTGGAGTGAACTTGTGCAAAATTATCTATCATTTCATTCTTAGAGATGCTATCTTCCCGAATTCAAGGTCCATGTACTGTGCGAACTCGGTACATGTTAAAAAACTCCAGGTGGCCAGAATTATCCTGAGACCTCCCCTATGGCTTCCCTCATATACTGAGTTTCATCGGAACTTTACACCATTAAAACCAAATGAAACATAAGGTTTTTAATGGGACAAAGGTTGCGCATAACATGTGTCGAAACAATACGCAAAGTTTGTGGATGCAGATTTGTTATTTCTGGAGCCCCATTGCATTTTGTGCCCTTTCTTTTTCTGAGCTGTGGTTTTCTTTTGTGGGGTAACGACCCAAAGCAAGTCAGGCTATCAGAGACTCTGTAGTGGAGGGATCAGATAATTTCGACCAACTTCGGTTCTTCAACATGCACTGATATTGCAGAGTACGTACATGTGACTTGATTACGTAGTTTTCACAGTGAAATGCACATCTGTATGTAATGTGTGTGTAGTCGATCTTCAACCATTTCTTGAAGGAGTATGTGCTGCTCCAGTGAATGGGCGGTTACTTTGTTTACAATGTGATTGGTGTGACTGAATTCCTTATTCGAACTTGCACTTTTCTGGCTACATGCGTCATTCTGAGTCTTAGCAGCAGTGTATGAAGAACAACCCTCTTCTCTGCACTAATTCAGAATAGTTATATTACATGCTAAGAAATAGCAAGGTTCCTGAATAATATTTAATTTCTTTTTGTATTCATTTCCCTTGTTAGCATTTTTAAATTGAGGTTTTCCTGCGTGCATAATAAAAACGTTATCTATCCACTTTTTGGGTTTTTGTCATCAATCGTGACCAGTACATTGCATAATAAAAATGAAAATTGGCCTAGTTGCAGGCAACATACATGCATGTCGGAGCATTAACCTCAGTGGTACAACCCATCCCCTGCATTTACTTTCAAAATGATATCGTTAATTGTTCTCTGAACTGCGACACGGTTGCATGGCTTTCACATTAACGCAGTAGCATATTTCTAGGTGATGTGCTGTCTATTTACGACCGTTTTCTGAAGTAGCACGCAATACTCAAGTGTTTAGACTTCCCTGAATACAGACACTTTCTTGTGCCATGATCCCTCATCTCAACTTGTGCCGTTCTGGGGCCATGCAGCAATCGGGGCATAAAGAGCAAGGTTCGAATATGCAATCATCTTTTCCACCCAAGGTTAACATACATGAAATGCTAAGTGGCAGTATGTGTACTGATATGCTATATGCTAATATCTGCTGTTTGCTGTTCAGATATGCGGTTTTCGTGTGTTTTTAAATTTGTTCACCTTTTGAATTGTCACTTTTTCGTTGTGTACACAAACAAAATAAAACATATTCCTAGTCATTGTCTGTCTGTCAACCCTTATGACAAAAGCACGACAATTCAGCAAGAATATTCGTGTAGTCCAGGGCAAGATATGTCAGAACAGTTACACAGGGGATAACATATTTACCCTTTATTCGTTTATGAAATTAAACAACAGCTCTCATAATTACAGCAAGTTTGCGTTGTGTTGTGTTGGGTTTAGTGGCGCATAAGCATATAAGGCTATGATGCGCCAAGCTCAAGGTGTAGAAAAATTGATTTCTGTAGAATTTCACTAAAAAGCGAAAAAATATGTGTGGTGTAAAGAGCCTAAAAATTTAGTTGCTGCTACAGTGTAATTCTGGAATAAAAATTTTGCAACTGTTAGTATTAAAACCCTTAAAGAAGGTCGAGTAACCTCAGTGGCAATCCTTGGCAGGGCAAGGATCCCGAGGCTCCACACCAATCAAGTAAAAAGCCTCAGCATTCTTCTCGGGAATGAGAAGGCGGCTGAGGTGTATAAAAAGTAGAGCAAAGCTGTGGATCAGAATTTATAGTCTATCGAGAAAACCTGCTTATCTTAAAGAACTAAAAACACAAGATATGTCAACAAATGCATTGTCGCTTAAGACAAGTGTAGGGGGAAAAGGAATGTGCTCGTTGTGAAATGAAGTGAAGTAATTTCTCCTTCTTTTTTCAAGTTTCAAGCATGAGAATAAAATATGATTAATTGTAAGGTTGTTGAGGTATTAGCGGGGTCGCAGCGGAGCACCAGACAGAGACGACCAGCGTGGCAGCTTCTAGTTCCGAACTGCCCGTGCCGGGCGTGCGCCACGAGCACGCGCTGTCCGTCTTTATTTTCCTCTAGCGCGCGCTGTAACGCCGATCTCAGCGCCGGCGCTTTATAGCGTCGCCGGGCGCTACAAGGTCATCACCATATTTTTCACACACTAGATTCTCTTGTTTTGCTAGCAGGAAGCTGTGTGTAATGTGTGCGTGTCCAATGCGCAGCGCAGACGACACAAAATTACTTTCATAAAACGTTCGTGGTGCACGCAGCTCTTCCATTCACCAAGGACAGGCTTCACTAAATGTAGCCTGTTAACTTCGTTGTCCCATGAAGCCTGCCATTTTCCTCTAAGTTTATTTTTTACAAGTTTCATGCAGACTTTATAAGGTATATATACTTGTTTTATTTGTACGTTACGGGCACATGCGTCAGCTCTCTCGTTTCCCCTGATTCCCACGTGACTAGGGATCTAGCAAAACTTTATGATGTCTTTTTGTTTCAACTTTAATTACGTTACGTATTATGTCTCCTATTATGGTTGATCTGCATTTCTGAAGTTTAGTGCTGTAATTACGCTGAGGGAGTCGGTGTAGACGACAGATTATTGTATATTTTTCTGAAATATTTCTTGAACCACGACGCAATGGCGTAACTTTCAGCTGTGAAAACTGATGCGCACTCAGGTAGCCTGACTATTTTTTCTTCTTTCTCTTTTAATACTGCACTCCCAACGCAGTGCGCGGTTTTCGATCCATCTGTGTAATAATCTGTGTAATTATTGTAGATTTCCTTCACTGCCAAAAACTCCTGATGTATATATTCTTGTGAAGTTTGCTTTTTATGGATGTGCGTCAACGTAAAATCGCATACTAAGGAAAAGCTGCACCAAGGTGGCAGTGGGCGCGATTTCGGGGCAATATTGGGCAGTGTATTCAGTATACCTAATTCTTCGCATGTTCCTTCAAAGCGGAGTAGGAGTGGTCTTATTGTTTGGGGCTTCTTAAAGAGTTGTTTGGATTGGCATTTTGTAACTATGAGGTAGCAGAGATGCTTTGGTAGTGAACGGGTTTTTAGGACGTATGCGGATGTCAGCATTGTTCTTCTGTCTGTGGGGGAAGGTTCATTGGTTTCGACATAGAGGCTGTTTATGGGGGATGTTCTGCAAGCGCCAGTTCAGAGACGTAAACCAAGGTTATGCACAGGGTCCAGTCGTTTCAAGCATGATGATCTCGAAGACCCATATACTATGCACCCGTAATCGAGGCAGGATCGTACTAGAGCACGATAAATGTGTAAAAGGCATGTCCTATCGGACCCCCACCGTTCGCGTGAAAGCACCTTTAGGACATTTAAGGATAGGGAAGCTTTCTTTTTCACGTTGTTAATGTGTGGAAGGAATGTTAGCTTTTTATCAAAAATTATACCTAGGAATTTGTGCTGTTCATATACCGGTAATTCGGTTTCCCTTAGGTGGAGAGTGGGATTGTTCTGTAGGCCTCGTTTGATCGTTTGAGAGAGAACACGACGGCCACTGTTTTTTGAAGAGAAAACTGGAATCCGTTCCTGTCTGCCCATGCGCTAGTTTATTTATTGTCAATTGTACTTGTCTCTCGCAAGTTGATAATTTGGTGCATGTGCAGGCGATCTGGAGGTCGTCAACATAAACTGAGTACATAACGGATTTTGGGATTATTTGGGCTAACGAATTCATTTTTACGACAAAGAGTGTAGCGCTTAAAACGCACCCCTGCGGTACTCCATTCTCCTGAATAAACTTCCTTAAGATGGTTGAACCGAGGCGTACGTGAAAAGAACGTTTGGATAGGAAGTCTTTTATGCAGTTAAACATCCTTCCTTGGATACCGGGCTCTGCTAAATCGCGGAATATCCCGAACCTCCAAGTTGTGTGGTATACTTTTTTTGAGGTCGAAGAAGACACCAAGACAGTGTTGTCGATGTATGAAAGCCTCTCGGGCAGTATTTTCTAGGCGAACAAAATGGTTTGTTGTCGAACATGCCTTTTTAAACTCACACTGATGAATGTCAAGGAGTTCATGAGTTTTAAGCAGAAAGGTTAGCCGGATATTTAATATGCTTTCAGAAGACTTGGCGAGACACCTAGTAAGAGCTATTGGCCGATAACTGCCAGGTGATGTTGGCTCCTTACCAGGTTTCAGGAATGGCACTATAATGGCTTTTTTCCAAGCTTCCGGAATATTTCCTAGTGTCCAAATTTTGTTAACAAATTTTAAAAGTGCTTCTATAGAAGGTTGCGAAAGATGTGCTAGCATTTTGTAGTGTATTTCATCAGCGTCTGGGGCAGTCTGTTTGCCGGCCAATAAAACACTATTTCCTTGATTGTCATTAATCTATTGAAAGGTTCAGTTGTGCAACCAGTTGTTGGAAGCCTATTTTTCTCAGTTGTGTTTTTGTGTCTTAAAAATGATCCTGTGTAGTGTGTGGAACTGGAAACACTTGAAAAATGTTCACCCAGGATGTCTGCTAGTTCTTTTATACCTGTTTGTGTATCAGGAAATGTAAGAAAAGGAATTGTGGAAACGGAGAAGTTGCCCTTTAATTTACGAACTTGCTCCCACATTTTTTGGATGTGATTGAACTGTTTATGGCTGATATGTAATTTTTCCAGGAAGCTTTCTCCGCATTGCGACGGATACGCCGTGCATTAGCTCTCGCCTTTTTGAAGTTTATGAGGTTCTCGTGTGTGGGGTATCTTCTAAAAATCCCCGTGGCTTTATTTTGCACCTTTTTCGCTTCTCTACTTTCTTTGCCATACCACATCTTGTGGTTGTGTCGAACCACCCAGAGGACTGAGGGATAGCCAGGCGAGCTGCAGAAATTATGCAGGATGTGATCATTTCATTTAGTTCATCTACATTAAGGTGATCCGCAAATATTTTTTCCACAGAGGCCTTTTCCCGAAACAGCTCCCAGTCAGCTATGTCAAGTTTCCAACGACGCGGTTTGCTAGGGATGATTGATGGTAATGCCGCAAAGCTTATTACTACTGGCAGATGATCGCTTCCGTAGAGGTTTTCAAGAACATCCCATTTAAATTTCATAAAAACAGACGGTGAACTAAAAGACAACTCTGTACAGCTCATTTTCCCCGAGCTTCGAGAACAGTATTTGTTTTTCCATGTATTCAGCAGGCAGACATTATTTGACCGAATAAAATCTTCTAAAATACGACCCCTAGTAACTGTTTGTGTACTTCCCCAAAAACCGGAGTGAGCATTAAAATCACCGACTTCGAGATATGGCTCTGGCTACTTACAGTAAGAAAAGTGTTGCTGCACAAGTGCATTTCGCACTGTGTTGCCATCATCAGCCATGGCACTGGAAGGAGCTGGCACCTCAGCTGGTAGCACACATTCTTCATCGCTAGTTCATGCGTACTGCTTGGCAACGTTGTGCAGCACACAGCAGGCGAAGATGATTGTTGAGCTCTGGTGAGGTGCCATTAGGAGCTCCCCATGCAGACGATGGAAGCGTAGCTTCAGCTGCCCGATCGTGCTGCAAAGGCGGAGTGTCACCCGTAAGTGCCGCGATCACCCTCAAACATGGCAGTAGCATGCAAATATTGATACACGTGCCTACTTCAGGATATGTGTCTTGCGGGCTGCTATGTGTAAACTATATACCATGCATTAACATTCTGAAAGTTAATTACGTTTGTACTGCGTAATGTAAATAATCACTTGGCAGAATTCATTCCGCCGAAATTCGAAATGTGCAGCGTACTAATGAGCACACCCGCTTGTTAAATTATTGCTTGTTGAAATAAGTTTAATACCATACCATGCCCAAAATAAGGGTGGTGCAGACAACCATAGTCCGTGAGCTAAGGAAGAGGTTCACTCAGCTTGTTTTAACTCTCTAGTGTCTGAACAGCACAATCAGAATGTACAAAAAACTGCCGAATAATGCACACTTTGCCACACTTTCCCACAGTGGCATGACCGAGTATTCACGTACTCTTATCAGAGCGCATTCGCTTACATAGAGCTGCGTGCGTTCTTTTCGTGCGTTCCTCACGGCATCTGTGTTTGCTTTCCACCGGAGCATCAAGGCTCACCTCGCCACAATTGCCCTCGTTGTGCCGTGAGCAGCGTTGTAGCGCCTTTTCCCGGCAGTGTCCGCAGTCCGGAACGGCGTCATCAACCATGGCCTGCATGGATATCCGCTGTCTCCGAGTGGCACGCTGGTGTAAACACCACCGTCGAACCATTGGACAACGCTGCTGTTCGTCAGCATCCGCGCGTCGTGAGTGACACCGGCCACCGTGCGACCACATCGATGACGCGGCAGTGGTTATCAGCCATCAGCTGCACGTTGATCGAGTGATAAAAATGACGGTTGATATAGGCTTCTTCATGTTCTTCGGGATCCTGTATTCGCACATTGGTGCCGTCGACTGCACCTACAACGCGCTGAAAGCTGGCGACAGCGTAGAAGCCGCTTTGGGCTTCCCACAACTGGCTAGGCGACGGCCAGCCGGAAAGAAAACGTGGATGCTCATGTTTAGTTTCACGCCAATGTCTTGCGCGGCCTGGCACCCAGTCGCACGCGCTCGTATTAAGGGGGGCACATTTATATAAAACATTAATCTCATGCTGACTCTCACACAGCCTCGCACGACGACGACTTGAAAGAAGAAAATCAAGGAAAGCGCGCTTGAGTACCGAAACATTCAGGGCGAGCGAGCAACGTACTACTTGCGATACTTTCGCGTGCAGTCCTGTACGTGCAAATACACGTACACATTTGATACACCGTACGCACAGCAGCTGATGTTCCAGCCGCGCAACTGGCTAAACTGCATGCGTGAACACGAAGAGCCAAAAAAAAGCAAGTGGCAGTAACACCATGGGGCAAAAGATTGAAGGCCCGAGATAGGCTTACGAGATCCGATCTCTGCTGCGGCGGACGAGGGCAACAGCAACTCGGCGCACTGTGCGGCTTGCTGTCGATTCGTGGACACCGATCATGTCTCCGGCAGTAATCAGGAAACAGCTGGAGGAAAAAACTTGAGTGCCAGCATCAGGTGCAGCTCGGTGCTCACCCAAATGAAAAAGTCTAGCTGGTTTCAATTGGTTCTAACTGGATTCAGCTGCGATCAACTGGTCCCAGCTGGTCTCCAATGAAGGCCAGTTGGCACCAACTGGCCTTCAGTTGGTACCAACTTGCCTGAAGTCGGGACCAACTGGCCTGGAGTTGGCACCAACTGGCCCGCTCACCCAACTGGAGTTGGGGCCAACTGGCCCGCAGTTGGGGCTAATTGGCCTGAAGTTGGCACCAATACGCCTGCAGTTGGGGCCAACTGACCTGCAGTTGGGGCCAACTGACCTGCTGTTGGGGCCAACTGGCCTGCAGTTGTGGCCAACTGGGCTGCCGTTGGGACCAACTGGCCCGAACTCAAATCCGCATAACTGCATTCTGATTTAAGTTAAAAACGTGGTTTGTCCTGAATATTACCTCAGTCCTGTTTTTGATCATCTGTGTTTAATGACACCTTCTCACATCTTGCAATAGTGCATCAAAAGCAGGCAGAAATTATGCACACTGGACATGCAGCAATTCACATCAGAAAGGAAAAACAGTAATCCAAGATTTATTTCAAAATTGATACAGCAGACTTTATAATTAGTGAAAGTTTGATTTTATAGCATATATGCAAACAAAGTTCATATTCACTACAAAACAGCATACAGTAACAGGCCGTAAAAAATCATCTCCACTCTAGACAGCAACAATGCCTTGCACGTCTATATGTGGCCACTTCTTCAATGACATGAAAAAAGTGCGCATTTTATTAAACAGTTATCCCCGTTGGATTTCATTTTTATCAGAAATGATGAGGGTAGGCCCAACCAAAACATGAAACGAATCTTCACGTCAGAAATCCTGAGTACTCCACACACTTCATTATCGGCTGCCGAGACGACAGGGGCTGCAACCGGATTTTTTTGCCTGTCGTGTCCACATCTCCACCTTGTCGTGCTTGGAATGTCAGCAACACTTAGTGTGGAGTCGAGGTATCGTTTGTGAGGCCGCATTTCGCTGTTTCGATAACGCGACTAGAAGATCAGAACAGATCGCAAAGCAGACATCAAAACATGCATCAAAACAATCAAAACAAACCATGCACGGAGCACATTTCACCGCGCGGCCGGTGCGGCCAATGCTGATGTAGATGGGGCTCTGGATTTCGCCGATGTCTCCCCCAAAAGTAAAAGTTCTAAGCATATTCTAACAAGTATATTTATACTGTTGCTGCAAAACCTCACGACAAACACCAAAAGTATTTCTATTGTTTTTTTTTGCGCATTTGGTGCGACATCTCGCATTTTGTCTGGCGTCGTTCAACCGCGCTCAAACTTGAACATAACAAGCGGTAGCCATCGCTGTCACTGGCCGCACTGGCTACGATTGTGTATTGTCTGTGTGTTGTTGGATCTAGTGATTTTCCTATACATTTCTGAGCAGCAGGTATGTTTTAGATTCTTTGCTCCATGTTTGCCTTAATAAGATTCCTCGCGGATATCGACAAGAAGCCGCACATGGTGCCAGCGTCCGATATTGAAGACTCTCGCCCGATGTCAACATAGGATTTCGACAAGTCGGTCTTCTTGACACACAAAGAAGGGGACGGAGAAGACACCGGCTACTACGTCGCGTAGGTCCTCTTACTAGCCGGTAAGTTGCAACCATGTGTCAAGACACGGCACTCTGACAGTGATTTGGCGTTCGGTTACTGATTCTAAAATCGCGAATCCCGCCTGCGACGGCATTTCTTTCAAGTCGAAATGCAGAAACGCCTGTGTACTCTGCGATGCCAGTGCAGGTTCAGCTATCCAAGGTAGTGTAAATCAGTCCGAGCTCTTTACTATAGGATCCCCCATAGCCCACGTTTGGAATGTAAACACCACGCACTGTACACAATATGTGACCTTGTTTATCGTACTGGCATAGACAGAATCAGACATTCAGCGCGCTTTGGAGTTCGAGTAATTGCCTGAGCGGATTGTTATTTTAGTGAAGCGCAGCAGCCAGCACCAGCAAGAACTTAATTGACGCTTCGATAGTGTGCCAAACACGGGTAGCGCTGGTTCGACCAAGCCAAAGCATGCTTAATGGTATGAATTCCTTTAACAGAGTACACTGTGGGGCCAGTTGGTCATACATAATCTGAACGAACAAACGTAGCGTTGAAACAGGACACAGAAAGATGAGGACAGGACGGGGCTACAACTTACAACTGAGTTGTAAGTTGTAGCCCCGTCCTGTCCTCATCTTTCTGTGTCCTGTTTCAACGCTACGTTTGTTCGTTCAGATTATGAATTCCTTTACCTACTAGAGAACTAAAATTAATGGTATATTGCGATTGGAACAGAAAAATACGTATAGGCTGCAAAAAAACGGACATGAAAGTGGATTACATGGGCCAAGCAAATATGAAGCAAAAGATCTGGTCTGTTTTATTTAGGTTGGCTTGTTTTCGTTGCTGCTTCCCGTGGCTTGAGGTTAAATCTAGTGCAGATGTGTGTTCACACTAGTTAGCGTAATTTTGGTGCATCCCGCCAGCCGAACTGCTGTGGCTACTTCTGTTGGCGTTTTTGGTAGGTCATAATATATTCCATCTGTTTCACAACTTGCGCAGAAACCTGTGTTGCACTCACTGAAAGAATATCGGCGCAAAGAGTAACGATGCCCAAAATCAGAGTTCAAGAAGGTCCAGAAGACTTGGAGCCAAGTCAAAGCCAAAAGGAAAAGCAGGAATGCTCACCAGCTGGAGTGGAATGCAAGCCTCATGTAATGATCAAAATATTCAATAGCCTCCACTCACCCCTATAATTCTCTATTCTGTAGTGCTTGATGTGCCCCCTCTTTGCGCTGGGTTGCCACCAAATAGAAGCAAAAGAAAGCCAGCAGTTGGAGTGCTGCTCCTTATAATGCAATCTCGCAGAAGCACTTGAATAGTGCACAGAAGAAGCAAGTGTCGCCTTCTGATTCATCCTTCCAGGGGAGGTAAGCAACATATCAGTAATTGTAGGGCTAACAGCACAACGTATGTTACTTGATTGTTTATTTTGCATTCTTAGAGCCGGAAAAGGTGGTACTCAACGTCAAGCTTATCAGGCGACGGTGAGTCATTTTGCTCATATGTAGAGCTTCGATATGAGCATATACACTTCTGACCTCTGCATTGAGCAGTTATTGGAGTTGCTACCAAAATAATTTTCTTCCAAATGTGTATGTCTGCTGTTACCGTATGTATCCTGGGTGCGCAAGTTTCTTGTGCTTCATTAAAAAGGCATATAAAGGGAAATTCTGTTGTATTTCAGTTATGCTATGAACAGCGGTCTAACACTTGTGACAGTACAGGTCAAACTGACGGGCATTGAATTCTGTGTATGTATGCTTTGGTGTGCGCAAGAATGGGAAATGTGGAAAATCAAACTGACTCATCTCAACTGATAACTCACAGCTGAAATGAAAGCCTTTACGGGATGTTTATGATGACAAGCTTTTGTCTTCAGTATAACCAATGTACGATGGGGGGCTAGTTGGTAATGTAGTCCGCGCTCGTCCTGTCTACTTCTTTCCTGTGTATCGTCCTTTGCGTGGTTTTCGCTCTAAGTTCTTCAGTATAATTGATACTTCTGTTAGATGCCTTGCTAAGTCAAAATGTGCTCAGTTATATTGGCATGCAAATTGTAGAAATAAATTGCAAATCATGGGGCTTAACATCTCATCTCATAGTGATACATTACCGTAGTGAAGGGCTCTGGACGTACTGACAGCAAACGGGCAAGTTCTGCATTTCGTCTCCATCAAATTGTGGCGTAGCAGCTGGTACCGACCCCAGGTCCTCTGGCTTGGCAGCTTAGTGCCTTAATTAACCACTCAGCCACCATACCGGCTTACATTGCCGGGCATGTGCAGTATTACACATGGTCATCCCATACTGAGCAAGGTAAATTTTTTGCCTTTGCGCACTTCTTATTGGCTCATGATTGATATCTGTAACAGTCCTTCAAAACTTGTGCTACTTTATGTTGCATTTGTTTGATTGTTTCACCTAACAAAAGCGAAGTGGTGGGTTCGAAGAAGGCAACGTTGGTCTGTAATGGCCATTGATCCCAGGCCATAAGGACTAGTGAGGTGCTGGCTCAACGCTGAGTTAGTGGCTCTGTGGCACCCACTAAAAGAGCCCTGAGGCAGTCAGCAAAGCAGGCCCAGACACCCGAAAAGATGGCCGTGATTGAAGGTATTGGGGAGTTTTAGAACAGATATGAAGTCTTAATATTTTCTGGTTCTTCATACACTGTGTGGTGCAGTGAAGAATTGTACGTGCCTTCACACATATCTAACAGTCTGCACTTAATGGTGTCTGAAATCCTGCATAATTGTGAATGGCCTGAGAAAGGGTTTGTGCTGATCTTGAGCTCAATACCTTAATTGTTAACTGTCTGCTGAGCAGTGCACTAGTCGGGCAATGTATGACTGTGATTGCTCACTACTTCAAGAAGCATGGTTGTTCACTGTGAATTATTTGGCCCTTTTACCACACATGCTGTATCGTACATTGATAGCCATAATAGATATCCTTGCATGTAGTATTTTTTAATGTTCTACTTAGTCGAGAGTTCGACGAAACATCGTCTGGTCAGTAGAGGCAAGATAAAAACATAGGGTCACTGACCAAGTCAAAGTTTAGTGAAACGAACTGACGTTTCATTAGGTTGTGAATAAGGAAGCCGTAGTGCTTCCGAAACGTCAGTACGTTTCATTAAACTTTGACTTGGTCAGTGACCTTATGTTTTATTATTTTAATGTTCTACAATCCTCATTTTACCTTTCCTCTGTAAAATTTCACACAGCAGGCATTTCCAATTGTATTTGTAACTCGCGGCTGCATTTGAGCTTGTGTGACAATTTTTATGGAACGTAGGGCTGGAATTTTTCATTTTCTCATGTTGCTGCTCTCCCCAACTATTTAGTTTGGGAAGGCACATGCCAGCAAGACTGCTGCATAATGCGCACGTTGACTTTAAAATTTGTTTTTTTTTTCTGTAATTTTTAGACACAGTCGGGCAGCGGGGCTCCCGAAAAGGCGTGGATGTGGAAAACACTGGCCATCATCCCGGTACTCCTGACCAAGGAGATTTGGGATGTGACAAAATCTCTCCTCAGGAAGCTTGGAAGCACCTAAGTCCATGCTAATAAATAGTCTTGACACTTTTCATGCTGTGGGCAGTATGTGCTTCCTGGAAGGTCACTGCCTGCCTTTTGAGCGGCTTTTGACCAGCCTCGGTGCACTGTGGCAAAAGCAGCACCAGTAGTAACCATAGCCAGCTGGCAACTGGTCCAAGTTTGGACTAGTTTGCAATGGGTCCCGGCTGTTGGGACCAGTTGAACTGGGTTATGGAGTAATTTTCAATTGGGACTAACTGGCAGTGGGTCCCAACTGGGCAGCTGGGACCCATTGTCAGCTGGTCCCAAATGGGAATTATTTCATAAAACGGTTGAACTGGCACCATCTAGGACCAGCTGTAATTTTTTCGTCTGGGCAAAGCGCCGCTTCGACGCGTCGGGGGCCCGATCTCGGAGCTACGTCGGCGAGAAATGCTATGCCTTCCCGCCCGAACGGTAAACGGCGCTGCAGCTGCTCCTCGCTGAATGTGTCAAGCGGATTTTTCCTGTCACGAAATACCTGTCCTTATTATCAGTAACGCAATTAAAATCATTAGGCCCGATTATTTCGACATTCGTTCTGATTAATCATCTAGACATCGCCATAGCATGTATATTCCGCCTCCAGTAACTCGTAACGATGCATTTAAATATAGTTTCTTCTCAAGAGCAATAAAAGAATGGAACATGTCATGTTTCCCGATTCCGTAGTTCAATCTTCTTCGCTCAGTGCATTTTTGGTTCATTTAGACTCTTATTTATTCCGGGAGCGCGGTGTGCTAACATGACTGGGTTAACTCTGTGTATTGTGTTTCGTGTCTTTATACAGTGTTTTACTGCGTAGTTGCTCTTGAGTGTGCGTGATTATGTTTTTGTTGCTCTCTTTTACAATGTAATAGGGCGCTGTGTACACTTCTCTCGTCCTCTTTACTGACTTGCTACGTGTACAATGCGCTTGATGATAGATTTCCATATATCTTTGCTTTCTTTTTTTTGCCGCCACTCCTGTAATGACCCTTCCATAGGGTTGACAGTATCAATATTCAAACAAACAACCAAACAAAAACGCGCTCGCGGCGAGCAACTCGAGACGGATTAACCACACGGTAGCCATGTTGGAGAATTCATGATGAAGTTTAGCGCCAAAAACGAGGACAAAGTAGGAGTGAAGACACAACACGAGCGCTTTTTCGCAACTAAAACTTTAATGGAAGAACACATAACATATATACCCATATAACATATATATATAACACATATAGCATATATATATGCATAAGCGCACCGTCCATTTCTTTAACAGAAAAAGAGCTGGCATACCTGGATCACACGTGGAATTAATATCTTTTTCCTTTCCCCCCTTTTTGGTTTTTTTGGTATTTTGGTTTCGCCTTCGTGATTGTTATTGTGACCATGAAGTTTCCTGTTTTTGCACCCTTGATGTACCTTTTGCACCCTCAGCACTCTTCAGATGTATCGCCCTCTAAGGTTTACCTTGACCATATCATGTATGTTTCTTCGTTTTGATTTACTTCACAAGATGGGTATATATGTTATGTGTTCTTCCATTAAAGTTTTAGTTGCGAAAAAGCGCTCGTGTTGTGTCTTCACTCCTACTTTGTCCTCGTTTTTGGCGCTAAACTTCATCATGAATAAGATTCAACTCGCCCAACTTTCCACCTTACTACATGTTGGAGAAGACTGGAAAAGATTTAATTGAGACTGCCTGAAGTAGCCGTGGTTCGAGGCTTATTGAAAACTGCATTTTCTGTCTCGTTCTAGACTATTTCATTTCGCGCGAGTGACTTATCGGCCAGGGAAGATTAAGACGTCAATGAGATTAAATTGAGCCTGAAGATTAGACTAAGACAGGACTAAAGAGTTTTGTGCAAGCGGGCCCTGCTGCTGTTTGCCGCGCGCAGCGTCGCTGCTTTTGAATGTTTTTGGATGGATTTGGACGTAAACATAGTGGCGCCATCTGGTGACAGCCAGTCAAAGCGATTGAACTGGTCTGGAGAATTTTTTTTTTAAGTTAGTGGTGAATATAACAAGCATTGCCCGAATGTTCTTGTTTTGCAATAAAGAAAGATATGAAAATAGAGAAAAATGTTAAATATGGCACTAAAACTAGTGTTTTCGTTGCTACGCTAGCTACGTACGTGGATAGTTAGGCTTAGCTGCTCGAAAATTGCTGATTTATCTCAACAACAGAGGCTAGTCGCCACTTAAACCTCGACGTAAAAGGGAGAGTATGCCAATTAAGAGCGAATGCCTTCATTTAAAGCAGAAAATGGCGCCGACGAATTCGGCAGCGATGCTATATTTGGTCCGAAGCGCCGTGCATGGCGCCGCCATGTTTGTTTACCTGTGAACGCTAACTCTCTCCGCAACGCTAAAAGAGATTCCGTAAAGTTGTAGCGGCCCGGTAATGGGCAGTTAACGTAAGACGAAAACGAGTCGTAATGACGGCATACTCACCAGCAATTATTAGAAACAAAAATATGCATGCATTGCAAGCATTTCCTTGCAGTGAGATACTACATGAACTTCACTCACATTTACTTTTATGCCAACGGCCTGCTCAGCGGCCTTTGAAATACCCTGCCCAGTAGACAATTTTAACACACACAACACAAGAAGCTTGGGTGGCTTGGGAACCTGCTCACTGCGTTTCAAATGCTGTAAAATCCCAGCTACGGCACCTTCTCTTAGCGCTGTGCCGCGTCGCTTCTTTGGATGCTTGCATTTACAGTTTAGTTGGAAGCGCAGTGGCGCCATCTAGTGACAATAAGTCAAAGCGCACCATCTCTGGGCTGAATAACCTTTTTTTCTGCATTTAGTGATGAATATGAGAACAATTACCGAAATCTTTTGTTCTTCAAGGAACAAAACTGAAAATAGAAGAAAATGTTAAAGCTGGCAAAAGAACTAAAGTGTTGTTGCTATTTTGGCAAACTACACGGCATATAGTTAACTTTAACTGCTCGAAAATCGCTAATTATCTCAAAAACATGGGATAGTCACTTAAACCCCAACGTATGAGTGAGAGTATGGGAATTAAGAACGAATGCCTCCATTTAGATCTGGAAATGGCGCCGTAGAATGCGGCAGCGATGCTGTGTTTGGTCCGGAGCGGCCGTGCAGGGCGCCGCCATGTTTGTTTACAAGCGAAAGCAAACTCTCCGCACAACGCTGAAAGACATTCCGCAAAGTGCTAGAGCCCCGGTAATGGGCTCGCATGCACAGCAGTCGCGAGCCGAGCCCCGTGAATGGTAACGTAAACACGGTGACTATATGCTAGAACTCTCTAACGTCAGAAGCGAGCACGTAATCACTCGTTCTACGAGCGCCGCGAGCGCCACCCCGAGTCCATCTGCACGCATCACCGACAGATGGCGACTGGTGTCTAGAGTAGGGGCGCGGCCACACCCTGCGTGCGAGGGTAAGGGGTTAGGCCTATAAAAGCGGTCGGAGTCGCAGAAGCTTTATTCCAGTGCTTTCTCGTGACTGCAGTGGCAAGAATGGCTCCCATGCTTTCAAAGTTGATGCACCAGACAAAGAAGAAGCGCCGCAAGGTGAAACAGGACCCGGCGCGCATCAACCTGCATCGCCTCGTGCTGCTGAACACGATGCTCAATAGGATACGCGTCCTGAAGGCAGAAGCAAAGTCGCAAGAGCCAGCGGTTCAAGGACCGGAAGCCAACAAGGTCAGTCCTGAGAGGAAATCCTGATGAAGTGCCGCTTGTCCCCGACGTCTTCACCCGACATTTAGCCCTCGGAACCATCAAAGGAAGACAACGGCCCTTGTCAGGGCCACCTACCTGATGCATTGGCAGAGCTTCGCACGCCGCATCCATAGCCCCGTTTCCTCTCATTGATGGTCAAATGTTTTTAGGGGAATCCCCCAAGGTGGAGTAAATTTGTAATAAGAGAGTAATTACTCATTGGCATCCACCCAGCGCAGCCATACGGCTACAAAGGAAAGCTATACAGAAAGCTCACATGAGAAAGCTGTATAGCTTTCCTTTGTAGCCGTATGGCTGCGCTTGGGTGGATGCCAATGAGTAATTACTCCCTTATTCCTCTCATTGATAGACTTGTGATTTCAGAAGATGATTGTTCATGAAATACGCCCGCAGTGCCTTTACAGTGACTTTAAGCACTTCGGCAGTCGTTGTTTGTAAATGGCCTAGAAGCTTTGCAGTTGAAAGAATCGTTTTTTTTTCGCTGAACTGGGCAGCAGACCTAGCGCAACAGGCAGCATGTATGTTTTAATTCTATTTGCGGTATTTTGCGCAACACTGAAATTGCTTGCAGCAGCTCTCCCTGCGTAGTCTTTAAGTCCAAATTCTTAGCTCAGACTTTATTCTCTTCAACTGCGCTTCCAGTATTTCAACTTCATAGACATAAGCGTAGGAATGTGATTCGCCCGTAGGATTCCTACGTATACTTCGAGTTTGTACGTTGCAGTCGCTGCCCTCCTTCTACTAAAGAACCAAACCTCTTTTTTGTTATTAAGAAATACAACAGAAGGCGCTGTCTATGGTTAGGAGTTGAATGCAAGGTTCGAAAAATTTTTGAAAAGTAAGTTAGGTATCTCAGCGGCGTGGATTTAGGTACATTTATAAATGGCTACCCTATCAGTACACGGGACTAAACCCACCTCATACGAGGTGGGTGGCCAAATCACCGGAGTTTAAAGGGTTTACGTAAGGGATGTTGGTGGTATCCTTTTGAGAACATTATTTTTCAACTTTGAAAATGGGGACGTTCTATCCAAGGGAGGCTGTTTGAGGGACCGAGGACACACAACGAGTACCAGCTGGCCTGAATTGGTAAGGTTCCGTTCTATAATCTCGAGGAGCTTACTCTAGTCTAAAGCGAAGACTTGATAAGCCAGAAAAAAACAAGAAATAAAATACAAATGCCGCCATCATCAAATTATTTTTGCAACTAAAATGCTGGCGCCGATAGCAAGTCTAGGGCGCGAATCTAACAGGATAAGCAGAAATGACGCTGCGTGAAAAACGGTGTCAAGCCTTCCTTTTCGTCACGGACATGAAAAGTTCGAACCAGTGGAGGTATAATTTTTTAGCCAATTTTACCGGCTATACATGCATATTTTTTTTTTTTGGCCGGCAGACAATTAACAGCATAGGCAGAGAGTTCCACACAAAATATTTTAATACCGGAATGCACATTTCGTGTCATTTTTAGCTCTTTGTCTGCACATTTTTGTTCCTTTTCGGTACAAACTACGCCGAAAGGTATAGGTTTCCCTACGATTCATTTTCAAGCCTTTTAAACTTTGGCGGGCTGTAGGGACCGCCTGTAGAAATCTAGTACGGCGGCCCATGAGATCATTCGTCAGGCGCACCCGCCTTGTGTTGTGTTGGGCCGATCTCCCTGAAACTGCGTTATAATTTTTCTGCCAATGCGCTCCGTTGGGCAAAGAAGACTCCGATGCAAGCCATGCTGTGAGGTCTGACGCGGAGATAAGCACAGCAGTGTCCGCCAGCGCATACAACCGCTCTGTAGACAGGCATCGCAGGTGCGATAGAAACCACACGACGCAAGCGGGGCTGGCCTTGGGCTGCTGACGGGGCGAAGCGTCAGGTGCTACACGCACTGAAGGAGTTCTGACCGCGCCACAAAGGGCAGCAGGGAATGGCCCGATAAGTACTTTCTTCTGGGCGAGTTGGTTCATAATTTCCAAAGGTAAAAGACTTGCGCAAACAGTAGAAGAAGAAGGAGACGGTACAACAGGACAGAGCGCAAACTTCCAACTGGTTTATTTAGGAAACTGTACCTACATATATAGACAGGTGAAATCATATCAGAGTGATCAAGCGTAAACACGTGTGCACACAACCAGCGAAGATCCACTACCAAGCAGGGCAAAGCTAATAAAATCTCATCATGTTATCACTGAGGCCAAAAGATGCTAGCTGTAAGAAGGCTGAATGAAGTATGCAGGGTAATACCAGCAACGCAGACAGATACACACACATACACATGCACGACTGCGCGCGCGCAAACAACACATGCACATACACACACACACACACAAATAGACAAGCACACGTAACCTTGTAACAACACATATCTTTGGCAAAGCCAAGTCAGACCTAAAAACAAAGTAAAACAGGCAGTCACAAACTAAAACCGAAAGAACAGCCAAAAGGCTAAACCTGAGTGAATAAAATCAATTTTCTAGGCAAAAGCCGCGTCACTCAAAAAACCAACAACAAAAAAACCAACAACAAAAACAAGACGTATAGATTTCTAAGCAAAAGCCGCGTCAGTTATAAAAATCAACAACAGACAAGAAGGTATGTAACAGCAAGTAGCCCAACAAATCACACATGTCCTAAAAAGGCTAGCTCCTTATCAAGGAGTGTTAAAGAGGTGGAACTAATACATTTTTCACCGTTTTTCGTTATTAAAAAGGCCTCAGTGATCTCTCTCTGCATTTTGGTTTTGCTACGTGCGAGAATTATAGTGCCCTCATACACAGGTTTGCATTTATGGCAGACAATATGGTCATACAGGTTGCCAGTTTTGTAACTTTCCACATTCCTCTTGTGTTCAATGATGCGGTCATTCACGCATCTACCCGTCTGTCCAATATATATGCACCCACAAGTGAGAGGCAGGCTGTACACAACATTGGTGGAACATTCGACGAACCTAGTGCCATGCTTCTTTTCACATCGCTGAGGTTTTTTGGCCAGAACGGTACATACGCTTGACAGCTTAGTAGGCGCGGAAAAAAGTACAGTCACATCATTCCTGTTTCCAATCTTCTTCAGGTTATGGGAAATTTTGTGCAGATAAGGGATGACTTGACTCTGCTGTCTTGGCCGAGGCACTGTCGAGGCTTCCTTACTGTCATTCCTTCGTGCTTTATGTAGTATACCTGCTGTTACACTGTGGATTGCGTTGGCGGGATACCCTGCTTTTTCAAGACGATTGATCTGGATCGTGACGCTGCTTTTCAGGTTGTGTGAACAGCTCCTGGCAAGTGCTGCTTGAAGAAGACCAGCTATTATTCCACGTTTGACGAGCTTCGAGTGTGCGCTCACGTTAGTACACGTTAGACTCGATAAGAATCCCCGCCCATAATTGGCTTATGTTCTAGGCCTAGATGCAAGAAGTGCTAGCATTTGCAAACCGACACTATTGTTAGAAGCACGACAAGCGACTTTCCCTTTGATAAAACGACTACATTTACCTGCACAGCGTGTACTGTTACCCAGATGCTTAATTGCCCTTACTGTCAAAAACGATATATTGGAGAAACTGCACAATCAATGAGAACTAGACTAAATGGTCTCCGTGCAGGCACAGCTCGAAAGGGCGTCCAAAAGGCAGTGTCCAGCCGTTTTAATCAATGTGTACACAACTGGCATTATCTTAAGTTATTCATTCTACAATCAGCCATCTAATCTGGAAGCGATAGAAAAAACAAGTAAGCAATCCTTATGCACAAACTTAAATCCTCACACGGCAGAAATCAACATATCCAGAGCATGTACCAGAGAATATCTCTGGTAAAAGCTGTCACTGTCTTGATTCTTTAAAAAAGTCTTGCATGTGTTCTGAGAAAAAGAACGGGTTTTTTCATTGCTGCATATCTCTTGCTTATCGGTTCTTCCACCTTACTGCCCTCCCTTTTCTTATCGGTTATTCTTATCTATTCTTGCCTTTAGCTCGGCACCACCTGCTATCATTTCTCAGGAACCCTGTGCTTTCGCACTCTCCGCCACCTACTGTTTCGCTCGTTCATTGAACCCCTCCCTCTTTTTTCTTTCCTTCCGGGTATTTCGTTCGGGCTTACTGCTAAACTTTGGTCCACTCTGTCAGTCGTACCGTGCCACCTGTCTCCAACTCCCTATTTGGGGATGCACAGCCATCGAGCCCATTTTCTCTATTATTGCGAAAGCAATACTACTTTCACTTTCAAGCCTTTGCGGTGCGACGGCGGTGCAAGTGAAATGAACTTTCGCATGACCTCTGTGTGACGTCACGCCGAAGAGCTGGGTGACCATCTCGCGCCGTCCGTGTGCGACGGCGGTGCACATGAACGGCGGCCTGACTGGACTGGATTGGATTAGATTAAATTAGATTACATTGGACTGGATTGCATAACAGATGCATCGCTGCAAGTCTAACCAGAAGCACCACCACCAGCTACACTACCAGCTGAACCATGGCGTAGGTACGGATATTGCTTTCGCAATTACCGGGCTTAACCAAGCTAAGCCACAGCGCCTTTTTTTTCCGCCCTCCCACCCCCGGGCTTCCATTCTAGGGAGTATTTCCTTTCACAGTCTTGCAGGTCTATTCTTTTTAGCTCTCATTATGCCAGGATAGAAACCGAAAATTTTTTTCGGGCCATTCCCTGCTGCCCTTTGCGGCGCGGTCAGAACTGCTTCAGTGCGTGTGGCACCTGACGCTTCGCCCCGTCAGCAACCGAAGGCCAGCCCCGCTTGCGTCCTGCGGTTTCTATCGCACTTGCGATGCCTGTTCACAGAGGGGTTGTATACGCTGGCTGACAGTGCCCTACTTCTATTCGCGCCATTGTTCGCAACATGGCATGCATTGGAATCTTTTTTGCCCAACGGGGCACACTGGCAGAAATATTTTAATGGAGCTCTTCATGGAGAGTGGACCAGCACAACACTAGGCGAGCGTGCGTGACGAATGATCTCATGGGCACCCGTAATGCATTTCTACAGGGGCTCCCTACATCCCGCGAAATTTTAAAAAGTGAAATTTTCCGTGGAGATGATTCCCACGAAAACCTATATCTTTCGATGTGGTTTGCACCTACGAAGGTACAAAAATGTGCAGACAAAGAGCTAAACATGACGTAAAATAAGGCATTCCTGCATTAAAATATTTTGTCTGGCTCACAGTCGCTATGTTGGTGATCTGTCCGCCAGCAAAAAAAAAAAAAAATACCACATGTATAGCCAAGAAAATTGGTTTAAAAAGTATTTCTGCCAGATGTTTCGAACTTTTGACGTCCATGCCCAAAAGGAAGGCTTGACACCGTTTCTCAGGCGACGTCTTAGTAGCTTATCCCCATAGAGCTTGGTGTCGGCGCCCGCGTTTTACTTGCGAAATAATTTGATAAAGGCGACACCTGTATTTTATTTCTTGTTTCTTTTTTTGGCTTGTAATCTCTCCGTTTTAGATTAGAGTAAGCTCTTCGAGATTATAGCACGGTACCCTACCAACTCAGGCCTGCTTTTACTCGTTGTGTGTCCTCGCAAAAAGCCTCTCATGGATAGAACGTCCCCATTTTCAAAGTAGAAAAATAATGTTCTCGCACATATGCAACCAAACGTCCCGTACGAAAACCCTTTAAACGCCGGTGATTTGACCACCCTCCTCGCAAGAGCGGGGTTCAGTCCAGCTAGCTGATGGGGTCACCTATTCTCGAAGTACCTAAATCGGTGCCGCTAGCACACCAACCTTACTTTTGAAAAACTATTGGAACCTTGCACTCCACTCCTGATCATTGACAACGCTTTCTGTTGTATCTCTTGATAAGAAAAAAAAAAAGGTTTCGTTGTTTGGTAGAAGGAAGGCAACGACTGCAACGTAAAAACTCAAACCATATGTAGCCGTGGTATACAGGTGAATCACATTCCCATGCTTATGTCTGTGAAGTTCAAATATAGCAAGCGCCGTTGAAGAGAATAATGTCTGCGCTGAGAATTTGGCCTTATAGAGAACGCAGGGAGAGCTCCTGCAAGCAACTTCAGTATTGCGCAAAATAGCGCAAATACAATTAAAAATACACACTGCCTGTTGCGCTCACCAGCTCAGCGAAAAAAGCAAAACGATTCTGTCAACTGCAAAGCTTCCAGGTCATTGACAAATTACTGTCCTGCCGAAGTGCTTATTGCCGCTACTGTAAATACACTGCGGGGATATTTCATCAACAAACATCTAGTAAAATCACAGGTCGACGAATGAGAGGAAACGGGGCTATGGATGGGGCGTGCGAAGCTCTGCCAATGCATCACGTGGGTGGCCCTGACAAGGGCCGTTGTCTTGCTTCGAAGGTTCCGAGGGCTAAATGTCAGGCGAAGAAGTTGGGGCCAAGTGGAAGATCATCAAGCTCTCCCCTCAGGACCGAACCTGTGGGCTTCGAGCCGTTGAACCGACGCCTCTTGGAAATTCATTTCTGCCTTCAGGACGCGTATGGTCTGCAGCGTCGCGTTGAGCAGCACGAGGCGATGCAGGTCGATGCGGGCCGGGTCCTTCTTCACTTTGCGGAGCTTCTTTTTCGTCTGGTGCAACAGCTTCGAAAGAGTGGGAGCCATTCTTCTCTGGCTGCTGCAGTCACCAGAAAGCACTCGAGTGAACATTCTGTGACTCCGACCCCTTTTATAAGCCTAATCCCTGACCCTCGCACGCAGGGTGTGGTCGCGCCCCTACTCTCGACACCAGTCGCCAGCGGTCGGTGCTGCGTGCAGATGGACTCGGGATGCCGCTAGCGCCGCTCGTAGAACGAGTGATTACGTGCTCGCTTCTGTCGTTAGAGAATTATAGCATATCGTCGCCGTGTTTACGTTAATATTTACGGGACTCGGCTCGCGACTGCTGTGCATGCGCGCCCGTTACCGGGGCGCTAGCACTTTGCGGAATCTCTTTCAGCGTTGTGCGGAGAGTTAGCGTTCGCTTGTAAACAAACATGGCGGCGCCCTGCACGGCCGCTTCTGGACTAACACAGCATCGCCGCCGCATTCTACGGCGCCATTTCCGGCTTTAAATGGAGGCATTCGCTCTTAATTCGCATACCCTCGCTCATACGTAGGGGTTTAAGTGACTAGCCGATGTTTTTTAGATAGCTGAGCAATTTTCGAGCAGTTAAGCATATCTATATGCCGTGCGGTTTGCGAAAGCAGCAACGACAACACTTTTGTTTTTGTGCCAGCTTGAACTTTCCCTCTATTTTCATAGTTTTCTTCCCTGAAAAACTAGACTATTTTGGTAATTTTTCGCATATTGATCACTAAATGCAGAAAAATGTTTCTCCACCCCAGTGTATGCGCTTTGACTTACTGTCTCTAGATGGCACCACTGCGCTCACATCTAAACCATGGAATCAAATATCCAAAGAAGCGGCACACGGCAAAGAGTTGTCGTAGCTGGGTTTCTTACATGATTTGCAACGCGGTAAGCACGTTCCCAAGCCGCCTAAGCTTCTTGTGTTCTGAAGTTTGCGCGCATTCTACGGAATCTCTTTTAGCGTTGCGGAGAGAGTTAGCGTTCGCTCGTAAACAAACATGGCGGCGCCACGCACGGCCGCTTCGGGCCTAACCCAGCATCGCCGCCGCTTTCAACGGCGCCATTTGCCGCTCGAAATGAAAGCATTCGCTCTTTATACGCGTACTCTCACTCATACGTCGAGGTTTAAGTGACAACTAGCCCGTGTTGTTGAGATAATTCAGCAATTTTCGAGCAGTTAAGCATATCTATATGCCGTGCGGTTTGCGAAAGCAGCAACGACAACACTGTAGTTTTTGAGCCAGCTTGAACATTTTCCTCTTTTTTCATAGTTCTCTCCGGTCAAAAAAAAAAAAAAAAAATCCTGTAATGCTTGTTATAAACACCACTAAATTCAGAAAAAGAACATTTCTCCAGTCTAGAGTTCGAGCGCTCTGATTTACTGTCACCAGATGGCGCCACTATTCTTACACCCATTCTTACACCCATATTCTTACACCAATAGTAGGAAACCGTAGGCAAAGTTGATGGAGAATCTTAATGAGAATTGCCAACACAGTAAACAAAAAAAAATAATAAATAAAGAAAAGCTGAGCATGGTGGCAATTGCCACCACCCCGTTTCAAAGGGGGCGCTCCTATCCATCCATCCATCCATCCATCCATATCATACATCCAAACATCCAAAGAAGCGATGCTTCGCGGGGTGAACAGTAGATGTAGCCGCATATATTACAGCGTTCACAACGCAGTAACCGCAGCGTACTCAAGCTGAGTGCGTCCTGTGTAGTAGACTTGTCTACCGGTGCGGGTATTTTTAAAGCCGATTGAAGGCCGGTGGCAGAAAAGTATTGTGCACGTCTTTATACGAAGAGAAAAAGATGATTAAAAAGCATGTAGCATCTCACTGCGAAGAAATGCTTGCAATCCATGCGTATTTTTGTTTCTAAATAATTCTGGGGCATCTGCCATCAGCATCATTCGTTTTCGCCTTACGGTTACTTGTTGCGAGAGAGAAGATATATGCTAAAACGTCTTCTAGCGTGCGCAGGGCTAGCCGGAAAGTCCGGCGTCCAGTAACACGGTAGACCTTAACGTAAACACGCTAACGATATGCTCTAACTCTCCACTGTAAATGGTGACGTTAACACGGCAACAGTATGCTATAACTCTCTGTTGTTGCGCCCCTTGGTGATCATTTTCCCTCTACCAGACAGTAGTGCGGTTATCTGACGCACAGTTGCTCGTTAACGTGACATCCGGGGGTACTCGACCAGGTAGGAAAGGGCCTAGAAACCGGTAGTTAGAGCAGATTTCTGCGCTTGCATGTTGTTTATTGCCTTCTTCGATGTGCGCTACAATCTGATAATTTCATGCATAAGAATATGAATTTACTGATTTCACTCGATGGTGTAATAACCGGGTAGGCCAGCTGCAGGCTGAAGGTTGTCCCTGCAAAGCGCGTGATTCGATCACCAGTACGCCTTCGGCATCCTTGTGCTGAGCTTGCTATTGTTCCCATTAAATGGCATTTTATGTACCGGAATGTAAACATGACTGCTGCCAATTTCAGTTGCTCTTTCCACGCGCATGTCTCAGGGATCGGCGCGGTAAATGGGTGTCCGTAGTATCTTTCTACTTTGGTATGTACCTTAAGCATAGGAAAATGTAAACGATTTTATTGCATTCTATTACACTAAGCTAAAGGGCTACGGAATGCTGTTACACGGGGCGACAGCTTCCGAATAAAATAGACGCGATTTCGGGCCCCCAAATTCGTGAAAGCAGAGCTTCTCTGTAAAATATATTGAAGCTTTGATAAATCAAGGGAAAGTACGTTTATATGTGCCAGATAATATAAACCATGACAAAATTGGTTTCTGTTAGCGTTGAGACTCAGTTGAGCTCACAACAATAATTTGTTGATATAACTGGGGCACCTCCACGGAGGCGACAACGAAGCCCTATTTGCTGTGGGTGCTTTATGTCCGGCAAGAAGGATTAAGAGAGCATTGTAATTTTGTCTGCATGCTAGCTATGCACCTAAAGCTTGATGTTGGCCAAAAAGTTTTCTCCGCCATGCACCACGATGATGGTAGCCATATGAGCACAAGCGCGTGCAAAGCGCTGACAAGGTTAACGTGAAGGTCAAAAGAAATTCCATTTTTATCCCATTAATTTTGTCCCTATGATAACACAATGCTTGCTGCAGCAATACCGCGCTGCGGAAGTATGCTGGGCAATGTGTAGGTGCTACCGGGAAGCTGCCGCAGTCCCAAAGAAACGACCGCCCCGCGGCGCGGGAGTTGGTGGTAAATAGCCGCGTCGGAAAACGGCTTTGGATTCTGGTCAATAACACAGTCTGCACCAAAAGATAAGCCCAGGGGATTGAGCATTTTCTGTGAAGGCCAATTTACAGGGGGTGAGAGGGAGATAAAGGAAAAAAAATGGCAGTGGTTTAGCTCTGGTTAAACCTGGAGGATTGGGAAACAACGAGGAGAGAGAGAGAGAGAGAACTGATGGAGAGCGCGCGGCAGGTGCGGTGGCACCTCTGAGTCACCCGTGCAGCGACGGCAGCGACGCGCCAGCTGTGCGCCGTGTTACGTCACTGCTTTCGCGCATGCGCAGTATGGCCTTTGCTCGGCTACTCGAAATTTCTAGGCGACTAGCGTAGTGTTCCTTTCGCAGGAAAATAAATCCATCGGCTAAAAGGAGCACACACGTCACTTCCTGATGGTGCTGTTTTTACAGTTTTTCCTACCCTCAATATCTTCTCCAGGAGCCAGACAATAGCCCACCACTCTTTCCCCTGCCACCTGCTGGCACAAAGAGCCTCACACGAGATAAGAAAGATTGGCCAGCTACTTGATGGAATGCGATAAAGGAAATGGATAGCTCAGCAGAAAAAATTCACGGAAATGCAGAGAATGCTCTATTTCGGAAGCGTTCGTAAAGACAAGAGGTGTGAACGACGCAAATACTGGTCACCAGGAAAAAAGGTGTGGAATAAACACAGTTGCGGGTGAACCTTGTCCAGGCATGATGGTAGCTGAAAACGACAGACCTGGAAAACTGGGAAAAGAAATATGCCAGCTCAGTAGAAAGGAATCCCGGGGGAGTAAAGCAAAAATTTGGGCAAGTTGGTACGTATTCATTTTTGAAACAGCGCAACAAAGACGGGACGTGGAAACTGAGGGGTAAAGACAAACAGGCACTGACTAACAACAGGGTTTATTGAAAAAAAAACACACACAAATATATAGACAGAGTTAGGAAAGATTAATCGCCACCATAGGCAACTCATGCCACATGTGACGCCAGATACCCAATCTCCCCTTCGGAAAGGGCGACCGATGGGCAACTAATGCACGTTGCGCCTTTCTCACATATAAGAAAAGCTTCAATAACTTCTCGCGTCATCTTATCACAATGGCGGAACACGATATTGGTGTTCTTACAGTCGGGGGTACATTTGCATTTCTTGCAACGGAATGCACCTTTAGCGAGAGGGTCTCCTTCTGATTTTCTTTTTTCGTAATCTTTTTCGTGTTTACATTTGCACGTTCTGCAGTGGACCGCCACGTGTGACAGGGGGTCTTTTTTTCTGGTGTTCCCATGTTCCATCAGTCAGTAGTTGATGCATCTTCCTGTTTGGCCAATATATGTGGCGCCACACGAGAAGAGAATTTTGTGTACTACCCCTACCTCGCAAGGTACATAAGGGGAAACATGGCGCACCTGACAAGCCCTTTTGTTTCCCTCCTGCCTCTGCCTTACCTGTTTGCACATCCTGCCTAATTTCTTCGGGGCAGAAAACACGACGTCAACGCCATATCTGCCTGCCACTTTTTTAAGTCCATGGGACATGCTGTGGGCATATGGAACCACTGCCGGCCTTTTATTTTTATTTTCATTTCTTGCACTCGGCCGAGCCTCATACTTCACCTGCCTACGCAATTTCTCCGCTGCCCTGGAAATGAGGTGAGCCGGATAGCCATTCGCGCATAATCTGTTTGATTGGGCTGCAATGCTGTCCCCAATCATTTCATGGCAGGACTTCTTGAGTGAAGATTGCAGGCAAGACAAGATAATGCCTTCTTTTATAAGCTTGGAATCATATGGCGTTGACGTCGTGTTTTCTGCCCCGAAGAAATTAGACAGGATGTGCAAACAGGTAAGGCAGAGGCAGGAGGGAAACAAAAGGGCTTGGCAGGTGCGCCATGTTTCCCCTTATGTACCTTGCGAGGTAGGGGTGGTATACCAAATTCCCTTCTCGTGTGGCGCCACATATATTGGCCAAACAGGACGATGCATCAACAAGCGACTGATGGAGCATGATAACACCAGAAAAAAAGACCCCCTGTCACACGTGGCGGTCCACTGCAGAAAGTGCAAATGTAAACACGAAAAAGATTACGAAAAAAGAAAATCAGAAGGAGAACCTCTCGCTAAAGGTGCATTCCGTTGCAAGAAATGCAAATGTACCCCCGACTATAAGAACACCAATATCGTGTTCCGCCATTGTGATAAGATGACGCGAGAAGTTATTGAAGCTTTTCTTATACGTGAGAAGGGCGCAAAGTGCATTAGTTGCCCATCGGTCGCCCTTTCCGAAGGGGAGATTGGGTATCTGGCGTCACATGTGTCATGAGTTGAATATGGTGGCGATTAATCTTTCCAACTCTGTCTATATATTTGTGTGTGTGTGTTTTTTTTTTCAATAAACCCAGTTGTTAGTCAGCGCCTGTTTGTCTTTACCCCACAGTTTCCACGTCCCGTCTTTGTTGCGCTGTTTCAAAAATAAATCCCGGGGGAGGGTTCGTGGAAAGGTGGAGAGAGTGCGAACATGGGCTTGAAGGCTGTGCCTCCACAAATGGGGGAGATGCGACAGGTGGCACGCATGAGTGGATAGTCTGGAGCACATTTGAGCACTAAGGCGGAACGAAATGCCGTGAGGGAAAGAACTAAAAAAGAGAAACTTTAGAGGTCCAGAGAAATAGCGAAAGCAGAGAAGAGGGAGTGTGAAAGAAAAGCGTTTCTGAGTTCTGAAGACGGTCGTTGCTATATAGTTAAAATAATGTGGCACAATCCCAACAATTTCGGAAAAAAAGCGTTTTTCAGCTGGAAACAATTTATGAATGAAATGTTTTGATATATCACAAGACTTCGGGACAACAATTAGTATATCCGCTCAACACCCGATGGCAGCGGATTTTTTTTTTTTTTGCATTTAGCGTTTCGGCTAAAGTCAGAAGCATTCCCTTTTTTTTTATTGACAGCCTTCACTTCTCAAGTGACCGAAGGAAACACGTTAAATGAAATATTTGGTTATACTTAAGAAAAATGGATCACTGCCTTGAGTATTTCCATAATGATATCTCCCAATTGTTCAATATTCAAAATTTTGGCCCTGGAATGTTGGACATGTTTCCTCTGAATATTGCTTATGTCTTGAAGTGCGTTCGAGTATTTCGCTATATAGGTGCAGGGGGGCGCTCACACCCTTTCTACTAACCATCCTCCTCCCCCGCCGCGGGCATTCCTCCTCGGAGTGGAGGTCGTATTCAAAACCCGTGAATGATGAATGCCTTGTCCAGATGGACACGCCGTCTTGTCGAAAAGTTGGCACGCTCTGAAGCATTCCCCCTACTTCAATTTCTATAAGTCAGTGCACGTGGCATAGAGGAAATACTGCTGCCGGCTTGAAGAAAACGTGGTCTGCTCGCATTTTTTTTTATGAAAGAAATATGCCAGATGACGGAATGATAGGCGGTGACTACTGAAAAATGAGCTTACAAATAGGGCGGGTTCCGGCTAGAGGACACTCAATCGCCAATCGGTCGCGTTTTATTCCACTCGGCGACATGTGCAAGGCAGTTTGCAACAGTAATGACACATCCGTGGCCTTGCTGTGTAGTTGGGCTAGCGCAGCACCGGTCACCGTGTCCGCTGCACTTGGTTCGAACTTTTCACGTCCCTGCCGAAAAGGAAGGCTTGACATCGTTTTCACGCAACGTCATTTCTGCTTATCGTCTTAGACACGCGCCCTAAAGTTGCTGTCGGCGCCCGCATTTTACTTCCGAAATAATTGAATGATGGCGACACCTGTATTTTATTTCTTCCTTTTTTTCTGGCTTATAAAGTCTCCGTTTTAGATTAGAGTAAGCTCTTCGAGATTATAACACGGAACCCTACCAGCTCAGGCCAGCTTGTACACGATGTGTTTGCTCGGTCCCGGAAAAACGTCCCCTGGATAGAAGGGCCCCATTTTCAAAGTAGAAAAATGATGTTCTCAAACGGATGCCACCAAACGTACCGTACGTGAACCCTTTGATCCACGTGGATTTTACCACCCTTCTCGCATGAGGGAGGTTCAGTCCAGCTAGCTGATGGGGTCACCTATTCTCAAAGTACCTAAATCGACGCCGCTGGCATACCTACCTTATTTTTGAAAAACTATTGGAACCTTGCACGGCACTCCTGATCATTGACAACGCTTTCTGTGGTATTCCTTAATAAGAAAAAGAAATAGGCTTGGTTGTTTGGTGAAAGGAGGGCAATGACTGCAACGTAAAAACTCGAAGTATGCGTAGCAATGCTACAGGCGAATCACATTCCTATGCTTATTTATTTAGTAAGGAACCCACAGCGCCGAGGCATTACAGTGGGGGGGGGGGGGGGGGGGGGGGCAATATACAAAAAAGAAGCACACATGACTCCTCCGCTCGCAGGCAGAGTTACAAGCATAATGCGTTCGCCATGTATATCTCACTTCAAAATAACACATCACAATCGCATCACATCATTAAAGAACGAAAGAATGCATCATTTGACGTCACACGCACAACATCGCTCGGTAGTCTGTTCCATTCTCTAATGGTTTTCGGAAAAAAAGACATTTTAAACAATTCAGTTTTTGCCGCGAATTCGCGGACTTTAAAAACATGGTCAACACGGCTGGATCTATAAAAAGGCTCCTGCACATACCTTTCGCGTTCAGCCCGAACAGTTGAATAATAAACAGCATGAAATAGCTTCAAACGCAACTTCTTTCGGCGCGTGTCAAGCAATTGCCAGTTGAGTGCATCCTTCGTATGCGATGCACTGTAACGAGCCCCGCGTGTGCCAGACACGAAACGAGAAGCAATGTTCTGCACCCTCTCCAACTTATCTTTATCTCTAGCAGTAGGCGGGTCCCAGACAGTGTACGCGTAGTCCAGAACCGACCTGACATAAGTCTTGAATAAAATGTCACGACTTGACAGTGGAAAAGTGCTTGCATTTCGGCGAAGAAATCCCAAGTTTCTGCATGCTTTAGCTGAGATATAATCGACGTCACGGCGTCAGCTCAAATCAGGAGTAAAATAAACGCCTAGATATTTAAATTCAAATACCTGTTCTAACATTGTGTTCCTAATAACATATGAATACACATCAGGGTTTTTCTTTCTTGTAAACTTCATATGGACAGTCTTGGACAAATTCAAATTCATATTCCATTTAACGCACCACTCTGAGATTCTGATCAAATCTTCTTGGAACATTTCCACATCTCGATCACTAGTGACAACACTATAAAGAACGCAGTCATCCGCAAACAACCGCATTTGAGATACTATTCCGTCACCAATGTCATTCACGTAGAGCAGGAACAATAGTGGTCCCAACACGGAGACCTGGGGAACACCAGACACAACCTGCACTCATTGAGACTCGGCGCCATTCATAACCACAAACTGCTGCCGTAAACATAGGCAATCTTTTACCCATGATATCACTTGAGGGCTAATATTATAAAAAGACAGTTTTTGAATTAGTAGAGAATGCGTCACGGTATCAAAGGCCTTTTTGATGTCCAAAAACACGCAGTCCACGCTAAGTCGCCTGTCAGTGCCTCAGCCAGATCGTGCGTAAATTCAGTCAGCTGCGTAGCACACGATAGGCCCCTTCGAAAACCATGCTGACGAGGATTAAACACTTAATGTGCGTCCATATGTGCTGCTATACTGGTGAACAAAATATGTTCTAGTGTCTTGCACGCAACTGAAGTTAGAGATACCGGTCTATAATTTGATACAGTGTTGCGAGGGCCAGATTTGTAGATTGGCACGAAACTTGCAATTTTCCAGTCATCTGGAAGGCAGGATTCTTCAAGCGATATTTCAAAAATTATCTTTAAGTAGGGTGCAACCGACTCAGCACACAGTTTGTAGAATTTGTTTGGCAAGTCATCAGGACAACCAGCCTTAGCAATCTTCAGATTATGCAAGAGAGTGTATACCGTTGATGCTGA